>NC_139229.1:179418584-179755145 GCF_977018435.1 Lepisma saccharinum
TGCCAAATGTCAGTTTGCAGCAGTTGGTCTTGCATTCTGCAGTATAATGTGGGAAAATGTTAAATATGGGAATATAATATTGTGATTCCACTGTACACGCAAATAATTCAGTCTTAACAATTTCCTTATTCTCTTTGCAGCTTGTTGTTATGCAGCCTTCATTCAGGATGAAGTTATTCGCAACTGTGGCATGCAAAAAACATACATTTATGGTTTGGCAATATTTTCATTTTCAATGTTTGGAATCCTTATGTCTTCGGACATCACTTTGCTCAATACATTTGCTGCATTCTCAGGGCTTGGATTTGCTGTTATTACAACAATACCAAACTCCCTGGTGACCATATATCGGTCCAATCAACAGGTGAGTATATTCTTTGTATTTGTGGTTATTGGTAAATTTCATATCAGTCCATACCTACTGCAGTTTAAAGGAGATTTCACACTGAAGTCACACATGACATGTCTCTCTCATCCAAGTGACATTACATGCCTTTAAAAATGAACCTTAGGATATGAGTGCAACACTAGAGAGGTGTGATATGCTGCACATGTTACTTGTCACTGGGGGTGTCACTCAGACTTAGCCATTTTTCTATAACATGCAGGGGCAGTGTCACCCAGAGTTATTGCTTGTACTTTTTTACAGACTGAAAGTAAATTTACCTCTATTACAGGTATGTGTGAGTGAAGTTTGTGGTGTAATGTTGCTTATTGTGTGCCAATTTGGTGTGCAACTCTGTGTCTCCTGTCACTTGTTGCTTTGCAGTGAAATCTCCCAACATATGCTGTTGTTTGATGAAAACAAATTTATATGTTGCAAAATTCTGAAAATGAAATAATTCATTTAAACTCATAAGTTCCGATATATCTCATAAAAACTGCATCTTTTTAAGTTGCAGGTTCTTTATAGGAATATCTGAACACTGCAATTACTGAGACATCTTTATCAGCTAATAATCACTATCCATTAATTAATCAATTCATCCTTTATTCATATTTCAATCTTACCATGCTGATCTGTTCAAGTATAATATAAAAATATTAATTATTCATTTATGTGGTAATGAAAAATTTTTGAACATCCATTACCAATGCATGTTTGTGGCATCAAGATGAGAACAATGTAAATTTACCGTACATAATATATCAATCAAAAGTGTGACAATCATATTATTATTAATATTGTTTACAATATTTGAATTAATCAGTGTTTTAACATGTTTCATGTAATCAAAACTCTGCACTCCAATTATTTCCTATGTCATAGGTATTAGTGTACACATATTTAAGAATGAGAATTAGTTTTGTTCTGTATCATATTTCCTTTCCTATTCTCTTTTTAGGTTTTCTTTTTTGATGTGGATGATGTTCAGATGAGAGGATCAGGAGCAGACTTTGCCATTCTTGATTTAGGATACTATTTAGGACAAGCATTACTCTCGCTAGTTGTCAGCAATATTGTTCAAACTCTCGACTTGCCTCATTGTTACATGATATTTGCATGTTTAGCTGGTGTCGTGTCTTGCTATTATGCAAATCGAGTTGTTTTTTCAAAACCTGTCCGATCAGTAAAAACTTTACATTAAGAGTGCCTTTAAGTGTGATTGATAAAAAATGTGTACTTACTGTCTTCATGCCAAAGATTTCTTGTATGATTGTGGTGTTGGATGATGAAATATGATGAAATGCACTTACAAAACAACTGTACAATTATCGAACAGGTAAAGACATTTATTTTTGGAATGTGTCCCTTTTTTGTATGAATATAGTCTATTTTGTAAAGCATAATCAGATATTTTAAAATGTCCACTGCTATTCCGTGGTACATGCTTGTGTACTTTTTCATGTTGATCAATTTTTTAACCATGTACTTGATTATTACTTCAAGCCAGAAGGACAATATGGATACTTGCCAGTGTTATCTTACAAAATGCTGTTGAATTGTATGAGATAACCTAAACAATGTTGAATATATTACTAAGAAGATAAAAGATATTACAAAGTACCTTAGTTAGCATCCAAAATTGTTGACTTACAGTTCAACCAAGATGAGAAAACCCCCAGCAAACTGTTTTCTCCACTCGCATCATCTTCTCTTGGACTCAAATGCCTCATGTTACCATGCCCACAACTTTCTTACCTTGCTTCATTATCAAACAATTAAACTACATTAGATATTATATCTACTTTTGCTGTGTATGGTACATCCCTTCATGATAATGCAAACACTTAGCACTGAATAAAGGGATGACTTGTGCCTGGATAGTTATGCATATTGCATATGCAAATACATATTTTAAACATTTTTTGATAAATGTATGTTGTATGTGCAAATGCACATATGAATCACATATACATATAAACTTCTTGCATATTGTAGAGCCAGCAGCCACTACTAGAAATATATTTTACGTCTTGTGGGTTGGGCATATTGTCTCCTTAATAAAATAACTTCCTCACTGCTGTTTATTCTCAACTTTCTTTTATAAAACAAGGAGATAAGACTTCTTTCGTTATCCTTATGGGAACATTCAACAACTACTCTTCTTGAGAGAGAAAGGACAACAATGCAATGGACAGTCTATAAATGATCTTGAACTTGACGTGTCAGATACTGTTGCCTTAAAATATTGTCCAATTTTATCTTGTGAAGTAGATTGAGCTCTTTTCGAGTACAAATTGTTGCGGAAAACTGTAGTTTCAAAGTTGAAAATTTGAGATATCATGTTTGAAACGAGTAAGGAATGTAATTTTCTTTCATTTATAAAACAGCAGTGTAAAGTAAGCCAAAGAGTGTGTACATTATTATACGTTAAATCGTAGGAGCTCAAAACAGAATATCTGTTTTAAGTGTAGGGTTTTTGCTGATACTGAAAGAAAACATTTAAAACTGTTAGGTGTTTTTCTAAAATGCATATTTATTTGCATATTTTGCCTTTTTAGTGCATATTTTAGGTATTTTAAGTGCAAGACTATCCAGGTTCTAGCGATGACAATATGATGAATACTGCTCATTTTAGCAACACAAGGGTAGGATTACATGGTAAACAGCTGATTGCATCATCCAAGCTCCCTCTGATTATGTATGGTTGTAAATACGATAACAGCACCACAGGGGTTTTCTCATCTTTGTCAAGTTGTGCCAATACTGTCACTTTATTTTAAATGCAAAGTGTTACTGCTTTACTTTATGTCAACTACATAGGTGTTTAATGGGTTTCAGTTGTATTACACCCTTCTTAACAGCACATGGTGTAGGTTTTTGAATGTATGTGTACATACACTCAATTGATAGCAACAAATCATGTGTCAAGGTTATTATTAAATGTATTTGCAGAACTTTTGTCAATTCTGAGATCAGTATAGCATCATTAGTTGTTAATTTATCAATGTAAATTATTGGTACATCTTACCAGTGGCGTACGCAAGGGGTGGGGGGTCACCCCCTCTTGAGTTTTTGAAATATTATGAAAAATGCTGTTGAAAAAATAAAAATGACCACTTTATCGCAGTCCAAGATATCTACTTCTACTACTACTACTTCTACTACTACTACTACTGCTAATTATAGTAATAATAATAATTTGAATTATTATTCCTATGCAGGAGAAAAGCACAGCATTCCAAACTCACACGTCTTTAAGAGTGAATGCCTTGAAAACATACACGAATTGCTGAAAATAAAATATGAGGGCAACTAGGATTTAAAAGAGAAAAGAGTTGTTTTGTACCTCGTAAACAATGAGAATTGACTAAAGAAAATTCTTGGTTTGTTGTAAGCGGCTAATGCAGACAAAGGCTAGGCCAACAAGAATACACAGTCACCAGTCCCTCCGCCTTCCCATTGTTTACCATGACCCATTTGATTTTCTGAATTCGAACAACAATAAGCTGAACTATAGTAAAATGTTTTGTTGGTAAGAACAGCAAGAAAATCGAGATGTGAATTATCGTGCATATGCATGGAAGATTTTGAGGGCAGTATTGGCATGTTTCTCATAAATCTATACAGTGTCGTTTGGGATCCGTCGATATGCCAAGACAATCTGGGAGGGAGACTGGCAGTTGGGAGATAGGCCCAGGCTCTTTCGAGGCCTGTCAAGCCATGGGTTGTTATTATATTATTATAATCTAAGGAACCGCAAAGTTCAATTTTGGATTTTTTTTTTTTTTTTTTTTTTTTTTTTTTTTTTTTTTTTTGCAAAAATTCCCGCTGTGACTCTTGAGAATTGTGGAAATTCCTTGCTTCGTCGCTGTGTGTCGACGTTATTGTGATATTATACTGATTTCACATCCCCTTGTAAACTCTCAAGTGATGCTGCACGTACATCCATATCACAAAATAATGTTGAATAAGTGCTTTGTGAATCACCTAGAAGTGATAAATGTGTTGGAATGTCTTTTAACTTACTTTTGAACACAAGAATAGACTCAGTGGAATTCCATCTACATCGTGCCTCATCATCATTCTGGGTCAGTTTCATAGGTAAAAGTAATGTAAATTTCTTCCTGCATATAGCACCGTGCCATGTAGGGGTGGGGCCCCACACATTCTTGATCTCAGCTGTTTTGGAGGTAATGTGATCAGCACCACACTCCGGTAGCCTTTAACCCCCAAGGCTGCTAACAGGTACCCATTGATATGAGGCTGGGTGAGCCCTGGAGCCCCCAGAAAAAAATTCAATCAATTCCGGGAATCGAAGCCGGATCTCCAACGTGGTTGTCAGTTGACCTATCGACTAGACCACCTTGGCTCCTTGGATGAGTTTGATACTTTGATTATCTAAATTTATTTTAACATATTTTCTCTTTTTATGGATTTTCTTCACACTTAATATGTCTCACCTCGTTAACTAGACAAGTATTTCGTAACAAAGAAACAAAAAAAATGCTCCTAGAATTTGTTACAAATCGAATGACTATTAAGTAATTTCGTTCTATTACTTTCATAAATATATTAATGTAGATCTCTACTACTTAATAGTAGTAGTTAGTGGTATTATTAATAGTAATTAAATTAATTAATTAATTATAGGTAGGCATATTATTAATTAATTAATTGTCGAGTATTATTAATCAATTATAGTATAATGAAACAATGGCAAAGTGAATTTCAAGAAAGTTTTAGAAATAACCCCCCCCCCCCTTCCTTGATGAAATCCTGCGTACGCTACTGCATCTTACCATTCCTTAATTCACATTTTAGATTGCTCTTTTAATGTTATTTGTCATGTATCTTAATTACTCTTACATACATTTTTTTTAGGAATTATAATGCACATCTCGACTAATTTTGATTCTGGTCAATAATGTATTTCTTTTACTGATCAAAGACCATAATTTTATACTAGTCTCGGAAAAGCTGATTTCATATTGTTATTATGTTATATTTTTTACGTATGTTGTTTCATACAGTTGGTTCAATAGTTTAAACCCAATTTTAACAAGAAGAAAACAAAGTAATAGCATGTACCAAAATTGTGATTATCACAATAAAAGCAAGAGTGCTTCTGATGCAATTGATATGGCAAGGATCTAGTTTTGGTCCCCTGATAGTAGTCAAAGTCCTCCATAATTTATAGGTTGCTGATATTTGATGTTTTTTGTACATTGTTTTACAACAAATAAACTGCTATACTATGTTCCAGGAATGTGTGGAGCAATACCGTGCATAACGGTAGTGAAGGGGAGAAAGCAAATGAGTGAAGCAAAGCAGTGCCTGCTGTTGTAAATGGCTGGCAGCTGCCATTACATTGCCCCCTCCACGCAATATCTTTCACTCATGCATTGCCTTGCTACACAGATTCCTGGAACACAATATATTTTTAACTGCCTAGAATAGCCAGCATGTGTTGAACTGCAAAATTCTGTCTGATGAAACATGAACAATGAGCACGCACAAGCATTTTGAATTTTTTTGTATTTGGTTATTTTACATCATTTGTCTTTCTTGGTAAATCACAATAATGAGGATCAATAATATATTAACGAAATAGATGAAGGAAGAAACATGCTGACAGGTCTGTGCCTTATCAAGTATTCAGACATCACACCTGACTTTATAGGATGCTGTGCTAATCACTGTGCTACTGAGTCTGGCTTGATATATTGTTGTTACTGTGCCTAAAAGTAACATTAGGGAGATTTCAGACTGAAGTGGTGAGCCATTAGGAACAAGTGACATCACTTGGAAACGAACCTTCAGGGATACATGGAACTGTGTCATTCAGACTGGGCTGTTTTCTCAAAAGGATGCATCTGTTAGTTGCACGTTCTCTCTGATTTTTTTTTTTTTTTTTTGACTGGGACATAAGATATTTGCAAGGTTTGTGTTCCATAGTTGTTTTGGTCATTGTGTTATACACACACACACACACAATTACAAATAAATGTTATAATATGGCTGTATAATTCCTGCAGGTATATCTGAGTATTGTGGTATTTGATAAATGCCCAGTAAGGGTAAATCCCGGTAACTTCATTTGATTCATAGATATATAGATTGATAGTTTTCCCCACAAAGTGCCTAAAGTTAGCAGTGAGAGAGCAATTCCCCTTCAAATACCACTCAGCCTCTGAGAAATAAAAAAAAGTGCTGCATAATTAGAAGAATAGAGTGTGTTCACTGTACTTGATATATGAATGATTTCTAGTAGAAGAATTCTGTTACTTATAAGAACGTTCAAACTATGGTTACCAGTCTTTTAATTTTCATGAAGTGCAATTATACAATTTCATGAAGGATTGTTCAGTAAAGTGATGTAGAATATATTTATTGTATTTGCAACAATAATAAAAAAGAAAACTAGTAAATGCTAAACAGAAAAAAACTTATATAAGAATTAAAACAATCTAAAATTTTGGTGCTACATAATTGTTGCCTTACCATTGCCATGATCTATTTTGTAAAATGTGTTGATATGTTGTTCAATTTAAAATGTAAAAAGGTGTTGGAATAAAGAGAGGAACAATTTTAGAGAATATATTCACAAACAATTATCAACGCTACCATAATTTCTCATTATAAAAGTATTGATAAGGTATATTTTATAAAATGTATTTATATATTTGTATATTTATGATAAATGATAATAAAGGTTACATATTTATTTACATATTATAAGAAAATATATGCAGTCTAAAATGTTTACTGTTTGAAAATGTCACATCCCTAAAAGTTCTTTCAGCATACTCTTCAGTATAATATACTGCTGGACAAAAAAAAACAGACACCTTAATATTTGACATCTGAATTGCAATTACTTATGAATTATGCTCTCAGTTTGGTAGTTTTCTGTAACTTTCGTTTTTGTACTAATTTCATTTATTAATGTATGTAGAACATCCTCAAAATTTGTTTTCTGTTGAATATATTTCCAGTAATTTAGTTAGCCTTCGAATCAGAATTTATGCGTTATCACAAAAAATGCAAGTGTCCGTTTTTTTTGCCCAGCAGTGTAGTATATGTCCTGATGCTGGGCTAAGTTTAAATATTCTAATTTAGTCTCTATACTAGGAAATTCATTTAGTCTCTATACTGTAGCAAGTGGGCTTGTAACATATTTTTTTCATTTGATTGGGTGATAATGAGGAGACATGTAGTTGATGACATGCAACAATCCATACGCAGGTGACTGGAGGTATTTTTTAGTCTGCAGCCCACCTTTAAAAAATCTGTTTCATAAATACCTTCATATTAATGGATACACTAGATTGCCAATTATGACCAGACACCCCCCTGAACTGTAAGGAGGATTGCCCATATGTCAACAATACATGTCATCAGCCACTGAAATAACTCATGAAGGACAATGAGTGCACTGTAGATGTGTATACCACTGTCAGCAGTCAAAATGATTGGATAAATTTATACAAGGGAAATTTGTGGTTGTTTGCATACCAATAGGTGATTCTGGAAGTAATTTTGAGTGTTGATCACGGAAATGACGTACATTTTTCCATCATGTCAGGATATTTCCCCACGTGACCAAGGTTCGTGGGGGAAAAGTTCAAGATGAGAGTGGAGAAGTGACTCTTCGCATGTAACTTCTACTTCCCTCAGTACCATAACTTTTCCGAAATTCATGCCTTCCTTCTTACAAGTTGCCCAGTGTGAACACACACACACTGTGGGACACCCACAAGTTAACATATCATGTCGAAGTACACCACATATACTGTCTTCATGAAACTTGTGATAGGCAATCTGTTTGTGAACAGTGTAACTATTGCACGCACACAGAAAATATCAGGCTCGTTCAAACACTTGCGACATGTGAAATGTTTGTCACTGCATGCTTAACATCTTTGACAAGGTTAATTTTGCCCCTTCGCTCTGAACAATCAACCCATCATATAATATTGACTTTTGGACATTTTGTGAAGAACTTTTCTGAAGGATTTCGTAAATACTTGTGTGACCAAAGTCATACAATTTTTATGCCAATGTGTCACATGGAAGGTGGATTAAATACTACGTTCATTTATAGTTCAAAATTGGAGGATATGTAATGTAGAAAATCCACCACCAGCACAAAAGGGGAAATAATGGAATTATACATTTTATTGTGAAATTAAGATAGATAATACATTTCTGTTTTCTGAAAGAGAAAAACTAGACGTGATGGGTAAAAATTGATTTCATTTTTGGAACCAGCATCCCCAAATTATTCAGAGACAATAGTCATCTGTGACACAACCAAACCTATGTCGACCAGTGTTATCGACACCCATCAAATAGTACGCAGTAGGGATTTTAAAGATATGTATTAGGGATGGCCAGATCCGGATCCTGGCGGATCCGAAATCCGGATCCGGTTGGTTCCGGATCCTAAAGATCCGGATCCTAAAATTTTTCGTCGGATCCAGAATTTTTGGATCCGGATCCAAAACTTTCGGATCCGGATCCGATACTTTCGGATCCGGATTCGTTTGCCATCCCACATGCGCTTCTTTGGAAAGTAAGAATGTGCTTATAACATATTGTTACCTGCTAATATATATATATAGTGTGTGTGTGTGCGCGTGCGCGATTTGTAATTAATTAATACACTTACAAGGGAGGTCTAAGTCTCCCCCTCCGATTTCCATGAAACTTGGCAGGTGTATAGAGGCCCCCCTCAAATGTCAAGATGAGGAGAAACTGAAGTGGGGATCTGACCCCGAAACCACGTAAATATGGCATAAGAAGAAACAGGGGGCATAGGGCCTCTCTATACACCTGTCAAATTTCATGAGAATCGGAGGGGGACACAGGGGTCAGATCCTTACTTCAATTTGTCCTCATCTTGACATTTGAGTGGATTTTGCCCCTTAAAACAGTTTTTAGCTGAAACAAAAATACGCGTAATTCTTCCTTTGGGCCCCTCTATACACCTGCCACGTTTCATGGAAATCGGAGGGGAACACAGGGGTCAGATCCCCACTTCAATTTGGCCTCATCTTGACATTTGAGATGAGGTTGCCCCCTAGAACAAATTTTTTGCCGAAACAAAAAAACACGTATTTCTTCATTTGGGCCCGTTTATACACACACCTGCCAAGTTTCATGGAAATCGGAGGGGGACACAGGGGTCAAATCCCTTCTTCAATGTGTCCTCATCTTGACAATTGATTGGGTTTCGCCCTGTAAAACCGTTTTTTAGCTGAAACAAAAATTTCTTCCTTTGGGCCCCACTATACACCTGCCAAGTTTCATGGAAATCGGAGGGACACAGGGGTCAGATCCTCACTTCAATTTGTCCTCATCTTGACATTTGAGTTTTTTTTTCCTAAAACCGTTTTTTAGCTGAAAAAAAAACACGTAATTCTTCCTTTGGGCCTCAGTATACTGCTAAGTTTCATGGAAATCGGAGGGGGACACTTAGATAACCTCCCTTGTTAGTCTTACACTTTGTAATTATTTAACACTGCATATATTATAATGTTTTATTTTAATTTGTAAAACTGTAACTGTAGAACAATTGTATAATATTTGTATATAATTTCTATCTTGTTATATGTGTTAAAGGTTTCATCCTGGAATGGAATGTCTTACATTTATGTGTGTTTTCATTTCCAATACATTCGAATGGATACATATTCGTTTCAATGGCAATTACAAAATCACCTCTGACATGTGTGCACGAGTGTGTTAGCCGATGCGTAGCAAAGTATTTTTGGAACAACACTTGAAAAAAATTCTTGTAGGACTAACGAAAAATTTCTTTGTAATCGAAGATCATAATACCTTTTAAGGTGTGGTAATATTGTAATGGGATTGAGATACGAAACTCTCGGATCCGGATCCAGATCCGAAGTTTTCAGACCCGGATCCGGATCCGGAACTTTCGGATCCGGATCCAGATCCGTAACTTTTGGATCCGGAACCGGATCCGAATGGATCCGGATTTTTCGGATCCGGATCCGTTTGGCCATCCCTAATATGTATATGATTGTTTTCTTCGGCATTCCATCTGGGAGATTTTGGGCAAATTCCAGATACCACATGTAAGTCAGTGATGTAGTGGTTAAATGGTAATGAGGGTGTAATAAAACCACAACTGCAACCTACGTTTGACAATGTGGCCACAGACTTTCTGCATCGGGAATTGATACCATCCAGTGATAGGTGGTGGCACTCGGATTCCATGGAAGAGCTGCATCACATAAGCCAATGATTACTACCCGGAATTGGGCACACCGATTACAGAAGGCAAAGTGAAGCAAACAGAATGTTGCCAGTGGTTCCTAGAGCAATGGAAAAACATCCTGTGGAGTGATGAATCATGCTACATGTGGCGATCTAATGAACCTGTGTGGACATGGTGAATGCCTGGGGAGCGGTTCTTACCCAAGTGTATTGTCCCCAGCGTGAAATTCAGAGGGAGTGGAAATATGGTACGGGACTGTTTATCATGGTATGGTTTTGGTGCATTGAACCCTGAATACCGATGCGTATTGTGCAATATTAGACTACTTGTTGCTTCCCACTTTGGGCAAGAGTTTGAAAGTTGCCCTTTTCATTTCCAGCATGACAATGTACCCGTCCATAAAGCAAGCACCATAACCGAGTGGTTTGATGACATGGGAGTGAATAAACTTCACTTGCCATCTCAGAGCCCCGATCTCAACGCCATTGAATATCCATGGGATAAATTGGAGTGCCGATTTCAATCCAGGCCAAACTGTCCAAACCACCACAGAGCTGAATTTTTTTAAATTTTATATATGTATTTGGTTTCATCTGGTGAAATCTACCTATGTAATATTCTGTGATGTAACCAACATGGTCTGTCAGTTGATTCAATGTTTCCACAGCTGGAAGAGTTCACTTGAAGGCTGACCTCAGGCCTCATTGGAATTTTCCAAATATATGTTTCAAATTCTCTGGGTAATTTTTACCAATATGCATATTCTTATGGGTTAAAATATGAAGTCTGTATTTTTATTCTCGCACAGTATATTTATGGGAAGATATGACAACATGTAATTACTCTAAAAAGATGCCTTCCCATACCTCTGTCTTTTTAGTCACTGGAGGATTACATCATCATGAGATTGTGGAATCTGAAAGCAAGACAATCGTACATTATATACATAAACTGTAATTAGGATGTACTTAAAAGTGTGTATAGTGTGTGAAGTGCCTAATTTACCAAGTCCCATAAATTGAGTTATAAGTTGAGAAAAATCTCATAATCCTCCCTTCCATGTATCATGATTCTACTAATGCACACCAATGATGCATCTTTATTTTTTTAATGTTATTGATTTCAATATGCGCATCACGGTAACAAATATGTAATAATAATAACCACGACAAATTATTGGGTGTTTTAGTGCCCAGGTAGGTTGGTGCCACTGGTATTCAAGTAAACATATCCGATTTTGCATACTTCAGAGTACAAATTGTTGGTACTCCACTATAATAGTTGTTGCATTATCTTCTCTCTTAACAGCCGTTTCTACATTTTGTCATCCTTTGCTGGAGTTGTTATTTTATTATTATTATTATTATTATATAATGACACGCCAAAAAAAGGGGGGGGTTATAACTCCACCAACCAGCTCTTGGGCCCGTCACTTTTTTCATTCCTTGCGCTCACACGGGATGCATTTGTACTGGTGGTGTATGAGAATGTAGACTCTGCCTGACTGACGATATTGTTTAAGAACTTTATATTCCACAAATAAAAGCGGATGGATGTGGTGATTAACAATTTGAGAACCCGTATCTTGGAACTTGACTGTGCGGTTGTGTGAAGGAAAATATATTTTTTGTATACCTGGCTACTATGGTCAAATTCTGACATGGCGTTGTTGTGATCGTTCAACTTATCTATTAGTTATTGCATGACAAGTAGAAGCCGGTGAAAGTGTTCAGGAAGAGGTCTCGTAATGGCAGTAGCCAGCGAGGCAGGAAATAACTAATTTAAAAGTTTGGAGCTGGATGAGGTACGTTGAAGTGACAAATTTTGTTCAGTCACGTGTAGTTAAGTTTATCGTTGCTATGTACACGAAGTTGGTGGTGATTGGTTGAAAGGCGTAGCAAAGGATCTGTACGTATTCCAGTTCCTAGTAGAAATTATTCGAAGTTCAACTGTTTCATCATGCTTCTCTGTTGTGGGTTCACTTATTGAATTAATGGGATTTGTATTAGGTAGTAACGTGGCGACTTGTAGTCCTATTTAGTCTGAACGCAACTTTTAACGACATATTAAGGGCAAATATTCAGGTTTCGTCAGAACGCTTCGAAGGTGTGGACTTCCCGTAGATAAGCTACCTCTAACGTGTGCATCGATTTACAGAGCAAAAAACTGAATTTTCTAATTGTCCTCTGGTAAGTTTGTGGAATTAATTTCTTAATCGTTCATATATTTGTAGAGTTTGACAATGAATTGAGATAGATTATCAGACGCCCACTAAATTTATTTTTCCGTAATACCGCAGTCTTAAATTTCAACACACATCGCTTAGAAACTTTATATATATAAATATATATAGTGTACAGTGTATTTATAAAGCAAAAAATAATAGTGGGTGCGTCATCACCACTAACGCTACTTTTTTCTGAACAATGTAGTAAGTGCACTGTAATTCTTCCTACACCAACGATGATCTTCATAATTATGTATATCACATTTTTTTTTTTACATAGGGTGAAACGTCGTATAAGATAGTATTTGCTTTGTGTAATGTATGTTTAATATTGAAACCGCCTATTTTTTTAAATTTGTAACGTAGAAATTAATAAAAAAGTAATTTCGATATCACTAATTTGAACAAATTATTTATAAATTCAACCTCTTTAACTATAATAATTTTGTCTTGTGTACACGTCCTTGTTGCATAGGACCATTCCCACATTACTCTTCTACTTGGAGATAGTTTTTCTTGCTTGAAGTTTATGTTCCTTCATCTGAACATTGAAAAGGTATCTGATGAACACAAGAGTAAGATGGATATGCCCATAGACAACTGCTTCAATGTTGAGCTATTTACATTGTACATGTTAATGAGAATGTATACTCAGAGTAATTACTGAGAAGAAATGGTGATCAGTTTTGGAATTAAGTTATCACTGTATAATCAGAAATACATTATGCAGTACTGGAATTTTTTCGGCTCAAGTTCAGACTGTTTAATTCCGATTTCATCATGGTACACAGGCATTTTTTATATGGTTCGATTTCTATTTGTTAACACATATGAAGCAGAGTTTTGCAATTACTTACTGCATGTTTGATTTCGAATCCTTTTTTTTCCCCTTCCATGTACTTCTTTGAGATACTTTTCTTGCCACCCCTTACTATTGTCTTGGTTATGGACTGCTGCAACCATCTAGATCACGTGTGGGATGTGAAGGTGTTTCGTAGTTATGTGTAGGCACCTAGCAGTAATATATCTTCCCTAAATGCTTTTGTAGTTAGGTTAGGCTGCCCATGCATAATCCTCTTAGCAGTACAGTAATTTTCCTTTTTGGTACTTGTTTATTATCCGTCGGACAGATTTCTTCATTTCTACAGAAGAAACTACTTACCGTAATAAGTTCCTGTAGTATTGTCTAACATCGGGAAGGTGTTTTGTGTGAAATTCAGGCAAGTTTTCCGTGTCCTGGAAACTGATTTCTTCAAATTTAAAAGTTTGGGGGCAGGTGACTCCGGCCAATTTCTAACATGCCTTTAACAGGGGAGTCTATAGAAAAAGCTGGAGCGGAGGCGGGGCCACGTTAGGGGTTGGGGGCGGTAGGTCAATTACCCCAGGGGCAGAGCCTGGAATCGGTGGGAAATTTGAGTCAAAAATTTCAAACTAAAATAATTTTTTTTGTTTAAATTTCGCACTGATTCAGGGATGGATAGCCCCAAAAAACATTCATGGAATGTTCCATGAAGCAGATAGGTAAGTACGAATGTCAAAAATTGACGAAAACTCTGACGTTATAGGTGTCTGACGGATAGTAAACTTTTACCTTTACAGAAAACTACCAGAAAAAATGGAAAAAAAATGTTAGCAATATTTTGTTAATATTGTTAACTGGTACTGGTGGGATACATGCCCTGCCATCAATTACAGCCTGTAACCACCGTGGTATACTTCGAATAAGGTTGGCAATCACTTCTTGGTCCAATTGCTCCCATTCTTCTTGAATAGCACGTCTTAGCTCTTCAATTGTTTCTGGAACTATTGCACGGTTTCTGATATGTCGTTTTACTTGATCCCAGACGTGCTCTATCGGATTTAGGTCTGGACTTTGTGGTGACCATTCTAATTGCGTAATCACAACTTCGTCCAGGTAGTCCGTGACAATATTTGCAATGTGAGGACGTGCATTGCCATGCATGAAAACAAAATCTGGGCCTATGAATGGTGCATATGGTACTACAAGATCGGCCAAACATTCTGTAATATACCTGCGAGCTGTCATTGCCCCATTCTATAAAAGAACCAACTCTGTTTGTCCTTGTAAAGAAATACCTCCCCAGACCATGACACCACTGCCTCCAAATGGTGTTATTTCAACGAAACAACATTGTGCATAACGCTCATTAGGTCTTCTATACACATGTTCACGCCCGTCTGAGGAACGTAGGTTGAATTTTGACTCGTAAAACCTTTTCCCAGTGCTCCACAGTCCAATGTAAATGTTGTGTAGCAAATTCCAGTCTTCGCTTCTGGTGACGTGCTAACAACCTCTGACCTGTTGATAAACCATTTTCATTCAGTCTTCTACGAACTGTTCGTGAAGAAACCACAGCTCTATGAACATTTCTCAAACGCCGTGCCACAATATTTAAAGTCGTACGACTGTCTCTTAAGACTATGATACGCATGAAACTATCTTCCCGTGCTGTTGTGCATAGTTTCCGACCAGAACCTGGTCTTCTGCCATAGGAACCAGTTGCCATACCATCTGAGAGCTTCATGGATAGTACTTCGTGCTATATTTAGCACCCTAGCAATATAGCACACACTACAACCATCATCAAGAAGAGCTACTGCTTTTACTACCTCTTCACGTCTCATTTTCAACCTAGCAAACTTACAATACACTTGCAAGAAAAATACCAGCAATGACAATGTCAATAACATCTGTTACTATGAACCAATATTCATGCCTCTCTAGACATTAAGCAAAATAACATCAACAGGAGTTGAAAATCAATAAATTAAAACAAAATTGCATGAAATTAATTTTCAGCCTACTAGGTGTTCCAAATAAGTAAATACGAGTAAATAAATAATAGATAAGTAATAAACGGAAAAACTATGGAAAATGTTCAATAATGAATGTTCAATTGTTCAATACTTAACTGGGAGCGTAATACATAAGTAATTGCAATTCAGATGTCAAATATTAGTGTTTTTTTTTTTTTGTCCAGCAGTATTTTTAAATTCCTCACCTACGTAACGTTCATACGGTTTTCTAGGGCTTCCGTCAACACAGGCGCACATCTACACATTCTCTTTTTCTTCTTATGATTGACTTGTGGAATGGGATAATTTGCGATATGTTATTGTGATGTATTGGCAGAAACAGCTGCGAGACACGATGAGGAATATCATTCAGCATAATGTTGAACGGTATCCTCAGCATGTGTAAATACGTTATCTTCTGGATCATCGTGCTCCTTTTTTTGGAAACTGCAGCCCGTAAAGGGGAGGGTTGTATTTTAGAGAAGGGTGGGGCCGCGATAGTGGTAGCAGGCGGTAGGTTAATTACCCCAGGGGAATCGGCAGGTAATATTGACACCAATTTTCATGACATTTCTTCAGGTACAGCCCTGAAACACTGACTTTTTCCATACATCCATCGGTACGGGTGCTACGAAACTAACATGGCCGCAAGTAAACTTCCACCTCGCAACTTCAAACGGCTACATCTCAACTATAAATGGCTGTACAGTACTAAATACTTGGTAAATTTTCCGTATATCCGGAAAACTGGTTTCTTAAAATTTACAGGATAAATTTCTTACCGAATGCAGTTTCTTTAGACTTGTGGAAGTTTGGGAAGTGTTTTCTCGCATCGTTCATTGAATTTTGCCGGTAAATCATGTATTTTTCGATATAAATGTGTGACCGATACACGAAAGCTCTTGCATCCATTTACTTCCAGGTGGATATAGCCTGTGTGTGATTACGTAATCCAGGTCAGTGTTTCCAAACACGCGTTTAGGTTACTGGTCACACGATTCAATATGTATGTTCATTTGAACATGCTGAACCACCACAGGTTGCGTGGAAAGGCGTTGAAGATGTAGTAGATTTCATAGTAGAGCATGGTATTGCATGTTTCGTGATGATCATGATTGTTTGTGATTTTGCATTTCTAACATGCCTTTAACAGGAACTCTAGAGAGAAAGTCGGGGCGGAGCCTGGAATTGGTGGGAAATTTGGACCCAAAAATTTCAAAGGAAAATAATTTTTGTGTTCAAATTTCCCTCAGATTCCGGGCTCTGCCCCTGGGGTCATTAACCTACCGCTGCTCCGGCTAACCGGCTTTCTCTATAGAGTCCGTGTTAAAGGCAAGTTAGAAATTGGCCAGAGTCACCTGGCCCCAAATGAGCCCCAAACTTCAACTGCACATTCACTATTAGAAGACCAAAATTAGTGAGTATAACGAATTTCACATTGCCGACATTCCTCTTCACCGGTAAATAATGAGCAGTTGTGCCGATCGCGGACCACTCAATTTCCCTTATCTTGCACTTTCTACGCGTGGTGGGGTGGAAACATTGCATAATGACTACTGGGGTGAAACTGTGACCGCCATTTCGCATGTTACGGAATGGAAGAAACAACGAAGAAAGCTTACTTGATATGTCGCAAATAGAGCTTATTTCAGTGAAATAAGCAAAATGCCACTTTCAACAATGTTTCTCAATGCAGAATACGTAAGTACGAAGATTGAAATTGACACAACTAGCTAGTTTCAGCAGTTTTCTGGATACAGGAAATTTACCAAATACTTCTTTCCGTGCTCCAGAATTTCTTTCTTCACACATAATCTTCATAAAAAAAGAATCCTTGCGAAATCGAGGGTCTCAAGCTCGGAATTCTAGATAATGCAAAATACTTTCAGGAAGCTTTAAATTTAGTTTCACAATTATTTCCAATATTCTCCTTTTTATTTCTTCTATAAACAAGGAAAATTCCTTGTCGATGGGAAGCTCAAATGCTTATGTAGGGTACTTTTATATTTTTTTTTTTTTCACTGATATATTGCACTTTTTGGAACTCCATACAATGGTAATTACTTTCACCAAGGTTCAAATATACTGTAACACTAATTTCTACAATTCTGCGATACTTCATCATTCTCCTATAAGACTGAAAAACCATTAAACATTCGGAGCTGTTACCATATTTTCTTTTCAGAAGACATGTAACATTTTAAATAAGATGATTGAAGTAATTGTGCAGTAAACTAAAACATCGTGTGCGAGGGTGCAGTTCTTGCTACAGCATATGTTGCATATATATCCCACAGATATCATGTCATGCCTGGTCGCTACTACTCATTTTGTCGAAGATCTTCAGCAGGGAAGCTGGTGTGATCTGTTGATTGTGGATAGTGATTTCAGACTTCAGACCCTCAACTGTGTTCAAATTGTTTGTGTACACTGTTCCAAGTGAGATTATGGGATTGGCAAACATGTTCTCCATCCTGCTGAAATCTGGTTTCTTCAATTTGTCTCAGTGAGGTAATGTCTTGAGACACATGAAGGAGCTTCCAACATTTGCTATATGACGAACTACCACATAATACAGTTGAGTCCTGATAATTTCAGGTGGACAGGTTAGAGGCTATAGAGCGTGTGAACCTTAAAATTCATTATGGGTTAAATGGAGTGCGGCGTTGCCAGATCAACAAACTGAGGTGCATCGAGTCGCTGTTAATCGCTAATGATTGCGACAAATTTACTTCCTTACTATCATATAGGAAACTTGAAAATCTATGTATTTGATGCATTTTGGAAAGAAAAACTATAGTTACCTCAAGATTTGCATGTAAATGTTTATATTTCGACGTAACTATTTACATTTGCATTATATGTGTAATACATGCAACTATTGTTCGTTGAATCTTGTATCCTTTACATAAACAGAATTAAATAAATAGAAAAACAAACATTAAGATATATTTTTTACGGAAAATAAAGCAAACTGCACTTCCTACGAACTGGGGCACCTGCCTGAACTGAAGTGTAACCTTGTTGGCACGCAATGAATTTGATATGCGAGAAAGCTCGCATAAACGATACGATTGCGGTGCTGTGAAGTAACAATGCATTCTAAAAATAACTTCAAACAATGGTCAACAATGAATTTTATGCTTTGGTCCAGAAGTTTTAAGTGTTCCAGTGATGTACCTCAGGTCCAGGATTCTTTCAGAATGCCAATACTGTAAAATGTAAGACGAGAAAAGGGCTGTTTGTACCTCCTCATAATTATACATGTTTCTTAATCAGAAGATTTAGGTGTTTTATGCTAGATTCAAAGGAGTATAAGTAGGACACTCACACATATACATAACACTGGGGAACAAAAAAAAAGATTTTATTTTGTGGCATAAAGTTTAATAACAGTTTCAGCACACAAAACAGCTGTGATTGCCACTTGTATGATTTGTTCAGTTAAATTGACTCCAGTTTAAAAAATAAACGCACCATAGAAAATGTAGGAGGTAAAATTACTCCACGCTTTCTCTGTAATATCAAAATTTGATAATGGGCTGAAATTCCCATTAAGAAACTTATTAATATATTTTTAAATTGTTGGTAGGCAACTTATGAAGCATTGCTAGGCAATATATATCCTATGTTTGTGGGATAGTCGTTCTAGAGAAAAGCATTGGACGATAAAAGTTTGGCCCCCAAGGGAAAATATTACCATGGGAAAAGCTAATATCATTCATGAACTGCTGATAGGGACAAAATCATCCTTCCGCCACTGCATATTAAACTTGGGTTGATAAAACAGTTTGTCAAGGCCTTAGATACAAGTGTTGATTGTTTCAAATATATATGCCACACTTTTCCAGGACTAAGTATAGAAAAATTGAAGGTAGGAATCTTTGACAGACCACAAATTCGTATACTTATAAATGATGCCAATGTTACAACTTACATGTCTTACATCGAATCTGAGGCCTAGCTGAGCTTTGTGTTCGTCATCAAAAACTTTTGGGGGAATTACAGAGCAGAAAACTACCGCGATATAGTTGGAAATATGTTGAAAATTTTTTAAAAATTGGGAGCTAATATGACTGTGAAGATACATTTTCTACATAGCTACATTGACAGAGTTCCTGAGAACCTTGGTGATTTTAGTGAAGAATAGGGAGAAAGGTTCTATCAGGATATAAGGATAATGGAAGAAAGGTACCAGGGACGGTGGGATCGCCACATGATGGCCGACTACTGTTGGATCTTACAGACGGATTGTCCTAAAAGCAATACAGCAGGAAATCGTATAGAAAACGTTTCACATAGTTTGTTACTTCATTGTGTACATATTTTCTTAATTATTATGATCATAGGCCTATATAAATTTATTTTTATAATAATTATTGTAATCACAAAAAGAAATATTAAATTGTTGTTGGAAGTTCATTTATATGTATGTCTTATGTTTCCGCCATTTTGATTTAGTTGCATTTATTTCATAAATTAGAGCCAATTCAGGAAATATATTTTTATATCATTATTCAGCAGCATGAAATCACCCTAAATTAACTCTCGAACACTGTGCCGCAATTTCACTGTTCCCCAGTGTAATTAACAGACAGTTGTCATACAGGCAATTGGTGCCTGAAATTGACCAACTGTTTTTAACTGTTACATGTTTCGGAAAAAAGAACAGTCTCTATCCTTGACCTTGGGAGGAAAATATAGTGTATGGACTATATATATATATATATATCATGAAATATGTACATTTAACATGCGACAAACACTTGATCTATAGACTAAATGTTCGGGATATTAAAATCACATAAAGTTATATTCATGTGCTGGAGTACACCTGTATGTGCCTTCATGGCACAGTACAAATCACAGAAGGTAACTTTGATTTCTGTACTTATGTTGCATCAGTTATGCTTCATTGCTTGGTTGATTTAATTTGTCATCAGTAGATCCCGGAAGTTCAGGCATTTATTTTCGTTAAAATAGGCAGGCAAAAAGGCATTTATAATGTGCAAAATAGGCACTAAAAATGAAAAAAGGCAAAATAAACAGAAAAAAAGGCACATTTGGAAGTCTCTTACTTTTATCTATAATTTCTGGCAAAATATTAAAATCTACATTGGGAAGAGCATTTCAGTTTTCTCCATCTTGATTGCACATAACTACAAGGTGGTTTTTTTTTTTTAAGTTCTCAACATTCATTGATAGTCGTCTTGTCAGAGAGAATGTTTTTCATAATAGAAAATGATCTTTCTACTTCGACAGAAGTTATTGGAGCATACATAAAACAAGCTAATGTAGCTGAACTCATTTTGGTAACAGCATTTTTACCTTTAAGAATGTCACAAATTGTTTTCAATTGTTTTAAGTCATCATTTGCACTCACTACCGGTTTGCACTTTTCCGCAACAGCTGACCCCTTTTCTCCTGGCACTTCCATCATCTGCTGCATAGATTCCTCGTAGATTTTCATGGATGCTATAATTGTAATTGTCTCTGGCAATGCACCATAATGTGCAAAAATAAACAGCACAGGAGTTATTTCACTTCACGAATTGAAGCCGCTTCATTTTCTGGAAGACCATCGATCACCTCACTGATTTTTTGAAGGTTGTTAGCATAATATATAGCTGCTGATATCCAGGTTCCCCATCTCGTCAAGACTGGTTGCGGAGGTAAACTAAGCTCAGGCGCAACTTCCTGAAATTTTCAGGTTCGAGAGGGAGATTTCAGAAATATCTTTTTTGTGTTCGAAATCAACCTGTCCACTTCAGCAGTCAATCATGCACAAGGAAATGTTAACCGAAAGGCAATATCCTAACTCAGCATGAAATACTTTTTTCTCACACTTTTCTCCTTCAGCAATGTTGAAACATGCGTGAGTTCAATATTACTTAAGGTGAAAATTATTCACATAATAAACGGAAGAAAAATAAATGCCAACAACGTTTTTTGGGAGAAAAATAATTTATATACACATTTTTTAAAAAAAAATTGTCAAATTTCATTGAAAAAGGCAAAAAAAAGGCATTATAATTAAAAATAGGCAGTGGGATCCCAAATAGGCAAAATGAAAAGGCTTCTAAAACATTCGAAACAACATAAGAAACGTATATCCGGAAAAATTTTATCAATATATGCAGTAGATAAAAAGAGGCATTTTGCCAAACTTCCGGGCTCTAGTCATCAGGTTAATTACAGTGAGTTGAAAGAATGAGCATCGTTAGCATGGGGCATATGTTCCCCCCGGAACAGGTGCATACCCAGGATTTTTTTGAGGGGGGCCAGACCCTTAGGCGAATTTTAAATAGATTATCTCTTATATTATACACTGTTTATATATATATGTATGTGTGTGTGTGGTGGGTAGAGAAATTTGCTCATTTTGTTACGAAATGTTGAAGAACCAAGTGACAACCAATTTGCAGTTAACACACATTAATTTCTGTCAGAGGAAAAAATGTATGATTGGGGTTTACTACATGTGTGCATAATGCAAACAATTCAAATAGCCTACAAGAAAACAACATATGTGTGTGGGGTTGATAGATGAGGGTTCACGCCCACTTTGCAAAGTCCTTGACTTTTCCAGGTATTTTACGTAATTGTGTAATGAATTTAACATTCTAAAAAATAAGAGTTACACTTCAACTTAACTAAATGAATACGTTTGTTGAACATTTTTGAAAATAAATTAAATATAAAATGAAAAACCTTTTTATAAGCAATATTACCCAAAAAGAAAGATTGTTGGGAAGACGAAACTAAACATGTTTCCAGTTACAAATTCTGCCAAGCAAAAATCATTTAATTCCCCTGACTTTGAAAGCTTTTTTTAAAAAATCATTTGTTTTCAATGACCTCAGTCCTAGCCTTGTTTTCCTGACTCCTCCAGTTGTCAAGGACTTTCGAGTCAGTGCGAACCCTGTAAACATAGGCGTCGACTCCAAGGGGCTTTGGGGGGCTCAAGCCCCCCCAATGTTAACAATGTGGGGGCGGAGCCCCCAAATAATTTTGCTTAAGAGGATCTAATGTATTATTTTGCTTCTCTTGTAAAGTTTACTCTGAATTGTGCCACATGAACTTAACGTTAAATACACATTTGAAATGTTCTAGACTATCAATTTGGGGTCAGGGACCGCTAAACCATCAACTTTGGGGGGGGCTATGACCAGAGACAGCAAGACACATGACTTATTGGTATATACTGAGTATGTAATTATGAGTATTGTTAAATTTTTTACTAAAAAGAGTTTCAAAAGACGATGTACATGAACTGGAGTAGTGTATGGAACGTTTGGGCTACAAATGGCTCTAACATACATGACACATTCAGAACGAGATCATTGATATATTAGGGAGATCTGTTTTGCGCTCCGTGGTATCAGATATTAAAAGTCAGGAATATTTTGCTATTATGGTTGACGAAACTTGTGACATATCCATCTGTGGACATTTAATATTCTGCATTAGAACTGTGAATAAAAATTTTGATATTTTTGAGGAATTCATGGGCTTTTATGAGATTCCTAACACTGTGGCCAAAACTTAAAAAAGGGAGAGAATGAGTCATTCATTAATTTATTTAAGTGATCAGAGGCCCCCCCCCCCAATAATTTTCACAAGTCTGCGCCCCTGCCTGTAAATAAATTATCTGAAGGAAACAGCTAAGTCACTTCACCGTGGCAGTGTGTCAGCTGGCATAATATTGCTTCCATGGCATGTTTTCGCTTTTAGAATCTTATTCGACAGTAAAAATAAATGCCAGTGGCAACCAAGAAGCTATTAAATGGGGGTTTCTTGAGTGTTTAGGACAAATAACAATCTGTATATGTTAAAAGTACTTCAGGCAATTTTTTGCCCCACAAATCTATCAAAAGATTCTGCTGTGAAGTGGATTCTCCTATTTACATAATATTAATTAACCCAAGCCATTGAGTGGCAGAATGGACATCAGTTGCAGAAAAACCCTGATGTTGGAGAAAGAAATCAGTTTTTTGTTATCCTTCTGCTCAGTAGTGGCTAAAAGGGATCACAGACCTTGCGGTGCGGATGGAGAGCTAAATGCCCCTTATATGGTTGGTTTTGTGTTGCAGTCATTGAGGAGCCTTTCTTCCATAATGTAAAGAGTACAGAAAATTCCCCTCTATTCTAATTATGTGAAACATTTGTGACAGAGCCGAGGCGAAAAGGTCGGGACATGGATTATAAGGAATGGACTGTCCCGATTAAATCGGAACGTCTGATAGCCTTGCATCAATGGTTATAGAACTAAAATAGCCCAATATTGCAGACTGAAGACTTCTAAAGCCTTCCTCTGTCCAGAAACAACCTATTCATTTGTGCAAGGACAAAATCGAAATTCACACAAAATTTGAAAAACCATCAACGTAATTTTTGTAGGTTTTTATACGTTCAAATTAAAAATTTTCATGGCTCGAGGGGGGCGGGTGGCCGGTATGGGCCTGCCCCATAATATGAAGATGCCAGAAAATTCGTACATTTCTCCTCCAGACAGAGAATGAGGATGAGATAATGCACGCATTGTTATGGTGGGAAGATTAGCATGTCAATTTGGAGTTGCTACAGGTGTGAACAGTTTTTGGCATGTGGTGTCATTACTGTTCAAATCCAGTTACATATGAGTGCTGGACAGATTGTCTACCATTTGGTAATCCTGGAAAGTCGGGGAGTTTTTTTCCTTCCTTTTTTTTGGAAGTATCATGGAAAATTAATATATCTTCTGGTGTAGTAGTGCAGTAAGGGGGTTATATCCCAAAAGAGAGAT
Organism: Lepisma saccharinum; assembly: GCF_977018435.1. Lineage (NCBI taxonomy): Eukaryota > Metazoa > Arthropoda > Insecta > Zygentoma > Lepismatidae > Lepisma > Lepisma saccharinum. Next base: position 179,443,048 of record NC_139229.1, read on the forward strand.
AATTGTTGCCTGTTCTATTCATTTTTTCACTTTTTTTAAAAAAAGGAAGAGAATATATAATGCTAGAGACAACGGATCAGGAAGGATATCAGAAAATGGTTTGTGTGAAAGGTCAAATTGTGCTTTGGAGCATAACACGTTTGTCATAATTTCTTTGTGATCAGGCTAATCTCCCTGTTTGCATATTTAAGAAAAGAAAATATGGATTGTAGCTTGAAAACAATAGTCTTGAGTTCAATGATAAAATTGAAAAATGAAGGTAATGAATTGAAGAAAAATAAACAGGCAGAAGAAGAGCAGTTAGTTAATTTGGAACATGGAATGGATGGGAAAAGCAATGGCCTGAGGTGTGTACTGAAGCTCAAGTGAACTAAATTGGAAGGAGAGTTATGTTTGGCTTATTGTTGGTGAACTGGGGTGAGGTGCTGTATTTGTTCAATTTTAAAAAGTTAGGTGTGTCCAAAGACGAAAGAATTAGATATTTCAGAAGAGTGGAGCCACAGCAAGATTAATATCTCTGGTAAAAAATAATCAAAACAAAATATACACAGTGTATCAGAAGGACACAAAACCACTTCCAAAATACAACAAGAATGGCAGGCAAAGAGCATCAAGGAATGCATTATGAATCTTACTTCCACTGTTGAGGATGTCAATGCCAAAAAATTTCAAACTGCTTACTAACTGCCAAAGTAAAATTACCTTTTCAGATCACAAAGCTCTGATTCATCCACAGCAGATAAATGGAATAAATGAAGTTTGATTCTTCATTCTCGCTACTCTGCCACAAACATTGTAAATCACATTGCAAAGGAAATGAGGAACCAATTGGTCTTATCAGTAATTACTACAGAATCAAAGTTTATAGTTCTGATTGACGAATCAACAAGTCTGGGAAATAAGAGTATGCATGTGGTGAAACAGCTCCAGAAGGCGATATTGCTCAATGTAAGTAATGGAATCTTCAAAGTATTTTCCCCAGGTTTTTTTTTAACAGCATACAGGCTTACAAAAGGACAACAAGAAAATAAAATACAATAATGTATTACACCAGCCTTTATTTTGAAAGTGCCTCTCTATTGTAATTTATATCTTTTATCCTATGGTGTATCAGCAGCAACAGCATTCTAACATCATTGACATTTATTGTGCAGATGTTTGATGGAAACATGGTCTTCACTTAAGGGGGTTCTAAAGCATAGGCCAGGTTTTCAATGGATAACCGTACAATTAATATAGATTCGGCAAGGAAGAAATTTTCCAATATAAAAGATTGTTTTGGTTACTAGAACTTGTGCTCCTTATAATTTTGACTGCTGAATACCAAATTACTTTAATAAATTTGAAGCCATGAAATAAAATAAACTCTAAGTGTAGTCTATCATTTGAATCTAATGTTTTGCATGGAATTGATATCACCAGATTATTTGCTTATATTAGGCTATAGCTATGCTATTGAATCGTGTCTCCAAATCTGTACACAAACGCAAACGTTAATGTTGGAATTGTTAGCAAGGTCTCATTTCATAAAGTGACGGCCCACTTGAAAAAAGAAACCATTTTAAAACCCAGTGGGTTTTTTCATTAACTTTGGTATTTCAATGAACGTCATAGAGGTGTACGTATACTAATGAAGATTGCCATCTAAAATGCCCAACACTTGCCTTCGGCATGACACATAATATTGAAATGAAGTAGAACAAAATTTCAGAGGTCAGTACACCAATATAAACGTTTAATCTTTATTAAGAAATTACATCGGCCTATATTAAGCCTACCCAGCGTCGAATAACATGGGTACCCGGGTGAAACCCTGGGGGGTAAAGGCGGTTAGGGGCGTGATGCTGATCACATCACTCCCACTCAGGACCGGATCAAGAAAGTGTGGGGCGTTACCCCCACACCCCCTATACGCCTTCATGGCGTGGTGCAATGCACAGGGGAACACTTTACCTTTACCTTTTATATTAAGCTGTAGGTACTTTAGACCAAAGATTCCAATAGGTAAGTTGAACAGCAACGTATTTATGTTTGCTCAATATTGAATACATTTGTTACTGCAGTTTGCATACCAAATACCATAGAATTACATGATTACTACATTATTACAATAACACAACTATTACGTAGAAATTTTCAGCAAAAAATGCAGGCTCAACCAGGTGTCTGGCATATCGTGCCATTGCTCTAACTGAGCTACCGAGCCAGTCTGGCCTCGCCTGATTTTTCAATATCGCTGTTTTACCTGCATGGAATAGTCTTTGCCAATGGCACGGTATGCCAGAGACCTGGGTTCGAGTCCAGAGGGCTGCACAACGGCCAGAATCGCTTACTAGGCCCGCCTGGCTGGTCGGGCGGGCGAGTAAAACTATATACCTGGGTTTTGACCCGTCAAGCATCGAAAGCCCACAGGTAACTGGAAGGCCTTGCAAGACGAAGCTTGCTTATCTTCAGCGAACGCTCATTCCGGTTTTGCACCGTCTCCAGATACATGAGTCACGCAGTCACCGTTTTGCCAACTTTTAGATTCTAAACTGTTCTAGGAGCACTTAAAATGTTCATCACTTTTATCAATTTGAAATTGCAGACATTTATTCCTTGCTAGAAAACATTTGTATCGCTCACACCCAGTGGCGGCGATTGGGTTCCAAAACTAGAGGGCCAAAGTGCAAATGTACGGAGGGGCAAATATAATTTAATTTCCCTTGGTACATGAGGTTAGCGTGGTGCAAAAGTAGCAAAAAGTGGGGGGGGGGGGGTGCAACTGCACTCTCTCGGCCCCGCCCCTAATTGCTGACACCTGTACAGGAGTACGAACCAAGTTTTGCAAAAAGTGCCATCGTAAATACTTTGGAACTTTGTGTGACTGGTGGTTGTTCTACATTATACTTTTTTGGGGGTGCTCCCCTATGGCGCAGTGGTAGTGTCGTCGCCTTGTAATCAAAGGGTACCAGGTTCGATACCCGGTGGAAGCACATGATGGTTCGGATCCCACTTTAAACTATAGGTCCAGTCCCGATTAGCCTTATTGTGCATAAATTGACCAAATAAATGAATCAATCAATCAAACAGATTTTCTCTCTGGTGTAATTTTGCCAATTCAATATCCCCCCTGAACACTAAAATGGAACATGAAATCAGAATTTGCATTATAAAATGTTTTTGAATATTGTCATCTCTTTCAACAAATCGTCGTTCGCTCATGTTGTTGCTAGTTATCTTGTTCTCAGACCGCATTGATAGTAATACGATACAAAATATAATTGTTAGCTTGTATTTTCACACGGGTGCAAATAACAGGCAATGCTATTTACACATTTCAACAAACAATGTAAAAATGAAACCGAGAGAAGATTTAAGATTTCAAGACCAGAAAGGTGACATAAAATGAACAAGACACACAAACCTATTTCAAGACCATCGAAACAAATTTAGAAAATATGTGGTAGTTGGTTTGACATAATAATGACACTAATTTGAGAAGTTACAAAATCTTAGGTGCAGTGGCTAAGCAACATATCGCGAGGTCCTGGGCGAGATTTGAATGCAAGGCCCCATCGTTCTTTAAGTTTTAAATATCAATGTAAATCGATACACAGTCATCAAGGAAATGTCAGCCATTTATCATATTTATATAATAGCCTATAATAATAATATATTTCTGACGAATATTATATTTAATAGTACGCGACAGAGAAATTTACACTTGGCAGAGCTACAGTAACACACTGCTGAAATTTTCGTTAACCAAAGTAGTAGTAATAGTACATTTTTAAGATGTTCTTTAGGCAGTAAGATAACTGAAATATCCTTAAATGTGCTAAACTTTTTTTAAAAAATCAGAAATACAAAGTAAGAATCTTGAAATATAACCTATATATTATTTAATGAGTCGTTCTTTGTTTCCTCATTTCGAAGTTTGTAGGATGTAAATGTCACAAACCATGGCTTAAGTAGAAAATATGGAAGGATGCACATAAAATGTCAGTGCTTGATAGAGCGGGGGGAAGGGAGTGCGCTAAACCACAATCCTGTCTAGGGGCCCAATGTATCTACCTACAAGCTCTTCTACACAATCGGTTTCAACATCAGCAAATCTTAAAACGATAGTCATTTGCACAATAAATGTGAAATGTTTGGTGTAATCAACTGATACAGCTAATTTGACTTTTTTTTAAATTAGCAATTTTGACTTTTCTTAATTAGCAATTTTGACTTTGTTGCACATAAATTGTACCAGTTAACTTTGAATTTTAGGACTTATATGATAATAATAACTGTGAATCTCATTTTGTTGTTACATCTTAATGTTCTTGTAATATTAAATATTTGACGCAGTGGCGTAACAAAATCGTAAAGTACGCGTCTGCAAGAATTAAACTTGGGTCCCTCAAGTACAGTCAGTCAGCTTCTTCCAGGAAATTTACGTAATTACTTAGAATGGCTGATTGTGGTTGCACTTACATTAATAACTATACAAATCGATGCTCTAACTCTGAATTTTCACATATTACAACATATCTTTCTTTGACATTTATGTATTCAAAAGAAGAAAATACAAATACTTACTTATCCCTTCCCCCAAACAGAAGGCGGTACAGGATACAGAGAACACTGGAAGCTAGTGTAGAGCGATCAAGGAGAAGAAACTTTCCTAAAGCACTTGATTTCAGATTTAAGCACATTCCTGAAACATAGAACTTGATCAGGAAATTCGGAAGATAAATCATCTTCGTGCCCATTACAGAGGGCAATAGCTGCATCTGAAGTTGTAGGAACGAAGGAAGAACTGCTAATATTATCCATACCCTTCTTCAGTTTAAAACACCAGAAGTATTTAAATGCCCCGTACTTTGCTCCGTGGCAGTTTGAGGTGCTTTACCATTAACATATTAAAATCGGGTAGGCTATGCAAGGTCACGACACAGAAGAAAAATGGATAAAATTGTCCAAGCAATTCTTACGTCGATGTTTCACATGAGGAATGAGAATTATTTTGACTTTTTCGGGGACCCTTAGGCTTAGAGCTCCCGCTCGCCTCTGATTTGACGTATTCATTCAAATTTTAACGTTAAACTAGAATATAAAGCCAGATAAGAAGGTCTTAATTTTATTGCCCACAAAAATTAGCCTTTTCTATCTTTCTCACTTCCATTTATTACGTTTTTCGTATCAACCTCATAGGACGCGAGGCCCCTATATGGGCGAGGTCCAGGGTGGTCACCCACTTCGCTCACCCCTTGCTACGCCAATGATTCTACAACCTCAAGGCACCTGCGCCTAGCAGAAATTCAAATATTTCCATGCGTAGTGAAATATAATGGCCGTTGGCAACACTGACAGTAGTGCTCGCCGTCTACCTGCAAGAACTACATCGAGTCTCACGGGTCTTCTTAAGACCCGGGTAATAGAAAAACCTGGCAGGCATCGATGCCTGTGCAAAACTGTGACGTGAAGCTCGCTTGCGCGATGTCGAACACCTGGGCTTGATGTGCGTGTTGCATATTATTGTAGGCGCGCCTCCTCGCAGACGGGTTTTCTCCGGGTCTTGTGCAGGTCTCTGTTCGAGTCCTGGTCCAGTCTGCGTTTTTCGTTGAAAATTTCTGCGTAGTACATCTCCTGTGCGTGCCTAATCTTCAATACACAACTATTACATTCTACATAACAGTGTATTTCTTGGTGGAAAATACACACAACAGATAGATTTATCGATTACAAAATTTAGTATAAAAAAAAATGCTCAGTTCTGATTCGGGTGGTCGTATATACCTACCTCACCAATCAATATTTTGAGATTCTCTCTTTTGAACGTATAAACGTGTATACCTTCACCAACTTTACGGCCTTATCTACCCCGAGTGTATTGCATACTTTATTCCAAATTATTCCAAAAGTTGAAATATTATTTCTATTGAATTAATTCTAATAAATAAAAGTCCTTGAACTCAGATCTGAAGTCCGTCTCTTTCGAGGAATACTACTATCGGGGAATACCATGTATACATACTATCGCTATTGTATTATGTTTGTGACTGAAGATAATAGTTCACACCTGAAATTGATCTCTTGAAGCTTCTGACAAAAGTTGTAATGTATCATATACCATTATTGACACAACATCTGCTAATATCAATTCAAACATACAAACTTGCTATCCACAGAGGTAACCAGGAAATCATAAGAGAATAAAGGATAAAAAATAAACATTACTATGGTTTAGCAGTTTGTTGTGGTCTGCTAGTTGGTGTGCCCGACGGCGAAGTGCAGTGGGTAGGTTGAGCGGCAATTATAAATGTGATTTATTACATGTATTCACATTTTATTTATAAAAGCTTGACAAAACCCAATTAAACCCACTGGCCCAGGTGGGTTGGTTTTTTTTCAAACCCTGCAAAGTGATCTCTCTTGCGGTTTGCCATTTATATTCTTGCCATGAAAATGATAAATGATTTATGTTGTTTTAAACCTTGATTAATTGTGTAATTTTAAGCATTGTGTACATGCCTAGTGAGAGAAGAAAATATCAATGTTGCATGACTACATTTATCAGTCATTAACTACGCACTTAGTGACCGGGCTCGAACATGCAACCTTCAGAACGTGAAGCCGTAACACTGACCACTTGCCTACAGCTCCTACTGGTAGCTCCGTGTGTATTTACTTATAATGTAAGTTGTTTTGATTTTATTGTCACAGGCAACTTGTATCTCTTCTAGTTAATTTTCTTTCAGATAGTTATTTTTTCAGACTGCTATGATTTATAACCTCCTGCCACACATGTAAATCTTTCTGCAATAATTAGTTTAAGAAAACCTGAGGTAGTACTAGTGTGTTCAGTCACACATATGACCTTAAAATGATTAATATTTGAAGTTTTGCTTGCGACACCACAATCAACCAAGCACAAACTTTCTAGACAAATAGTAATATGATGATAATAATAATAACCCATGGCACGACAGCTCTCGAAGGGCTTTGGCCTATCTCCCAAGTGCCAGTCTCCCTCCCAAAATCCTACCTAGAGGTGTGGAGTTCTTCAACCGGTAATGGGGTGACCTGTGGTCAGCACATCGACCCCCCAGCCTTTATAGGAGGTATTCGCGACTACATTTCCTCATGATGGTGGGTTGCCACCGGCTCTATACACAGGCAGAGAACCCAGAGACGGAAGCCATGCCATCCCGCAGTCAGAGCCCAAAGCACAGCACCTCAGACCGCACGGCCACAGAGGAGGATCTAGACAAATAGTACTATGGTGTTTGCTCTTTGTTACTATTTTTGAAAACTCCACCCTCCTCTTCCATATATTACAAGGAGGTTCTTGCGTAAGCGAGATTATTTATATTGTATAATTCGCAATGCTCATTATTTATATTGTATAATTCGCGACGCTCGGAAGTTGCAATCTGGCAATGTGGTATCCCCCTAGCGGGAGAAGCATGTACCGTCGCTGAGAAGCCACGCCCCCTTTGCTCCCATAGCAAGCGAGGCTGGTTAGACACTGTTGCAGTGGTATTTCCGATAACAAAAGGTATGGAGGTTTTTTCCTCCAGGTAGTTACGACCGTTGGCAGGTGATCGGAAATACAAGATGCATGGAATTTGTCTATACCATTTTGACTCGCCGTTTAACTTACATGGAATTGGTGCTTAATTTGATTATCTAGTTTGTTCTGGTACAGCTTGGTTTACCTTACGTAAGTTTAATTATAATTTAAAATCAATTATTAGTTTTTCTTTAAAATATTCCATGTCATGTTGATTTCGGACTTGAATTAAATATGCCTCTAACAAGAATGTTTCGTGTTCATCGATAGCCAAATGTTTTCGATCATCCAGGTCATCCTTTTCGTAAGTGAATAAAAGTGCATGTGTCAGACTGATTCAGTATTTTAGGGTTGTATTTATCGGCACCATTTGTTTACTGCATTTGTGATTTTAAACTGTACATAAATTTCCAAATGTGTGTGGAAAGGGATTTCATATTTAGGGGGTAAAAGATTGTAAAATGAGAGTTACGGGATTTTCCCATGAATGTATACTAAAAAGGGATAAGGGATTTTTAGTCCGATCGTATTTCACAATTTCTGCTTGTAATAAAACTATCACTGTTAGAAATCTCAACGGGAAGGATTTTTGTGTTTGCCTAATAACAATGATAAATTATCATGCATGTTTGATATGAAGGTGCTTGAATCGCAAAGTTGACAAGTTCCTATTGGATTATGTGTAATGGACGGAACAAGTCTTGGGGAAGGGGGCAACTATTTCTGTATTTGCAGAACTGTGAAGGTTGTGACTAGACGATCACGTAATAACTGGATCAGATATCCAATAATACAGAAAGAGGAGAGAGAACTGTAATTTAGGGGATTGGTTTCTTATATAAAAGATCCACGTTAATTATGAGTAGTTCACATTGCGGGCTTAAACTATTAGTAGTTAATTAGAAGGGGAGGGGAGCAGGTTTTGAGTAGGATTTTTTTTTTTTAAGGTTAAGATTTCAACCTGTTTTCCTCTGAATGCACAATGTTCATGTGAGGTAACTGTTTAGGAAAATTTAATATATATAATTGTTCTTAAAACTTTTTGTTTAAACCTAATGACCACATCACAGTACCTTCCCTTGATTCATGCGTAGATCTGTCAACATGGCACTTGGTTGCCATGACAAACGGTGCTGCCATCTGTTATTGAAAAGTTACTGCAAAATTTCCTTTAGTTCCCCCTTAACGTTTCACGAAACTTAGCATACACCCTGTGAAAATTTTAGGAATACAGCACTAGATACTACAATAATAAACTATTGGCATTTGCTGCTTTCTGGTTGATTTTTTTAGTATGTTCAGGATTACCTGAAGAATAATAGATTATTAGATGATACTAAAATTATGTATTATCTGCACTATATGTTATGAGCTATATTTTGTGAGACTTGTGTACCCTGTTTGAAAGAAAATTTTATTTTTGTCTGTATTGTGTGTCATTGTACATTTTCATGTTACATTTATGTTTATTATGATTGTGTTATGTATTCCATTTTGTGTATTTGTGAATGTCTATTTTTATATACAGTCTTAAGTTATAATTCTTTATGATCATTGGCCATGCCACAGCAGAGAGAAATACATTCCAAAGAACTGGTTCCAAGAGATTGGCTTGGTAACATGCTTCTTGATGTGTAATCATTCTTGGAATCATTAGTGAATACATTTCAAGTATTACATAGAACCTGCCCCCAATACTTACTTACTTTCCCCTACGCAACAGTCAATTATTGTCCTTCACATTATTAACTTTACATGTGAAGTGATTGTTCTAAAACTTGGTTAAGTAGGATTAATGTTTGGTAACATACAGTGGCCTTCTTCCAGGCATGTTCCTATACTCTAATTGCCCTAATGACTTAGTATGGCAATATTTGGTTCTTTCTCTGTTAAACCTGGAAGTCAGGAATTTGTTTTTTTTATAAACTTGTAGTCAACTGTTGGACATTCAGTGTAAGGTTTCAATTTTTACCAAGTGCAATCATCAAGTCCATGTGCAAATTGAGAAAAATCTGCTTCAGAGATATTGTCAGCCCTGTAGTAACTTTACAGTGATGCTGCACTAAAGGAATTACAATTTTTGACTGGTTTGTCTCAGTTTAAGAATGGGCAAGAGTTGGAAGATGACCTGTGGAGCGGGTGGTCTTCCATATCCAGAACCGAAGAAACAATAAATGTGAAGTGATTCTTATCAGATCCAAAAACGACCACCATGAAGGGGGAACAAGAAGTTGGTATCTCTCATGGATCCATTCTTGCAATTCCATTTGATGGTTTGAAGAAATGTTTGTTCCGAGGCAGCTAACTACATATCAATTCACTTCTTGTACAGAAATTCTTCACCGAACCACTGTACTCTTCAGATCTCCCTACAAGTTACTTTTGGTTGTTCTCTACTGTCAATGTGCCTTGAGCGAATCTGTTTTGCAACCATGGAGGACATCTAAATGTATCAACTGAACTCATGATGTTCCACCATTTCAGTCCTATACCACAATTCTGGAATCTTTTTGACTGCTCCTTGTATGTACAAAATGCCCCTTCCACCAGTAACTGAAAAGTATTGTAGGTGAAGGGGCACAGGGTGGGATTCAAGGTACCATTTTGGCATTCACCTTGGCTTTAGGAAGGAACGAGTTGCCTGATTATACCTGACAAATATTACGTTGCTTATATGAAATCTAAAGCAACTGAACCTGACTGGCTTGCTGAAATGATAATTCATGCAGAAAACAGTTGCAAACAGCAAATGTAAGAAATAGAAACAATGCATTGCAGCTGGGAACCTCCCGCGCTCAAGCGTGCTACACTTGAACGTACTGCACTCTTAGTGGAATGATTGGCATTGTCCCATATTTCAGAGCCTACTAAGGAGGACTGTCAACCACGCTATGCAATTACAATTGTAAATAATAATTGTGTAAATTATTATGTAAGACTCAAATATAGCACATAGGAAAGTATGCAATATCTACAGACTGAAACGTAAAATGGATGCACATGCTGACAGACCTGCCTAAACAATTACAAATATCGTGTCACAGTGCAAGTAGTACGTGTACATCATTGTTCACTTACCGAAAAGGATAATCATATTCTGCAAAATAATAAAATGCAGTTATAACATTCAATCAAACATCATTTCAATGTGAAAATAATTGTAGAAACATAAAATGGTAGTCTAGGTAGTTTCAGCCCATAATCATCTATTTCATTTTCACATATCTCTGTACAATATACAAAACTGCATTATTGGCATGGAGATGATGACTATGTTCACTTATTTTTCAATTTCACTTTGTCTTTTACTTCATGATCCATATTTGAGGGCTCACTACCATAGACAAATTACGGAAATACGTCTACTAATAGGGTTCAAGAGTTTGAGAGTATTTGGCTCGTTCAGTCGTTTTTCTCTTGACCGGAAAACTATCAATTGTGTGTGCCATCCAAACTATTTGCCGCTAGAGCGAAAAACTCATTACAGCACTCTACTGAAAATTAATATAACTGACATGTATATACAGGGTGGTCCAAAAGTGCGGAACGGGCCGAATAAAACTGAAATGCATGTGTACATGTAGTTTGGGGAAAGGGGAACACCTACTGAACCGCTTTTGAAATATGGTCGCCATCTTGCATAGAGATCACTTTTTTAAAATGGGAACCTAGGCATGACACACGAAATTGTACTGGAAATGGCTCACAAAACGATGGTAGCATTCATTTTAGCAAGACTTTATTCATGTTCATGCTGCAGGGCGTTAAAGAAGTGTTTTCAAAGGTTTCTCTCATTGTTGCAGGATGTTAGAGGATATGCTCAATGTGTCCACAGGGTGGCTACTCACCAGGAATTCCTTGAATTCTGGAACTTATGCGTGAATTATTGGCTCCAGGAATTATGTGTTAATTCTACTTCAATTTTTCTCCGTAGATGTGAAAAATTTCAACTTTTATTAATCCAAATACTATTCATATTTTATACAAATAAAAATTATTTTCGTAAATTTTTCTTGATCGCTTCGCTCGCAGTTCCTGCTTTTCTTAGTCTTGTGAATTTTAAAAAGCAATTAGGCTAATTTATATTAATATTGTGTTGTAAATAGTCCATTCTTTTCATGTATAAAAAAAGGTCTTGTGTTTAATATATTTGACAAATTTTCTTTGTTTTCTAGGAATGTTAATGTGATTCAGTGTTTCAAGATATGCAAACAAACATGAGGTTCCTTACAACTTTCACCACCAGTATTTTGTTACTAAGTTTGGTTACATTTAGTCTATCAGATTCAGAACCAGAAGTGTCAACATTAGGAACAAATGTGCCAGTAAGTAAAAATATGTTTTCACTTAACAACAACTTGATTGGCAAGTTGTAGCTTGGTTAATTTTTTGCATTTGGTGTTATGTTTAAATGTCTTGCAATTATATATATCCACATTCAGTAAAATTGGTTAACTGTATCAGTATTTTCCTTTCAGTAATAAATTACATTTGATCAGTTGTAAATCTTATCTAGAAAGTTTTAGAATAACTTGAAACAGTTTAACAGTCATTCTACTTGAATTATACGAGGGCAAATCGAAAATTCTTTGCCCCTACTTTTTTTTCAGCTGAAGTACTAAACATGCAGAAAAATCAAAATATAGGAATTGTTCTATGTACCTTGCACCTCTAGTTTGGAGAAGTCCCTGTTGTAAAATTTGGCTGGTTGATAGTGGAACCACCACCAGACAGTGGTCTTTGCTTCGTAGTTCCAAATGAACCTGCCCTGCCAAAAACTATTTATGTGGACCGAACACTTGGAAATCACTGGGGGGTCTGGTCCATACAGTGCATGCTCCAGAATCTCCCATTCGAATGACAGAAGTCTGTTGATGGTCCTGTTTGCCACATGAGGCCTGTCATTATCGTGGAGGATAACCACATTGTCCACATTGAGAATCCCTTGGCATTTTTTCCTGATGGCAGCTCGCAAATGCGAGAGTGTGGCACAATTTCACCATGGATCTCGATGGGTGTTCGTCCCTTGTTCCATAGAAAATGAATAACACTTCGCACGTTTTGAGCACTGCAGCCATCTTTGCAAACTGACAGCAGCGCTATGCTGTGGACCAGGCAAGCGTTAATGCTGGGCTGTTCCAAGAAAAAGCTATTGCATTTGAATGTATATCTCGGTTTCTCAATCACACTGATGTTTTGGCTGAAAAAAAGGGGCAAAGACAAATTGCCCTCGTATTAACATTGGGCACATGCAGGAGACAATTCCACGCAGATAAAATGGTGACTGCGAAAAATCAAGCGAAGTCATGGCTGGCTGAGTAGCTCAGTTGGTAGAGCAAAAGCACAGTATGCCACAGACCAGAGTTCGAGTCCTGGTCAATTTCGCTGAAATTTCTACATTCTACTTGAATGTCGAATAGTATTGAGTATTTCTAGTTTGTCTCGGATGTTACATTTCACTTTTTTTAGGACCATAATATTAAAAATGACAGTTTGTTTTAACTATCAAATTCCATTCATAAAGGTTTGTTTTTCATTAACCAAGATTTCTTTTCATGAAAAATTAGGTAGAGAAATTGGGTCAAATGTGGAAGCATTTGGAAGCTTACTGTAAGAAGTGATAATTTCATGTCCTTGAACAAAACAGCTGCTTTTGTTTGGTACAGCCCGACCCTGTGGCCGACTGGTTAGCACATCGCGCTGCGACGCCAAGGGTCCCGGGTTCGAATCCCGGTCGGGCTTGGTTGTTTGTGAATGTCCATTCATCAATTTCATCATTTCATCACTCATCCCCATCTTCGCAAATTAGCCAAGAGGCACAAAACGCGAAGTAAAATAAACTAAATCAAATCAAATCAAATCAAATTTGTTTGGTACATAACATTCTTCTAGGAAGTATGCTAAACCAGAAATGTCAATTCCTTTTCAGATATACTGTAAAATCAAGTTTCTAGTGTTTTTTATAGTAACGTGTTACATTGACCGCTCTTAACAATTTTATCCTCATAATTTGAATTCACTTCATTTCAGGTAATGTGCAAACATAAGGAGATTTATTTGATATATTAGCAGCGCTTGAAAAATCTCAGTCGCCAGGTCGCCATGACGACTAAAAATTTCAGCCTGGCGACTGTGATCTTTTGCTGTAATATTGCCGTTCTTTTAAGTTTGCATGTACGAAATTTTGAAGATTCTAAGTTCAAATTGCAATACAGCGTAAGTTAGCAAATAATTTTTTCGAAAAACTCAGTATGCTGACCAAGGCAGAAATTTATTTTATTTTAAAACATAAACTAAACTTAACGTTTCAACCTTCTAGCGAGGTCTTCTTCAGACTCTGTACAAAATACAAAAGATCTTGCCAGAAGGTTGAAACTTTACGTTTAGTTTATGTTTTAAAATAAAATAAATGTCTGCCTTGGTCAGGATATTGAGTTTTTCATATCATGGAAACAACGCTTAATGGTGTTAGGATTTTTTTTAACATCGTTGTGAATATTTCATAGAATCAGTAACTATTCCTTACTCTTTGTCCCCCAACCCCTAATTTTCTGCTTTCTCACATGATTTAGCAATGTTTTGAATACAGTGATGCTCAACTTCTTGTAGTATGCGCAATTGCCAGTAGGTGGCTTCCTATGCGCCTGAATTTCAGAGCTGGCGCCTAGTTCTGATAAAGATTTTTCGTGCACTGTATATTAGACATAAGTAAACAACCTTTCACTTCTCATATTTAGTAAAATCTGTTGTGAACTTAGCATGTTATTTCCACCAGAACAACAGTTATTAATTAATTTTTTTGAAAAATAAATACCGTTGTGCTTTTTTTTATTTATTTATTTTTAGCGGAAAAAGAATGTGTATCCCTTCAGTGTATTACTTTCTCATCTTCATCAGTAATGAAGATTTTTCCACTGCTTGTGAATTGGTATGATGTTCTCTTCCAGTCTGTGGGTGTTTTAATTCACATCCATGCTTCTTTACATATCTTCCACACTCAATCTACTACATTCTTTCCTCCCAGCTTTATTAATTTTGGGTACACTTCATCTGCCCCTGCTGCTTTTCCTAATTGGACTGCTGACTGCATTTATGATTTTCAGGGAAAGCAAGATGAAAAGGACATCCACTATGAAACCCCAAAACCCAGAGGGTCGTATCACTTTGCAGAGCATTTTGATGATCTGGCAGCATTCAAGCAAAAATGGATTGTTTCAGAAGCAAAGAAGGACGATACAGATGATAGCATAGCAAAATATGATGGTATGTACTGCATAAAATTAATTTGCTCTAGTAACACCATGGTCTGCATAAATTTATCCTAGATTTTAATATTTTATTTTGGTGCTTGACTTTTTTTGTTAACCTATTCATTAAAGTAGCTGCAATCCATATTTCATGTTGTCTTCTTTTGTTGCTATGATGATATTTGCATTTGTATATCTTTGGTATGTAAAAATAAACCAACTTTGAACTGTATTTTTATTTGATGGTTGTTGAAAAATTTCGAAGAAATGAATGATTTACAAAGTCTTTCATAGATCTGTACCCCTTAATCCTAGACAACTTGTCTTTATCTCATTTCAAAATGCTGTGTCGACACTGATGTTTGTGTCTTACCTCCATCAGTCCGGGTCCATACTCTCCTGTGCTTCGTCTTATGGTCTGGACTTTATAGGCAAGGAAGTGCTCTGTTCAGCACATAGGGTGATAGCTTACTTGGTTTAAATTGGCTTTGGAATAAATTCAGGGTGAGTCAAAATTCCTTAACACCCTCTATAAAATGTATAGCAGTTATGCTAGGTACAATTGGTCATGATAGAAACAGATTAAGCCCAGGGGGAACCATAGTTTTGTGTGTCAAGCCGAGATCCACCATATTGAATTCAACTCAAAAATTTTAAATTGAAAGGGGGTGATATATCAGATCAGGATAGAATTTCACTAGAATGTTTTTCGACTTTTTTACTTATCTTTAACCAGTAAAAAGTTATGAATGAATGCTTTAACCAATTTCTCCTTATTGAGGTGTCCGAGAAAGCATCAAAATGCCTCTTTAACGCATCAGCATTGAGATCATGTTGACATCTAGGGTGAGAAGTTGCAACTGTCCCCAGTGTGGAGCAGTTTGTTGCAATAATTAAATAAAATAACTTTACAAATGTCACTTAACACATAACTATATTAACCAATTTCTACAGTCACCATAATAACAAATGACAAAACAAAATAACATCAACATTGAATAGAGTAGTACAACAGAATTTTCTTCATTCTTTTCAGATTATGCACAAAAGTAATATATATAAAAAATATAATTGCAAAAATGTCTTTGAATTAAAGAACTGTTGCAATATCCCTCTCCTCTGATTGGAAACCCTGAACTCATAATTTGATGTAGAAAATATGTTCTTCAAACTTAACATCTTCAATGTATCATCTTCACTTCTACTACTTCTTTGGCAGCAATCTCATTCCTTTCACATCTTCTTTACTGCAATCTCATTACTATTACTATTCATTACCATCTTATGTCCATTTAAGAGGATTTATTCTTCACATTGCACTTCTTCCCTTTGAAGCTATATGTGCAAATGATGCCCTTCAATAAAAATGTAAACCATATTACATATATTCCTTCTTATTATTCTTCAAGAGACACTTTGTATATTTTCTTGTGATCTCTTTCCTCCTTTATTCGTGTCAACACTTGTCTTTGATCCATTGAAATACATCAGACAGATAAGATACATGGCTTGTGAGAGGAGAAGCCTTCCATAAAAGACAATATCATGATCAACAGTAAATAAACAGAACAGATATAATAAATTCATGCTGTTTTACACATAATAAAATACATAATGTAAACAACTGAACTTTTCTTGTAACGGTGATGGTCAATTCACTGATCAAATAAAGAGCCTAACCTTTCAGATGAAACAGGATTGTTCGTTCTAGCATCGGAGTAATTTGTCCAATTACGAGAATTATTACAAGCACTGTTATTATTTTGATTACTATTACAATTAAGTGGATACTGACCACTATTATAAGATGATTGTTCATCAACATTTGCATTTCTTCTAACACCAGCACTTCCATTATTATTATATCTGGATGGATAATTTTCACGTCTGAAGTTAGAATTATTCATGTTATTTTTAGTTCTTTCAGACCTTTCAAACTGCCTTCTTAAGGGATTACGTTCAAATCTTGTGGGAGATGGGCGATGTTTTACATTGATTCCTGCATTCTCAGTCTGAGTTGTAGAATCATAAGAATTGCGCTCAACAATTACTTGCCTGACGAAGTATTTTTGTCTGTCAGAACTCCTCTTCCTATTAGCCCTGTCATCAGAATCTGTATTATCACCGGGCAAGGATAAACTTTTATTCTTATCACTCTAATACAAATCTATAGTCCTGCGTCAGTTGCTTAAGGTCTGTCATGTTATGGCAGCCAACATTCTTTGAAATTGATTCAGGTAGCTGTTTCAAAATCATTTGTATTACATCAACTTCGTTTGGAGTTTCCACAAGAGCAGAGTAAGTTTTTAAAGTGTATGCTTCCATTGATTAACCTGAAGCTGGGTTGTATTTTCTAGATCGTAACAATGTTAACTGACTTTCTAATAACTCATTAGATGCAAATTGATCAAGAAATTTATGTACAAAGTCCTCAAAAGAAGTAAATCTCTTCTTTTCACTGTTGAACCAGTAAGCGCCTACATTATAAAAACACTTACAAATTATACATAATTTATACTTGGAAGGAACACCAATTAAGTGTAATATTGTAGTTAGTTGTTCGATAAATTCTCTAACAGACAGTTTTGAAACATCTCCTCCAAAACGTAGTAATTGACTGAGTTCACTGACTCGGGAAAACCTATTAGAGCATGTACTAGGCTGATTATATGAATTCAATGTGCAATCATTATTCAACCACATAGGATTATTAGTACAGTTTGCTCTAGTACAAAGACTATGATCTACATTTAAGTCATCAGGAAAGTGATCATGGATCAAGGAATGACATGTATTTTTAAGTTTGCAACCACATACTGAAGGTTCAAGACCTGTGAAATTGTCTTTATTATCACAAGCAACATAAGTTCTAGAAGATATGGAATTTCTGTTAGATGTTGAATAAATTTGCTTCGATATGTCTGTAGTACATAAATTCTAGGTGCATTATTTTCAATGTCACAAGTATTCACGTGCTTATTATCATACAGTAAAGAACTGTCCAACGAAGAAAGACTTGAATGGTTATTTAATGAACATGTACAATGGATTTTGTCAACAGTAGGATTGTTATTAGTAAATTCAGTATTATCTAAAACACAATGCCACAATGCATATGTATTCTTACCCTGTGAAGTGGAAACTTTATCAAATCTATTTCTACCTTTATTGTGAGCAGATTTGCCCTTGCACAATTTGGTTAGATTTTCGTTCGCACAATTCACTTCAGCATCAGATGTATCATAGCCAGAAGAACCTGTATAAATGTTTTTGCTTTTCTTGTGTTCACTAAAAGCAACATGCTTTATTTTAGAATTTAATCTTGTATCAGTTTGGCATGCTGTGTGCTTCTCTTCATTAGCAAGTGCATCAATATTACGTAATTCTTTATCTGGTTGTAGATCTGTATGGTCTCTAACCATACTAGTACAAATAACATCGCTTTGCTCTAAGTTAATGCATTTCTCATTTAAATCCTTAAGCATAGAATCAAATTCTTGCAACTTTACCTGCGTAGTATTCAGATTTGTTTGTAGTGTACTTATAGAAGCTTCATGTTGGCACAACTGGTTTGATAGTGTTGCTTTAACTCATCATGGTGGTCTAGTTTTGTTTCAAGGTCACTTACTTTCTAATTTAGTAAAGGTACTTCATCATTTATACGTTCATTTACCAGGTGTGCCGGTTAATTATTCTTAATTTCGTCCCTGGATGGTGCTGGAAGCAAGGGTTGGTGCACAGTCTCAACTGTTACGTCGGTGTGTTGCCAGGACAGTACCTGTCAAAATGCCGTGGATGTGCAACCGAGTGCGAGTGATCGTGATATTGGGTTTGTGTGGGAAACATGTCGACCTTCAAACCAAATAAGGAGCATGTGCAGCACGTCCTGCTTTTCTTGTTCAATCAAAAGAAAAACGCGAATGAAAGCCATTGTATCCTTGTGGAAACGTACAGTGACAATGTCCTAACGCAAGACGCGTGTGAGCGTTGGTTTCAACGATTCAAAAGTTGTGATTTCGACTTGAAAGACAAAAATCGCCCGGGCCAGCCGAAAAAATTCCAAGATGCCGAATTGCAAGGACTGTTGGACGAAGACGATATGCAAACACAACAACAACTGGCAGAGAAGTTAAATGTTGGTCGCCAAACCATATCTGATCGTCTTCATGCCATGGGAAAGATCCAGAAGGCAGGAAAATGGGTCCCACATCATCTGAACGACAGACAAATGGAAAAGCAAAAAACGGTGTGTGAAGTGTTGCTTCCTCAGCATGAAAGAAAGTCTTTCTTGCATCAGTGACTGGGGACGAAAAATGGATCTACTTCGAGAACCCAAAATGCAAAAAGTCATGGGTTGACCCAGGACAACCTTCAACATCGACCACAAAACCGAATCGCTTCAGAAGGAAATTAATGCTGTGCATTTGGTGGGATCAGAAGGGTGTGGTGTACCATGAGCTTCTGAAGCCAGGTGAAACAGTGAATGCCGTTTGCTACCATCAACAACTCATCAATTTGAACCATGCATTGATCGAAAAGCACCCAGCTTGGGCGACAACACACGGAAAAGTGATTTTGCAGCACGTCAACGCCTCATCACACACAGCGAAAGGCGTCAGAGACAACATTTCTGCACTTGGCTGGGAATTCTTGCCCCACCCGCCATACCTACCAGACTTAGCCCGTTCGGACTACCACTTGTTTTCATCGATGTCTCGCTCACTTTCCCAGCAACACTTCAACAATTACGAAGATGTTGAACAATGGCATGCTGACTGGATCACCTCAAAATGTGAACAATTTTTATGGAAGGGCATCCACAATTTGATGGACAAATGAGCACAATGTATAGCTAGCGATGGCGCATACTTTGAATAAAGCATTTGCTACCTTTCTTCCCAGGTACACTTGTTTTCTTTCGGATCAATTAAGAATTATTAACCGGCACACCTGGTAGTTACCTAGTAGCTGATTGACAAGAATCAGACACTTGTTGCAATTTATTTTGATTTTTCTACATGATGAAGCCCTTCGTTCAGTTTTTCAGTATTTTGCTGCAACCTAACCGATTTTGTCCCAAACTTCACAGTTTGTTTGTAAATATTCGGGCAGCAATTCAGTGTTCTGATCAAGTCTATCTTATAACCTATGCACCAGAGTTTCGGTATTCTGGAGCAACTTGTCTTGCAACCTATTCTCACATTGGGCCAAACTCAAGTGAAAAGCAGACAAAATTTGATTTTAGTGTAAATGGATTGAATTCTGGTTTGCATGCCTTACAGTAATACTCTTCTTTCATAGAGCTGAAGATTACCCAGTGAATAACTGTGAGACCCCCTCCTACAATTTACATCTTCCCATTTCTTGCATGACGTGCATTCAGTCATGCGAGAGTCAGAAAATTTGTTGTTACAACAGAGTAAGCCTCCATTTGCTTACAAGAATTGTCCTCTTCGTTGCTTACATCAGCAACATCACTTAGATCTGGTTGAAGACGCACACTACTTCAAAGCACGTAAGGCTTATCAGTTTAGTTCTAATCAAAAATTTTCGAATCCTGGCTCTAGGTCGCCATTTTATTGCAACTATCCCCAGTGTGGAGCAGTTTGTTGCAATAATTAAATAAAATAACTTTACAAATTTCACTTAACACATGACTATATTAACCAATTTCTAGTCACCATAGTAATGAATAACAAAACAAAATAACATCAACATTGAATAGAGTAGTACCACAGAATTTCCTTCATTTCTTCATTCTTTTCAGATTATGCACAAAACTAAATAACAAAATATAATTGCAAAAATGTCTTTGAATTAAAGAATTGTTGCAAAGTTCAAATGCCGTTGCACATGATTTTAATCAGCTACATCCCCGAAGAGTTGAATGGTTGTCTTAACAATTACAGTATGCTGCTTCCATTGGAATGAAAAGTCCATCACAGTGAGGCAGCTAATGTTTATATGTTCATGGGAAAGTTAATGAATGAAATATGCAATATTTGTCTTCTGATAACCCACTTTGGACAGAAACTGTGTCAGAATGTTTCCATAGTGGAATGCCATCCTGTTCAAAAAAAAATCTCTGGAAAAAGTGCCTTATTCTGTAATCAAGGATGAGAGAACCTGTTCACTTAAAAATTGAAGTAGCCCTCAGCATTGAACGTTCCATTGATGAAAATTGAACCAACAAATCACGTTCCCCACACCACTAACATACCAGCATCAACCATTCGAGTGGAATTTGTCAAATGTGGAAATTTCGTTGGATATTAAATTATTCTTGGTTGATTACTTAACTCAATATAGTTTTTGACCAGAGAGCATGGAATGCTAGATTTAAACTGTAGATATTAAATGCTTATATCGACCAGCTCGAAGCCAAGCTGTAAATAATTACAGATACTTTTGATTAACAGAGCACCATCAGTGGAGGTTTATAACATTTCTGGGTTACATATGCAGACTTTGTACAAAGAGTTAAACCACAAATGCAGCGTGAGTTGGTTTTGACTAACTGCACATTATTCCTTTTAAGGTTTGTGGGAGGTAGAAAATCCTGAGAGAGATGGTCTGAAAGGAGATAAAGGCCTTGTGTTGAAGTCCAAAGCTAAGCATGCTGCTATTTCTGCAAGGTTAACGAAACCCTTCCATTTCACCGACAAACCCTTGGTGGTTCAGTATGAAGTAAATCTTCAAACTGGTCAGGAATGTGGTGGGTCATATTTGAAGCTGTTGTCTTTGGATAAGAGCATGAATTTGAAGCAGTTCCAGGATAAAACACCATATACTATAATGTTTGGACCAGACAAGTGTGGGAATGATCATAAGGTAAGAAGAGTAAACTATATACATTAATTAATTTTGTGCAGTAATAGCTGCCTTATTGTTGGAGTTAGCTTGGTCGTAGTCAAAATTTCTCCATGGGTGGTTCCAGGTGTGAAGTCCACCCTGGGCATGTGAGTTTTGTTTGCAAGTGTTCCTTCATCAAGTTTATGTAATTATTGTAAACTCATTGTAAAGATTAGCCTAAAGTGCCAAAAAATTTAAGGGAAGTAAGAAAAAATACGACTTAAAGTAAAATCCATGCACTAATTAGATTTTTTTCACTGTATTAGCAGATGACAAAGTTTTCTATATAAATGCATTTTGTCCAAGTGACAAGATAGATGTGGTCTGTGAAGTTCGTGTAAATAAGCATTTTTCATTATTATTTCTGAATGTAAGATTATAAAATACAGGGGTCTACATAAGTTAGTTTGCCGCTGCACCCTACGATGTGACTGATCTTCACGATCCCCTCCAGTCTGACACCCTTCCACACCTGTTTTCATCCTGTTTCTTGCCGAGTTAGGTGTCAGATGTTGTGATTGAGTCTCTAATCCTAGTAAACGCAGACTAACCATTTTGATTTAAATGAACACTTCAGGGAGTGGATAGGGAGAAGAGGTACCATGGAGTGGCCTGCAAGATTTCCGGACTTAACCCCGTGTCATTTCTCCATGTGGGGAATTATGAAAAACAAATTTTTTGCTGTGAAGCAGCGAAATTTGGAACACTGGAAAGAACTCGTAGAACTTAATTTTTCACCAATATTCACACCACAATTGTGTAATAGCATGTGTAAATCAGTATCGCAAAGGTGTAATAAGTGCATCGAAAACAACGGTGGCCATTTTGAGCAGTTGTAACAGGTAAAATTTATATTTCTATGTAAATACAAATACATAGTTTGCATTTTCAGTAAACTGACTTATGTAGACCCCTGTGTAATTGATAGAAAATAAATGTTTTGCAATCAGTTGCATACTTCTGATCTCACTTCAACCAGATTTTCCCAGTACTTCAGTAACAAGCATATGATGTTTGTTTCCCATCACTTTGGAAGCAACCTTTTACCTTCAACCTGTGTTAATGGCTTGATGAAATGAGAGATGTGTAATTAGAAATTCACATTGGAATTCCCTTTTTTTGGTTTATTTAAAGTTTACTAACCTGAGCATTCTCTTTTAGCTCCACTTCATTTTCCGCCACAAAAATCCTTTGAATGGAACATTATCGGAAAAGCATTCCAAGAAGCCGAAGGATAGGATAGAAGAGCCATATAAGGATAAGAAACCACACTTGTTTACACTGATCGTGAGGCCGGACAATACTTTTGAGATTAGACTGGATCATAAGGTAGGTTCTGTTCATCTGTATATTTGCATTTTGGTAGCATTTGCTGAATGTTCATATTTCTCCACTTACAGTTTGGTACGCCTATTTCCCAAAGAGGGTACATTTTCTTTTTCAAGGCTTGAATTCTTTAATTTTATTTTTATGCACCCATGTTTAAAACTGTGTGACAATTAGAGCACTTTGCCCAGTGTTTGAAATCAGACTGAAGAGACACATTTGTTTCAACACTGGCCCTGATGCAAGCCTGATAGTGTTAAATAAGGAAACCGTAGAAGTGGCACCCATATTGTTGCCACTTCATAGTTCGATCCATGCATGCTTTGTGAAAGTTAGTGTGCTACATAACAACCATTAGAGTGGTGTTTGTGGGTAACCTAGTTTTCCCACATCATTGTATTTACTCAGCCCAATGCCTGAAGATCAACAATTGGCAAGAAATACACTGTTTAATGAACATTGCCTTCTTTTAAGCAGAACAAAAGACAATTGGTAATGTACTCGCTAATTAAAGTGGGTCACTACAGTAATTCAGTTCACATCATTCCTCATCTGGTTTTCCATATTTGCATCATTATGGCTTCATATTTAAAATACAAGAAGTTGTACACAATTTTTTGAAGCTATTCTGTGAAGGGAAATGGACAAATAAAGCAAACTTCACTCCTTACTGCTTTTCAGGTCATTAATGAGGGTAGCTTGTTGACCGATTTCACACCACCTGTGAACCCTCCACCTGAAATAGATGACCCGTCGGAGGTGAAGCCAGCAGATTGGGATGATCGTGAGAAGATTCCAGACCTGGATGCCAAAAAACCTGACGATTGGGATGAAGATGCCCCAGCCATGATTGCAGATGCGAGTGCACAGAAACCAGATGGCTGGCTCGATGATGAACCTGAAATGATTCCAGATCCTAATGCTGAAAAACCTGATGACTGGTAAGTTGTGGGTGTGAGGTTGCAGTTTTTTTAAGTGTAAGGCATTAGGTATAGTAAGTAAGCTTGTGCAGTTAAAGAATCCCCCTGGCTCTTTTGGCATACACAGGTGGTATATTATAATGTACTGTGGCTCAATCGGAGATTTAGCCTGAATATTTCGTATTCCGGGCCAGTGTTCTCAAACCAAGATCTAAACTCCGACAGCTGGTATTTATGCCAAGGACCGCTTGTCACCTATAGGTGACAAGATGCTTTTGCATGTAGTATCTGGCTTCTTGGACACACTGTGACTGATTATGTTTGGATATACATGTTTTGAGTTCTGCATGAATCTAGAGGTGTGTGATGAACAATGAGCAAGGTTTAATATAATTTTGGTTATGTGGGGGAGAGGGGTCAGCCCCCGAATATCATGTTCTTGTTTTGTTTTCTCGCTATTTTCTCATTTCTGGGATATGCATAGGTTCTTCTAGCAATGAAATGAACCCACAAAAATATTTTTTTGGTTTTCCTTTTCACATGTCAGTGGTAATGAGCTGTCATCCAAGTTGTATGCCGGGGAGGAGGGGTTCAAGGTCGCTGAGAGGAGTCAGGTTGCAGGCACAAATTATTTCGCAATACCTTCGTTCATTCCCAAGCAGGGCTCAGCTTGTTGAATGAGTGTTTTTGTCTCCCCTCGGCCAAGCTATGATTTGCTATTTTTGGCTTCAGCTATGTCTTTGTCCAGGCCAGGGAGGAGAAATGGGGGGGGGGCTGTTTTTTAGGAAGGCATTTGGAAGGGCGAATTCATTATTACAGCTGCATTTAGAAGTGGTCAGTTGCGTGATTTTTTGTACGATAATGCCAAACATATTAGGCAATCTGCAGGTACAATTTTACACATTTACGTCGTGGCGCTGCCGAATGGGAGGCTCGCAATTTTCAAATTTGGAAGACATTTTTTTCTTTCTTCTAACCGATAACGGAAAATTCTGTTTTTATGCCATTATCTTATAGCCCAATGCTTACTGAACAAAACGAGCTATAATTATAATTTGTAACTCTAGCATTCTTAGTTCCAGAGGTATAAAATTTACGTAAAAGCATGCGGAAATTTAAAATTCCCGCTGAAAGTGCCTCTGTCCTTAAGGCATTTACCAGCAAAACACGCTCGGTCGTCCAAGGGTTAACTCCTGATTTCCATTCAGTAATTTTATAACATGTCCTTTTGAGAGCAATAAACTACTCCCTCTGTCCCATAATTATTGTCCTGTACACTTTTGTTTGTTGTCCCATAATATTTGTCCAATAGGTAAACTGTGACATTGGTGTATACAGAAGAAGAAAATTAAACACTGTAATGAGTCATACGACGCTATTACTCAAGGATCAGTACAAATTTGCAGATCAAGTGTCCAAAAGAACATAATAAAAAGTCGCCATTTTGGCATACCAGACTATAATTATGGGACAGAGGGAGTATTTCATATAATTAGTTCAGTTTCAATTAGTATTTGCATATCTCAAGGGATTCTAGTGCAGGGTGGCTACTCACCGGGAATTATGCGTGAATTATTGGCTCTGGGAATATGCGTGAATTCTTCTTGAATTTTTCTCCGTAGACGTGAAAAATTAAAACTTTTTCTAATCCAAATCCTATTCACATTTCATGCAAATAAAAATTATTTTCATAAAATTTTCTTAGTCATATCAAGTTTATAACCATAGCTAGGAGGCACCGGGAGGCTGCCCTGGGTGCCAAACTATCTAAATGAAAAATGTTGTAAAATTGATTGATTGATTTGTGGTTTTAAGTCCACTTTATGCACAGAAAGGCTAATCGGGACTGGACCTACAGTTTGAAGTGGGATCCGAACTACTGTGCAGTGTGGAGAAAAAATAATTGATATCGTTTGTTCAAACACAAATGCTTTAGCACCAACTTCTACCCCCTTTTTGTATAATTTACAAGGATAATAATGTCTTTGATACTACTACTACTAATAATAATAATAATAATAATAACAACAACAATGTTGGTCCCGGCGGGTTCGAATGTTTCTGACTGTCCATTTATCAATTTCATATCACTCATCCCCAACTTTGCAAATTAGCCAAACGTGGCACAAGAAGCGAAGTAAAATAAAACAAATTAATAATAATATAATTCATTGTGAGGTGAGGAGACAAAAACCAAAATGTTGAGCCTCACAGATTTTACCTGAAAAATGTGGAAACATTATTACGAATTGTGATCGCCTCCGAAATCTGAATAATAAAATTTCCAAATTAAAAAATGTTCTCCAGATTCCGGATATATTTGGCCATCTCTAGTTTGAACCAGGGCCTCCCCCATGGTGCAGTGGTAGCGTCATTGCCTTGTAATCAAGGGGTCCCGGGTTCGATACCCATTGGAGGCACAAGTGGTTCGGAACCCACTTTAAACTGTAGGTCCAGTCCCGATTAGCCTTACTGTGTATAAAGTGGACTTAAAACACCAACTCAACTCAACTCCAGTTTGAACCCTGATGGAATGATATATTTCCACTTAACTTTCTGATAAGTTATATTGTTTTATATACAGGGTGTTTCACAAATAGGTGGCATAACTTCAGGAGCATTTTCCTTACATGTAAACAGTGAAAAAAGTTTATATGAACATAGGTCCGGAAACGTTTGGTTTCAGCGTTATAAACTGTCACAGCACGTGCTCACTGGAATTTGTCTATCTTCCACATTTGGTCTATGGCACTTAGTTCTTTACAGTACCCTAGAGGATATGTTCAAAATGGCCACCCCTAGCTTCAATACAGGCTGCACATCGATGTCTCATGGCCACTCGAATACGCTCCCAAATGCCTGTCATGTTCCGTATTGTCTCACAAACGACAGGCTTCTACAGCATTGCCATCTGCCAAACCATACATGAAGTGTGTATTTGCTTGTTCCTGATTGGTGTACATGGTCTCAACAACGTCCACTCAGCATGTAGCATTCGTCAAATACCTGGTTGTGTTACAGGAAACCACCTGTGGAAGATAGACAAATTCCAGTGAGAACGTGTTGTGACAGCCTATAACTTGGAAACCAAACATTTCTGGATCTATGTTCATATAAACTTTTTCATTGTTTACATGTAAGGAACACACTCCTGAAGTTATGCCACCTATTTCTGGGACACCCTCTATCTTTACTACTTTTATAAAAAGTAACAAAAGACTGTCCCAATACATCACTTCTGAAAAGTAAGACATTTTATTTTTTATGTTTCATGGAACCCTAACATTAATTTCGAAATGTACTGCACTTGGAACCATTCAGATCAATCAACTGGAGTAGTTGCAGCTTTCCTTTAATGATACAATTCTTCTGTCTTAACCTGTTCACACAAACCTCTGCCTTATGCACCTTTTCATTCATATGGATGGCGACAGTCCTGGAAAACCGGGAAAGTCAGGGAATTTGTGAGGTCAAAAAAAGTCATGGAAATATCAGGGAATTTTGTTTCATTTACTTTTTTTATGCGATGGAATGATGTCAGGTGTTTGCGTTGAAAGACAACGTTATGTAGCGCGGTATGGGAACAGGAAATATTTGTTGCTAAATCTCGGCCTCAATTTTTATGCCCTTTTTATGCACAACACAACCACAGCACCAGAACAGAAACCAATGAGGGGGGAGAGAAGGAGAGAGAAATTTCCAGAGGGGCAGAAAAAATTGATAAGCCTCTTAAATGTCACGTGGTAAATGCATTGAATTATAATTTTTCTTGTCTGTATGGAAGTAGTAACGGGACATAACAGTTAACAGATGGAGCGTGGGGGGAAGAGGGGCGAGAGTGGGGGGAAGAGGGGCATTACTGCGTCCGATAGTTGTTGGGCGTCGGACATTCTGAAGGAACATGGAAACAAAAAGAATGCTATTCAACCCTATAATTTGTTGAATGTCGTGGTACAGCATTTGTTGGATAAATATTTAGGCTCCATTGATGCATACGATTTTTGTCGGATATTGCCGTCCAACTAATGTACTGAACATTTTGTTGAAGTTCAACAACGTGTGACAAAAATTGCATGCATGGCATTCTTATGGAATTGATTTGTGTTGGTTGTCTTCCGACTGCAACATCTGACAAAAATTCGATGCATAAACAGAGCCTTGTACTTCCAAGTTTGTCTGGTGTGGTACAACATTTAATTGAACAAACTTTTTGGCTCCTTATATGCATGCGATTTTTGTAGAGCGTAGCAGTTCGATACTTGTCATTCTGCGACATCCAACAAAAATCACATGCATTGCGCTTTCATGAGTCCTAAGTTTCTTGGATGTTCCAGTATGACACTTTTTGTCGTTTACGATATTTATGGGATGCAACATCCAACAAAAATGGTGCCTTAGTCTGCTGCACCACTGCAAATGTGCTGCTGGAATTTTATTACTCTTTTGGCTCACTTAATCTTATTCAATATAGAAAAGCGTATGAAGCTTATCTTTCATCATCGAGGCGTAATATTGGTTTTGCACAGGTTAACATTCGTTTACAATGACATGGAACTGTAATTCCATGTCAAGAAGAATCCAACAAATCGGGATATATATGTTGAATAATGTCACGAAAAGTAAATCAGAAATCTGCATTGGTAATCATCACATAAATTTGACAAGTGCATGATGCTCCAAACCTCAAGTTTTCTGCAACACTCTTATTGCAATTCACACCCTCCCCCCCTCCCCTTTCCGGTTCTGTCTATTTAAACTCTTGGAATGTCCAATGTTTTGACATAAAATAATAATAATAAATACATAAATATTTCTTCAATAATTGATGTTTCTCTGCCAGACCTGCTCAATTTTCACTTTTCATCTACTGGTTTATTCAAGGGTGCATGTACTCAGCTGTATGGGGTCGTGCACATTCGATTGGCCTTCATCGTCTGATCATACTATCACTCATGATGTCTGGTCTGTACACGTCACACTATTGCTTGTGGCTCTATGCCGGATTCTGAGGATGCATAAATCTGATTACCACAAACACCTCTCAGTCTGTGGGTAACTGTATGATAGCTGCCATCTTTAACCTAGAACTGTCCTACAACGGCTGTGTTTTACTGCACCAGATTACAGCCACATGACACTTTTTCCTGCCTGCATATGTGTGTTGCGCTCCGACCACTAGCACCACGTCTTTGGAACTTTTTTCTGGATGCCCCTCATAAAATTTCGAAAGCTCTTATCAACAGCATGTTCCTCTTTTAATATTTGATTAGCTAAATCACCTTTACAATGCAGTAGATTCCCCTTCCATAAATTGCTTGTGTTTAATTTTCAATACATATATACCTTTTTTGCCAGTAATAATGGTATAACTGCATGTTTGAGATTGAAAAAGTACAAAATTCCTTTTTGCATCAATGACTTCTCTCTTATCTCATTTAGTCATAACTTTGAAAATAATCAAATATTTTATTGAAAAACTGGCTGCATATGAAATAATCCCATAATTCTTCCCTAGCTTTAGTAATAATTTTCAAAATTCATTATTTCGCAGTTTGAATGCAAATCACATAGAAAGAAATGGTCAATTTCGTGGAAGCTAATATAGGTACTTAATATACCTGGATATGTATGACATTCTTATTTCCATTTGCAAAAAACATGAATTTTGTTTATAATTGTCAGGGAAAAATCTAAATTTTGTCCTGGAAAATATGGAAAAGTCGGGGAATTTCATTCCTGCTTGTCTGTAGCCACCCTGAGTGTGTACTGTACTTTGCCATGTCCAGTTCAGTATATGAGAAGGACTGCATGCTAATGGAATGTTTTTGTTTTTGCAGGGACGTTGATATGGATGGTGAGTGGGAACCACCAATGATGAAAAATCCTGCTTGTGAGAATGCTCCTGGCTGTGGTGAGTGGACTACTCCAGTGATAAGTAATCCTAACTACAAAGGAAAGTGGCGACCACCACTTGTTGACAATCCCAACTATAAAGGAAAGTGGAAACCTAAGAAGATCCCAAATCCTGATTTCTTTGAGGACAAGGAGCCTTTCAAAATGACTTCAATTGTTAGTATAATCACTTATCCATTGTATAGCTGTAATTTAGTTCTGTGGTAGTGCTCAAGCTAATGGTATGTTGTGTTGTTAATAATTTTAGTAGTAAAATCAAGTCTCGTCTGGTTCAATGGAATTTGTTTATTTAGAGATATAAAATATTTTGCTACTTGTTGAAGTTCTGCATCAGACATAAAAATTCTTCAAGTTTTCAAAGATTGTGCAAGGAAACAGTAGTGCAATAATTTTCAGAAGATCCTTCTCCAGTGTTGCATCATGAATTCTTTATGGATTGCTCCAGAATAATAGCTGCAAATATTGCCTATGCTACTATACCTTTTCCGCGCTTAGAAGGGACTGCACTGTAAACACAAGGGCAAAGGTATTACTCCGCTAGGCTTCAGCGATTGGATGATCGTAAAGCTTCTGCTGCTTCCACCACGTGTGAGAGAAAGTTGGCACGAAAGCAATGTTACAAGTTACGAGAGATTAAATAAAAAGGAAAACTATAACTATTCACAAGATAAGCTGAACTTCTGTACTTAAGAATTTAATTTGAAGATATAAA
Source organism: Lepisma saccharinum (assembly GCF_977018435.1). Lineage (NCBI taxonomy): Eukaryota > Metazoa > Arthropoda > Insecta > Zygentoma > Lepismatidae > Lepisma > Lepisma saccharinum. The sequence goes on from NC_139229.1 coordinate 179,473,564, forward strand.
AGTGTTTTACTTGCCTAAGCAGAGTCAGATAGAAAGTCGATTCCTTCCATAGATTCCTCCCCTTCACTGCTGGTGCCGCCGCTACTGCTATCAGCTGGATTGATAACAAGTCGGTCAACAATCGTGTCGCACATGTAATCTGATTCCCAGAAGCGTTCCTTTTCTTTCTCCAATATGCAATACAATAAGGCGTCTGCCTTTGCCGGTCAGGTTTCTTAGCCCTGTGGTTAATCCTGAGAGGAAAGCCTGTTTTTTAGATTTTACGGCAGAATCTACCCACACCTTAGAAACAATATGACCTTCATTCACCCACGTTTCATCAAGGAAATACAACTTTCGCCCCTCCCGCCTGTATTCGCGTATTTTCCTCAGGTAGTTCCGGCGCCACAACAATATGTCTTCTCGGTCAACAATAATATTTTTTTTCTGTTGCGTTGCACAAACTCGAAGCTGATTTCTTTCAGAAGTGTGTGGAAACTTGTTTTCTTAAGGTTCGGCAGATCCGGATCACTATTCACACTCACCAACACTTTATTTATTGTTGGCGCTTCGTTCCTCTCCTTACGACGGATCCTCGCAAACTCATCGCACTGAACTTGTAACACAGGCTTTTGACGTTGACGCTTTTTCCCTGGTGTTGTTAAAATGCCCTTATTTAGAACCTCACTGTGCCCAGATTTTACACTCTTAACAGACACACCAGTAAACTCAGATGTCAATTTCATCACGTCCTGGATAACCATAGTTGGATATTTCTCGCAAAACTTTGCGAACACATTCAATACAATTTGTTTCTCGCCGCTTTTCAACGGTTTCCCACTGCAGTGTTTAACGTAGCCAACGCGAACATCCATCTCGCACAAATTGAAATTCCCTCCCGCCTGCCCAGCCTTTACGCATGCGTGTTGTACCCAGAGTAAAAATTGTCACCTCTTGTGTATTTATGCCAACCTGGAGTTCATTTACATACTAAATATTGGTAATGATAATTCTAGAGTACGATAATTACAATTGTGTTGAAGGAATGTTCTATTCTTGCAAGTTAGAAAGTGGACTATATTTTGTTGCGGAATGCAGGGTCTGTTGTTCAAGCAGACTCAACGAGAAGTGTTGCCAATCCGCCTATTCTTTTGCTAAAATTAGCTGTTTTGGTGACAATAATGGCTTTCAGATATTTGCGCAATAATACTTATATGACTTCATTCAAAAATAGACACGGATGTGACCTATTTTTCGTTTGTTTATTTATTTTCTTTAACAGCAGTATTAATCCTTGTGGTATTGTTGCAGATGTTCCTATTCGAACGGTCTCTACGTCGCTGTTTGTAAATATGATGATAGATTTTCAAAATTTTGAAAAATGGAAGAAATAAAGTGGCTGAAGTTCCATTTCGTTGGTAATTTTCGATTCGTCAAACCTCTTACGATTTTTGAGTAAATTAGACGAAATTCTGCACATCTATTCTCTACGTCCATTGCAAGACAGGGTCTACTTCATTTTTTGATAGCATAAAAAAATAAAATCGCGGATCCACGATATTGGATTTTTTTTCAAATTCTCTTGCAATTTTTGTCCAATTTGCGTGAAATTTGGAAAACTCTAAAAATGATTTTTTTTATTTGATTTGGTGTTTTAAGTCCACAGTAAGGCTAATCGGGACTGGACCTACAGTTTAAAGTGTGATCCGAACCACTATGTGCCTCAACCGGGTATCGAACCCGGGAACCCTTGATTACAAGGCGATGACGCTACCACTGCGCCATCGGGGAGGCTGGAAAACTCTAAAAACGTATGCAAAGCTACTCTAGTTATGTGAATATGTTTATACTACATATATATATTTAATAAACCTACGGATATACAAAGATTACACTCGGAAAGAACTGGCCATTCAAAGAATGGCTTCTATTTTGAGGGAAGTGAGGAGAAAAATTTGTATTCTTTATTCTATGAAAACTAGCAACAAATAGGGTATGACATGTCCACATTGTAATTATGGTGATTATCCATAAAAAGCATTTCTACAATATAATGTAGAACCCTACACACTGTGAGAATTCGCTTTTCGCTATATTTTGCAGTTATTGGTTGGCAACACTGTATTCATACACGTGCATTTGTTTACCGTACAGTTCCTTCTAAGCGCGGATCCAGTATAAGATAGAAAAAATTCTCTATTTTTGTTGAAAATAAGATTTATTAGTTTATTTTGTAGTATGCAAACTTTTAGAAAGATGATTGAGAAATATGTTCAAGATAATAGGAAATAATTTTCATCCTGATTCTCTTCCCATTTCAAGGAAACAATTTTATTTCTTCATGGGAAGGGAAAAAGTTTCAACTAAATCATCTTTATAAATACTCTAACCGAACATATTCTCAAACAATTTCCTTGAACTTCAGTTTACCTGAAAATCATCTCGTAATTCTGAAACATACAATATTCCAGAATTTTCTTTTTTCAATATCCCTACTGAGCTGTCCGTAATACCTTTCAAAAGTCCTGGAAATCAACTTGAATTAAAAAGAAAACATTACATAGATGCTAAATGTCATGTTGGACTGACATTTTAAAAGACGTGAACCGACTACTGCTGATGACCTTCAGAGCTGAAAACTTGATGTTTTTGGTTTTGTATGTGATGTTGTTCTTGTGTTGCCTTTTAAAAATAAAGTTCAACATGCAAGGATAAAATACTTAAATATCTAAATGATTGCCAACACATTTAACTGCTTGTTTTTTGCAATAGTTCTTTAAAGTCTTACATATGAGTCCAGTGACAAATTGATATATTTGTGATTTAACCCAAATTGTGATTGTTACCTCTTTTTTTCCTGTTTCTTTGTTTTTGTAGGGAGCTATTGGATTTGAGTTGTGGTCAATGAGTGACATGATTTACTTTGACAATATAATAATAACAGATGATGTGGAAGTTGCCGAAAAGTGGGCCTCTGATACTTTTGACTTAAAGAGAAAAAAGATTGATAAGGATTCTGTGAGTATAAGCTTTATTATATCTACAGTAAATAAGTTAATCTTTATGTAACATTAATTGAAATGTAAACACTTTTTTTCTTAATGTAATATGCACATGTAGCAGAGAAAACAGAAAACAGCCACCAGCTGATATTATTCTCTAATAAGAATATAATATATTTTTATTACATAACAAATAATTAAATTCTCATATCTGATTATATATATATATATATATATATATATATATATATATATATATATATATATATATATATATATAAACATTTTACTACTGAACTATAGTTAAATAATGTAAGTCTATATTTTGAAGTATAAAATCAGGGTGTTTACCAGTCAAGAATGTCAAGAAATCAACAGGTAGGTGACAAAAAGTCAAGAAATCATGCTTGTGGCCAAGAATTTTTGCTATTTTTTTACAGTAGTGAATTTACATTGTTATATACCTGTACTTGAATTTGATAAAATTGAATATATGGAAATCTAAAATTGTATTTAGTTGTGATTAAGATTTGTTCACTTTGTTTCTTAAGAATTACATTCTTGTATGCATTTTCCAACTATACCTAAATAAAACTTGAATAAATTTTAAGAAAAAGGAGATAATGTCAAGAAAAGTCAAGAATTTTGGAGTTGTTATTTTGGTAGACACCCTGAAACTATATAGGTTGAATTATGTGAAAAACTATTGTACTTAAGTGCATAAATGTATAAAATAAAGTAGCAAGTTATGCTTTCAACGAAAGAATTGCAGTGACATACACATAATTTTTGACCTGTGAAAAGTTGTTCAAAATGTATATTTAAGACATGTTTACATTTTAAGTACTTAACAATACTGTTGTTTTGTTTTTCATGAAGTTTTCTCCATCAGGTAACTCTTTGGGGGCGAGCTATGAAATCTATGAATTACAAGCCTGGATGGTGGGCTGTGTATTTCATATATTGTGCTATCCCAATTGTTATCTACATCTGGTACTTGTGGAAGAGAGTGAAGGAGGTATTCTTGAATATGCTCCCTCAACAAAACCTGTAGTTACATACAGCAGTTATATAGTAAAAAGCTATGAACATGTAAAGTATCCACATTACCGCCTACCACAACAATTACCTGAATAATGCATATTGCACTAATTTTCTTTACCATACAAGTGATTAAAAGTGAATACTGCTGCATTTCTATTTGGATTATTTCAGGTCTCTGTTCTACCTCTTGGATTAATTGCAATACTGAGGATAAATGCTGATCTGATAAAATTGATGGAACAAACACAGTGTACCTGCTGTGTCTTCCATATGATTCAAACCAAGGGCCACTGGCTTCTCAGTGTGTTATGCTAATTATTCTGCTAAGGGTGGGTTGCACCCTACTTGACTGCAGTTAGTTATACAAATGTATTTGCATTGGGAAAACCATGAGATCATGGGAATTAATAATAGTGAATAAGTACCATAAACTTATTTCATATAATCGGTTCAGTTCGCAATTAAATTTAATACATCACAATATAGGTTCAGCTGTTCATTTTTTTTCACCTGTAGTGTAAAGGAGGGAAGTAATTTCCCATATATTTTGCTGGTTGTAGAATTGCCAGTCCTTGCTGTAGTATTCTTCATTTGATATGTACAAAAATGAATTTACCCTTTAAATTTACAAATCAACCTCTTCTTTACCTTATTAGGAAGGCTTGTTTACAAGGATATTAAATTACACCAATGAGCATCCCTGGCTGTGGGCTGTGTATCTGGTTGTGGTAGTCCTACCAGTTGTATTGATCCTAACCTTTTGCTGTAGTAGCTCCCCGGTAAGTACCATGCCAGTGTGTTGTCAACTTAATCCTAACATGTAGTTTGTTTATCACAAAGGTGTATCTAAAACTAACCAGAATTTGAACATAGTGACTGGTAATACTATTGTGTGTATGTATCCTCTACCAGTCTCCATAGCAGCATCATTCTGAGTTAACTGGATTGTTGTGTTGTGATGACTTACAACAAGACCCCAAGCACATATATGAAATGTTTCCCTTTGTGGAAAAACTTCAGTTAACAACCCAGTCTTCCCTTCCAGTAATCTGTATTAGGACATTGCGGTTGTAACCAGTGATAGTTTTGTTTAATCACAAGTCTGAGTGGTTTTCTGCTTTCAGAAATGGCAACTTGTTTCAACTAGACCTCTTGGTACAACTGTATAATTTTCATTATTCTCACGAATGAAAATAAAAATATCATGGAAAGGGTTTGTTGTGGATGAAGTGAAAAGAAAGTCATTGGATACTACAAGCAGTTTCCATTACCCAGAGCTTTTTCCAACTGCGGGAAAACAATTCTGAGAAGTGCATTATTCGTGTGGAGTAGAAACTTGAATACAAGCATATTAAAATAATTTGTCATTTTGGGAAACCCTCAAATTCGATGGTATAAATAGACGCCACAACATTTTGAACTCTTTTGGTAGTAACAGAGATTTGTTAGATGGAAGTTTGTAATTTTCTCTCTTGTGAACAACTTGAGGAAAGATTTGTAGAAACATCTGTCAGTAAACAGAAAATTTGCAATTTAACAATATTTTTAATCAATAAAATGTACAAACTGAAGTCTGTTTCTAGAAAATAATGTCATGTAAATGTTCTTCATTTTCACATTTGGAAAGTCTGATTCTTGCCATAAGTTTTCTAGAGGAAAATTTATTATTGCCATTTATTGTAATGGTTGTAAATACCTTCATGATTTTTTAACCACCCTGTATTAATAAATAAAATTGGCAACAAAGCAATGCTGGTCATAATCATGACTAACCGAAGAAAAGAGACGAGAGGTACTTGCAACACAACGCTCTTCCATAAAGTTAGAACTAATATCAAGAGATGAATAAGAGAGAGAGACATGGTGAGGAAATATGTCAAATATGGTTCTTGTATTTTATAAATTCTTCATTTATGTATATTCTCCAAATTTATACAATAGATTCATGTGTAAAACAGATATGTTTTGCAGGGAACTGGGGTGAAAAAACTTAAAATGCGAAAAATGTAAAATCCGGAAATTATTTTATAATCTGCCTTATTGGTACTATGAAGAGTGAGTGTATAATGTGGGAAAATCTGGGTTCCACTGTACTTATCAATATGGCACTTCTTGCAAGAAGTCTGCATTTTGTATAATACCTTTTGCAGAGCAGATGTTTAATATAAAATTCAATTAGTGTAATGTATTCAACCTGTGGAAAGTGCCACATGAAATGTTTGATATTCTGCTTCCATGTTTTTACTTGTTTGTTCTAATGTAATTTTGTGTCTCATCTTTTAAGTCACATAAAAAAAGTAATACATAGTTGTACAGTGAAACTTAAATTATAACCATAAATAATTTCCACTAACGTTTATTATTGGCTGTGGCACAAATTTGCTTGTTTAAACACAGTATATCCACTGTTTCAAAAGTCTTCATCCTTATTACCACACCTGATGATTGCTTGATACAGTAAAAATATTGTGTTAAAAAACAATGTATGATAAATATAATGGTAAGAGGAGACTAATCACTTATATTGGTTGTTGTTAAATTGTTTTAGTGCTGCAGGGTGTGTTATATTATGTAGGAAAACGTAAAATTCAGATATGTAAAACCAGGGTTCCATTGTTAGCAATATCTTCTAGTTCTTATTAATATACGAATCAAAATTTGGTTGGGTATCTTTAGAGTTTAAGCAGTGTTCTGATTTTACCTACCTTAACAGGAGAAGGATAGTGCTAAAAATGCTGCTCATGCAAAGAAAACCGATGAAGTGACACCAGACGATATCCAGCCATCCGAGAAAGGAGATTCAGCAGCAGCAGCATCCAAGAGTGAGCTGGAAGTAGACCAGGAGGAAACTGAAGACCAGATACCAACAGAGGATAATGCCGATAGTCAAGATGAGAAATCTCAGGTAGGACCTTTTAAATGTACGAGGCTCGTTCAAAAAATAACTTTCCCTATGTTGTAATAGCGGAGAGGAGGACAAGATTGGAATACCATGGAAAGGGAGGAGTGGTGGAAGACCAGAAAAAAATGGAGTCTTGACTTCTATGCCGACTCAGCCAGAGGTAGGAAAGGCAAAGGATGATGATGTAATATTTTTATTTGGTAATATATACATGCAAACTCTACATGTCTAGATAAGTACATACCTGTACTACTTTTCAGCATAATTGTCTTGCACATTGAGGCATTTGTCCCAATGCCTAACCAGCTTATCAAAGCCCTCTGAAAAAAAAGTCTGGGCTCAGGCCTTGCAACACCCATCTTACTGCAGCCTGGCCATCTCACGAACCTTGATTCTTTTGTTCCCCCGGATCAGTTCATCCACTTTTGCAATGTTCTCATCTGTGGATCCAGTTGAGGGACGACCCGATCGAATTTAATCAAAAATCCCTACTCTGCCTTCAGTGAACATGTTGCACCACCTTCTGACAATCTGCACAGACATTACAGTGTCACTGTGCACAGCAACCAGCTTCCTGTGGATGTCAAGCCATTTGTCCATTCATATCAAATCATGGCACGCACTTCTTCCTGACCAGCTGTCCAATACACGTGCACCTGCCATTCTGCCCTCCTCTCTAATGGCTCGAGTCCAGTATTTCATGTGTTCAGTTGTTTCCGTCCCCTCTGCACATGCACCTTCATGTCTATGGGAGAAATGCCTATTGTTCCTTGAAGGCGACATATAGGGCTCGTCAACCATGTGCATAGTCTTATTCAATTATTTTTGTAACAAATGTTATGGCACAGGGAAACTTATTTATTGAACGACCCTCGTACTTCATGAGCCACATAGTTACAATAAAGTCCGCACATTCATTATGTCCCCATCGGCAACCCTTTCATGAAACTTATCACTGGCAACAATAGCTAACAATAACCAAACTGCTCCCGATAAGCGTGTGCACTCAGACGTTGTTGCCACATTTTCTTTACATTTCTTGTAGTTGCAAGACGCCTCTCGTTATTTTTGCGCCATAACCACGTGCGGAGTTGATTTTGTCTTGTTATAGTGTTGTTGTTTTTTTTTGTTTTTTTTCTTAGACTTTGCATAATGCAAGTTATTACTACTCACGGCTGCTAGTGAAAATCCCAAGTATGAAGACAAAACTGCAGGATATTATTTCCTTCATGGAGATCAGAGGTGCCCGCCCATCCCCCCAAAGCCAATGGCGCATTCCCCCAAAAAATCATGTCATGCGTCCCCCCAAATCATATCATGTGTCCCCCCCCAAAAAATATCATTCGCACTCTCAAACGATATAGTTATCCCCACAAAGTATTTAATTACGATAGCGTGTCTACCAAAAGTAACTTTTTTCTTAGCTTTACAGAACACTATACTTGATCTGCCCCTCCTTCTTAAACAGGGCTGCCCATCACTCAAGATCACCCCTAAAATCGTTAATCATAATCCCTCGAAAATAGTTTGGATGAATGTGTAATAGTTGATGTCTATTTGAAAGAAATACCATGTTACGTTGTCCATATTTTTTGATTGTTCGATTTTCGAAAAAAAACTTAAAGGTAGCACATTGATTGGTTAGATGTAGTAAATTAAAATATGTAAATATGCATATAAATAGTATTTTTGAGCGGGTTTATAAAACTCAATTTGAGTATTTAACAAAAATTGTTACACAACTTAAGATAAAGATAGAATAATTTAACCTTGGCAAACCAAATAATATTCTCCAGCCATATGGCAGATTCAATTTGTTTCATGAGACATTACAGAACGTTAGCTAGAAATGTTTAACCTCAGGGTGATAATATAACAGGGTTCCTCTTTCAAAGAACTCACCCCACCCTCCAATTCCTGGAGTAAATATAATTATTTTAGTAACAAACCATAATCCATAACAATACTTGGATTTTATCTTCAGTGCAAATTTAAAATTTTCCTGTGTCAAGTTAGAAATGCAGATTCGATATATTTTTGTCCCAAATGATGCACCTGCTTTAAATTAAGCAGTATACCAACACTAAGCATTATATTTTGAGAAGTGATGTTATTAATGAATATCGAGAATATCGCTTATGTCTTGTAATGCAGTATAGTATAAAACTTCACATTCACATCAGTAAAGCACCAAACACGAATTCTCGCAACACATGATTGCGAGTGAAGCGAGCAAGAAAATGTTTACATCCAATTCTTTGCGGGCTTTCAAGAATATTAATTTAATGGGGTGTCAATACTTTCTTAAGATCCCGAGAGATTTAGTCTTTTCCAGCTTCTCTTTTCACGTTTGGGGCCGAAAACGTGTAGATACAATATCGCTAAATACAGTCTCCAAAATTTAATGTTCGAAATCTCTCGACAATCTAAGATTTAACACTTTATCAAGAGCTTCCTATTTCCTCATTTAAATGTAATACTCAATCCTACCACCAAAATTTCCATGCTAATTTTAGACAGCATTGCCTCCTCCAAAAAAATTAATTCTCAGTCTCCACACCAGAATTTCCGCAACAGTCTAAAACAATAGTAATACACAAGAATTTGATACCCGCTCAATTTAATGTTCAATCCCCATCTAACTAAAATACCAGTCATAATGTAAGATCTAGAGTTGGATACTGCCCCCCACGTTTAATTCAGAATCCCCCTTCCTCCTTCGATAATACCCTTAAACACTTCCTTTTTAATTATCTGTATTTCTTTTCTCTTTCCATATTTTAATTTTGTTTCTTTCTTTTTCTTTGAGTTCGTGTTTTAAGTCCACTTTATGCACAGTAAGGCTAATCGGGACTGGACCTACAGTTTAAAGTGGGATCCAAACCACTTGTGCCTCCACCGGGTATCGAACCCGGGACCCCTTGATTACAAGGCAATGACGCTACCACTGCGCCATGGGGGAGACCCCTTTCTTTTTCTTTACTATTTACTTCTGCTTTTCCTCTTTATCTCTTCTTCAGTGGGCAACATTGCTTTCCTACTCCAGTTTCTTTGCTTCTACTTCAAGAGAAAACCGCCCGCTTGGGTGTTTCTTTTAACAAAGAGTACCGCTCCCTTTGTTAACCGCTGGGGATATAATGAACGTGCGGACTTTACAGTGTGGGCACCATTGCTCAGTCGGTAACGCATCTGACTACCATTCTAAAGGTCCAGGTATCGATCCCCGGCCGGTTCAAATCTGGCCCCGGTGCCCACCCAGCGTCGAATGACATGGGTACCTGGGGGAAACCCCGGGGGGTAAAAGCAGTCAGGGGCGTGATACTGATCACATCACCCCCACTCATGACCAGATCAAGAAAGTGTGGGGCGTTACCCCCACACCCCCATATATGCCTTCATGGCGTGGTGCTAAGCACAGGGGAGCACTTTCCCTTTTACAGGGAGTCTACAAATGATTGGAGCAGTTTCATGATGTTACTTTACATGTATTATTGAACGTATCATGAAGTAACTTTTTAGTTTTGTAGAGACACTCAACAAGTTTTGTGACACTTGACTATTGTTCGATATGCTTTCCCTTTGTGATTTTGAAAACATCAACTTTACATGAAGTTCTTCCCAAATGCGATGCAGCATGTCAACCTCATAGGAGTTTCTGTTCCCCAGATTCACAGATTGTGCCTGTTTACTATGTCACTAAGACAAAATGTCACTCCATCACTGAACACAAGTTTATCACTTTATCACAAATGTCATGCTCTTCCATAAGCACTTGAAATCTTATATAAAACTCAAAGCGAATGACTTTGACCTGGTTTTTAATGATTCCAGCAACTGCAAGCGGTATAACTTCTGCTTCAGCTGTTTCTGTAAGATCTTCCATACAGTTGCTCGTGGAACATCCAATTCCTTGCTTGCGCTTCATGTTGACTTTTTGGGGCTACACACGAAACTGGGCCGTATACGTTCAACTGTTTCTTCAGGCACTAGAGAACAACCCGTTGATTTTCCCTTCATACAATCGGCGTATGAATTTTTCAATGGTGGATTTGTACTTTAATTCGAGGACATCATATGCTTTCTCGCTCTTGTTGCCATCTTAACTATTGCTGCGCTCTAAACGTACAACACATGCAACAGTACACAAAACATTGTGAGATACTTGTCCTCTAACCCCTTTCTTTAAAAAATTCACATGAATAACAAACACCTTGCATGTCCCAGTGGGACGACTGTGTCAATGGGGTTCATTCTTCATGAACTGTCATTCTTTGCCAAAATATTGACACACTTGCACGTGACATCTTCTGTTCCCAGCACTGTGCTTGCAATCTTTTGAAAATCTCAGCTGGTTTAATGTTCTTCAAGAAATTTATTCATTGATTTTTTTATGCACAAAAGTCTCTGTTAACATGAAATGACACTTGTATATAGGGACAGAAGCAGAAAAACCCACCTTGAAAAAAATGTCTTTTTTTTTTCAGAAAATGTTGTAAATTATTGCTTTAAATACTTGTGTGGTTCTACGATTGTCAAAAATTTTAGAAAACTTGTAAATAAATCTTAGCAGAACTTACAATACTAAAATAATAATGTAGTACAAGTTGGTGGGTTTTTCATGCTATTTGTATTAAAGCATTACAAGGGAGAATTGAGTACATTTTATTGATAAGTCGTTAATTGTGGCATAAGTAAATCAGAAAACTCTTTAAATTATTTTTTCATTTCTTATTGTAAAGGGTTGTTTGCCTATGTAGGATAAATGTTATTTGGGTCTGGTTAGGAGCTCTATACCCATGTATTTTGAGAGGCACATATATGCCTGTCTACATGATAAATTTATAAAGTACTTCTGCAATCCTGTCATTTTATTTTATCTAAAAACAAGAAAATAACTTTACATATGGGTTTCCATGAATAATATGAAGGGTCCAATTAGTTCTAGTGCTGACATTACACAACAATTTTAATTTGATCAATAAAAATTGCATAATTATCATTGTCATATTTTATTTGAATAAATCAAATCATATTATCAGTATAGTGTTTTTTCACAAATAAATGAGTCAAGGAAGTTTGTGTGCACGAGTTGTAAGTTTGAATGATTGTTTACCAACATGCAGGCTTTCAGTTAACTAATTAAAATCAAATGTAATTGTATATTTTATCACATAAACTTCATTACGATTTTCATCTATGAAAAATGAACACATTTCTTTTATGGCTTTGTATATTCTTTGAAGAGTCTGTTAATGTTCCATATTTATTTCTTTTTTAGGAATCTGGTGCAGAGGGAGGAGCAGGAGATGCACCTAAATCATCACCTAGGAGGCGGCGATCTCGAAAAGAGTGATGCATTTAGAAGAGTAGATACAGTATCTATATTGTTATGCGGTACAGGTGCAGGAGGTGTCTTATTACATCAGCTTCTCCCAAAGTTTTACACATATATTTTCTATTAATTTATGTGTTACATTAATTGTAAGTTATTATTTCCGAGGAAAATTTTTGGTAACGTTTGTACATTAAATAAATGGTCCAATTAATACCACTTGTATAGAAACAGTCTTCGAAAAGAGTTTTCAAGAAATATGTTTTTGCTTGCCAGAAGTAAATAATTCAAAATGCATTTTTTTTTATTTGTGTAGGAAATTGTATAATAGAAAATCTCCACAATGTATACTCCCAATATTTTTGTGAAAATTAATTCATAATTTTGTTTCAAGGCACCTTTTCCTGTAGATTTAAATATAGATTTTTTTTAAAAAAAACCAGCACATCTAAGGTAAGAAACATTTCTATGGGAAGTTTAATGAATTAGATCTGGCAAGTAGATAATATTTTAGAATAAACTTTTTACAATCTGAGACGAGACAAGTGTTGTTAAGTGACTGTTTCTTGTTTGTATTACAATAAGATAAAAAAGATTTCACTTGTGTCACTTTGGTGTTAGTTTATGACATTGCCTAATGCATTGTAGTGTTGTGTTCTTGGATTACATGCAAATTGCAGTGTTACAGTCTGATTTGCAACATTTTTTTTTTCAGTATGTTCTCTAGTTGAGTTCAAAAACAGTTACATTTAATTGAAAAGTTTATGTATGGTATTAGCCAATTTGTAATTTTTAAACATTTGGAGGATTACGTGTTCAAAATTTTATAATTTGCTTTATAAAACAGTGGCAATTGTACAAGTGTTTTCAACTAATATTATTTTTCTCAAGCATTAAGATCATTTGGTGACAAAATCTAGTCAAATTTAACAAAAAAAGCCTGGTAAAAATTTTCGTCAGCGATGTATACTTCAGATAATCCTGTTTTAATTACTAATCATGGAAAAGACTTAACATGCCACTTAGTACATAGTGTGTAAATGTTCTTGCGATGTACATGTGTCTGCAATTTGGGAATAGCAGTGCTTAAGAAGTTTATGATGAGAGCAACATTTAAAATATGCAAAGTGTAGTATGAATGAAGGTGATACCTGTGTAACATTTCATTCCATTCTGAAGATATGAATGCCGACTGATGCTTCATTTACAAGTGTGTATGTGTGCATGAAGGGGAAAAAAGAATGAGAGAATGTACTTATCAATAACTATGCTTCTTAAGCATTGACAAAATTGACAAAACAATATGCAATGTTGAATTTTCCGTGAGAAAAATAGAAAGGCTCGCTGCAAATTATTTGCAACGTATCAAGTACTGTTTTATAAACATGTGAAATTGTTGTAAGATTTGGCAGCTGCTGTGATTTGTAGTCCTCAGTATGTATAAATGTACATTCTAACAAATGTTTTTTTTTTTTATTTTTTGTTTTGTTGAAGTTTTGAGTGTTGGAGAAACCAGTTACAAAAGTCATTAAGTAACATTTGTAGGACCATAATTTTGATTCACTTGAAGATGCTATGCAAAAAGCTATATGTATAAAATATGAAGGGAGTAATATGTGTGTACATTTGTGAGTAGCTAATGTTACAGAAATATGGGAACAATTAAAATTGAAAAGTAATTTTATTGCTGTGCAGGATTGTTTCTTATCTTCAGCTTTCCGTTGTTACTATTAATTCTAAATAGTGAAGGAAACGTGGAGTTGTGCACATTGCTTGTGCCTATTTCAGCACTGGGTGGTTCATGGATAAAGGGTATGTTGGAAAACAAACGGTGGAATGTGTAATTTCATGCTACGGTCCCATTTTCATTATACATTGAACAAATAATGACTCAACTTAAAATCATTTTAATGTTAACACATATCTCTTCTGTTAAAAGCTCAGAAAATTGTCTAAATAGTTTGCTCTAAAACTATGAGTCTGTGACGTGTGTAAATTTTGAAATGCTGATAGAAATGTTAGCGGCAGTAATATAATCAAATAAAAATGGTGCTGAACACGTGTACTTCTGATTCGTTACATTTTTCCGGTAATTTGTTCATTTTGTCCAATTAAACACTATCATAGTGTCACAATGTTACTTTATTATTATTTTTTTTGGCAGGAAATTAGTTTTATCAAGTTCAGTATTTTAAAAAAGTGCCTAAGTCAAGTTTTGATTTGACTAACATTGAATTGAAAGCCTAATTTTTTTCAATTTTTGTTCATATCATTACTTGTCTTATGTATACATATGTATCAATTACTAGAAAATAAAATTATATTCAACAATTTATACATATATAGCAGCATATTTTGCTTTTTGAAAATTAATGCATGTATGATTTAATGCTGAATTTTGCAAACTGCCTGTTTGTAACTTTTAAAATGCTTTATAGTAGGCTCAGGAATATATAATATTAACCAGGATTTGAATTTTTAAGCAACTGCTTATTCATTTCATATTTAGGAACCAAAGTTATAGGGTATATTGCTTATTATTTTGTCTGTTCAATTTGAATCCATATATTTTGTTCAATTGATACATGCACTTTAGTTAGTAGGCTCAGTTCATTTTGTGTGTGAAAACATTTCTGTGCTTCTTGTAGTTTGCTGTATGTTTTTATAATGCACATGTCTAATTGTATTGGAAGAAAAGTTGCATGGATTTTTTATTTGCGAATTGCCAAGAAAATATACAAGGAAGTAATGTTGCCAATGTGTACAGTAATGCATGTGCACTGAAATTTGTGCTTAGATAATACTAAGTCATTGAATCATTAACTCATACTTTGTCATAAATTTGGATAATCCTGTTAACTGTTTTTCCTTTTGTAATATTTATTTTGGTTACTCTTACTGTTTGCCGTTCTGTGTTTGTATCCAAATATATAAGTGCTGGTTATCAGACTGATTTATTACTTGTAATTGTAGTGCCTATAGCTAAAGTGCAAGTTGTGCCCTCTGCAAGATCCCCCAGGCATTGTTTTTGTTGTTATAAACTGAATATAATGTTCTTTGTATGAGAAGTAAGTTTTATGACTGCATCAGAAACAAATTGCAATTTTTTTACCTGTCAGATTTTCATCTTAGACCTATCCTTGTCATGCCAGTCATGTATTTTGCATCACATATGTACAACTACATTCATCCTTCAACTCGATACATACCCTTCATTCTGTGGTGTACCATATCAAAATTGTCCTTTGCAGATGCTTTGTTTCTGATGCAGGTCCAGTACAGAGTAAAAGGTTATGGTTCTACAGTTGCACTTTGTAAATTGTTTGCATTTGTGTGAATTTTAATGATGATTCATATGTAATAACCTAGTACAAAATAAATATTTAAAAAAAAATCAATGATAGTGTTAATGTCTAAATATAGTGGAACCTCGATTTTACATTTTTCAGACCAAGCTGATTTATATGTAAATACATATTTATGTATGAAGCTGAAATCAGTTATATTTTGTATTATCTTTGCGGAACATGGCATGTAGACTCCAGAAATTCAGTTCTTATTTTCCATATTTGTACATATATTAAGTTTTGCCTAATATTTTACTTATTTTTACATATTATTTCCATATTTCAGAACATTTCTCAACATACTCCATATTCGCACAATAACATGTGCATGTTGTATAATTGTACATGTCCCTGTTTGACCGAAAGAGTTGGATGAATTTCTTGCCAATAACTGACAATGTCCAAACTGACTTTAAACAAATGACAGTTTACAACCTTTTTCATACCCTCCAATTGATTTAATTACAAGTTTTCTGTCATCCGAACAATGTTTTTTTCTTTACACCTCCCAACTGTTTGCTTTTGGTATTGTAAAATACTTGAAATTTCTGTTTATTTACAATTGTTGTGAGCAATAGAGAATGAGGGCTCAAGCATCAACTCCTGTTCGTTACAAACATTATTTTGGCAATGTTGGAAGAGAGTCCGAAGTCGAGCAGTCCATTGCTATTTGCTAACCCCACCCTCGCTACTAGTTGCGAGCCCAACGACAGCACCAAAAGCAACAATTTTGTGGCGCACAGGCTACGGTAATAATTACAATGCCAAGACTGTATTTTATGTAGCTCGTGTAGTGTCTTACATTATTGAAAAGGTAAATTTTTACTATTTTATGTCTGTTTAACTCCATATTTTGGTGAAAATAACTAAATATGTTACATATTTATCACATTTTTACCACATATAAATCTGTTCCCTGATAAGTAATGTTTTTGCTCCTTTGAACCCCCACAGGATAACTGCCGCAGTGAAAGCAACAGGCAGAAGCTGGAGGTGATCACAGGGCAAAATACACACAAATGGCTCCTACTGAACCTTATATCCTTGCACAGTCATGGTTTCACAGAAGCTTAAACATTACATATCCAATCTTATCTTTGCATGACTTTTGTCACATTTCTCAGAATTATTGCAAGATTGTGACCAAGGTGCATGGGTAGCAATGAATGAAAGCTTGAATTCGAGATAAAAAAAACAGCCCTTCAAAGGCCTAGGCTGATCTCCCAACTGCCAGTCTCCCTCCGAAAATCCTACCTCTGAGGTATGAAGATCTTCAACAGGTAATGAGGTGATATGGGGTCAAGACGTTGAACCCCCAGCCATTACAGAAGATTTCAGAGACCGGGTTATGCTACTCACTCCTAGCTCCCCAATTTTCTCATGATGGTGGGTTGCCAACGGTCCTATACACAGGCAGACTCGATCGATCCCATGCTGTCCAACAGTAAGAGTCCAAAGCACAGGACTTTAGACTGCATGGCCAAGGAGGACCTTGAATTAGAGACAAATAAATTAGATGCATTAGCAAAATAACTAGTGTATGAATTTGTCCTTGAAGGTGAAAAAAAAAAGAAAAAAAAAGTCAGGTAAGATGCGACTAATCCAGTTATTGTTTAGTAGGGTGGAATTAACTAAAATTTTGCTCCTACCCAGAATTAAATACTAAAGAAAATATTTTTTCCTGGAATGTTACCCAATGTTAGGACAACTCAAATCCAAAATGCTAAAAGATGGAAGCTTGGGCAAATCATTTTATACGAGAATCAGTCAGTAATTAGTGAAATTAGCAAACATTTTGCTCCAAGCCAGAATTAAATACTACAGAGAAGATTTTTGATTGAAATGTTCCCCGATTGTTAGGATAACTCAAATCCAAAAGATGGAAGCTCGGGGAAATTATTCTACATACGAAGGTCGGTCAATAAATATCTGCAATTTGCTGAATTTTCTTTGGTTTGACTGCACTGCTTTCTGCGCGAGCGTGTCAATGGACTGTGTTCGACATGTGTTTAGTGTATATTTGACCTTCACAACCATTTTTTTCTTTTGTAGTTTTACAGGGTAAGAATGGCTGCATGCTCCATTTGAACCAAAGAAGAACAGCGATCAGTAATATATCTGTTGTCTGAAGGTGTATCAAGAATGGAAATCTGCCGAAGCCTTGCATCACAATATAGAGGATTAATGTGCAGATGGTTTGCCAGCTTATTGTTAGTTACTCGTGGGTTAGAATCATGGTATTGACCTGTTCCATGTGAGTAGTGGATGTGAATGGCCATTCTGTTGCTCCTTGAGCTTGACACTTGTCCGACCATTTTTTAACTTTTCGAAAAAACTTCAACGTTGTTAGTACTTCTCCAATATTGTGATGCAAGCAAGTGTATTTCGTTCGTTCCCTGGCAATCTCATCTCGGGCAGCTGAAGTAATCTTGTCTAAGAGTTGTCAATCTTTTCTAGGTGTTAAGTCACAGGTCTTGGGATGATGATCGCATTGTTCTCTTTCCATTTTATTGTTCTCTCCTTAGGTCAAAATTCGATTGTGGATTCCTCTTCTCGTCCTCAACTTCACATCCTCGACACTTCATCGTGCTGGTATTCATCTGTGTCCCATTGTATTTCGTACCGGTCCAATCTCTACTTGTATATGGAGGTATTGGTTCTCGTCATCACCACAAAGGCAACTTATTCTTCATTAGGCCACCACTTGCGCTCGATGCCATCCCATCTATCTAGCCAGAGTCCCTGACGAGAGAAGGTTGACTGTGTACAGTCTTCATCCTCCTACCACAAGGCCACTCTGTGTTTGTGCAGACGAGATCCTCAGTACTTGGTGTTGATAAGTGATCTTCTTGGAACCCTCTGCTTCTTCAATCTGTCCACACTTAGAAATTACCTAACTTCTCTCCCAAAGGCAGACACACCTGTTTTTTTTATCATGTATATTGGTTGAATCAATGGGTTGTGCCTTTTTGTCAACTCACAGTCACAGCTTTACTTTCTCCTTGTTCCATCTACTCGGCAAAACTTTATACAAAAGTTGGACCCTCCACTCTGCAGTGTATGTAATGTTATTTTAGATGTTTGGCACATGTCTTCAATTTTTTCTTCTTCCTGACACTTAATTGTCCATGTTGGGAGAAGATGACAATGTTTAACCAATTATTTTATAGATTTATGAGAAGCACATATCTTTTACACGATTGTCTCTAGGTAATTTTTTAGTGCCGCCTTATCTTTAACATCACAATATTCTTATGCTTTTTTTTTTGTAACTTTCATAGACATAGGTGTAGCTTGGGACCTAACTTTGGGGAGCAGAATCTAACTTGAAGCTTAACTCTGGGGAGGGCAGAATTAAAAAGTTTTCAAGCCCATAAAAATATCATCCAAGACTATTTTGATAAATAACGGTTACATTTGCAAAATTATAACAATTCTGTTACTTTACTCTCTCAGGTTTCAGGAGATTAACAAAAGTACTATTACGTGTAAATTTTCATAAACCTGAACATTTGGGAGGGGGGTAGTGTCCCCCTTGCACCTGCCACGTTAGGCTTATGCTCATAGACATTTATATTCCCACATATACTTAAAACATTTCAAAGTGTTGGTGTTACTACAATATGCCAGCACATAAGTTTCCACTACTTGTTTTCAGTTTGATGCAAGATTGTGCAAAATTCAGTTCCCCAAAACAGTCACACTCAGGCTATGATTGTCAGTTGTACACCATCTCCTAAACCATTCCTCACAAAGCGAAATTGCAAGGCAACCCCAACCTATCGGTGATCACGAAATATCACTATCTGTGAACTATTTTGATCATTATTTCCTCATTCCGTCATTAGTTCTATGGGTAAACTGACTTATGTGTCACCCTGTACTACTACAATTTGGACTTGACACCC
The DNA here is from genome assembly GCF_977018435.1 of Lepisma saccharinum. NCBI lineage: Eukaryota > Metazoa > Arthropoda > Insecta > Zygentoma > Lepismatidae > Lepisma > Lepisma saccharinum. Next base: position 179,493,078 of record NC_139229.1, read on the forward strand.
TATTATACCTCCCTCATATATTGAAATGTGACACATTTCAGCTACTGCTACAATTCATGAATGAGGAACAACCTTTTGATTAGGGATGGGACCGATTAATCGGTACTCTATCGGTATCGGCCGATATAGGCATATCGGTGTATCGGTTTATCGGTAAAATTACCGATTATTTTACCGATCCGATATATCGATAAATATCTTACAATTTAGTGCAAAATTCTGCCATTTTGTTGTAATTTTTATGGATAATCTCCATGCCCTAGTTTCTGAAAAAGTAAATGTCTAAATATTCAACTTCTTTTGCATTGCAATCAGCTCGAAACACACATTTATTACGGAGATCAATGAACATTTCAGGGTCTTCAAGGACCATTTCTAATTTTATATCGGATCGGTAGAATATCGTGTATCGGTAAATTTTATATCGGTACTGTATCTGTATCGGCCAAAATTTCATATCGTCCCATCCCTACTTTTGATAAAGCTTTGTTCTCTTCATAATATTCATGGCAAAGCCTATTTATTGTAGATTAGGCACACACAGGAGATGTACTACGTAGAAATTTTGAGCGAAAAATGCAGGCTCGGGTTCGAGTCCTGGTGAAGCCTGCATTTTTCGCTGAAAATTTCTACGTAAAGCCTATTTAGTCTCAATTATTGTTCCTTAGATATCTAAATTTGCCCAAGGCATACAGTTTTACCATTCTGGCTATAAGTCGCCCTGAAGTACATGAACAACACCTCCAAAGATCATTGCCTTAGTAATTACTTCAGAGTCATATCCTAATTCCACCCTACTAATTGATTGAGTTGGTGTTCTTAAGTCCACTTATGCACAGGCTAATTGGGACTGGACCTACAGTTTAAAGTGGGATCCGAACCACTATGTGCTTCCACCAGGTATCGAATGTGGGACCCTTTGATTTCAAGTCGAAGATGCTACCATTGCTCCACTGGGGAGCCCCTAACTCTGTTATTGTGTCAAGTCTGTTAGTTTCTGAAGTCTTGGATAGTTGTTGGAAAGTATTAGATAATGTATTCAGTGAATCCGAGGGGTAGACTGAGCTTAGGTTACAGTGTGATGTTGCTCTCTGCACAAGTAAGAAATCATCACAGAAATGGATATAAGAAATGTTAAAAATGCTCCCCATTGAAAGCGTGTTCTGGTCGACCCACTCCAAATTTGAAAAAAGCCATCACATTTCAATCAAGGGTCTCAGGTTCGATTTATTGTGTAGTGTGCATATGTCACTGGCTGTGATTCCTCTTAAGAACTGTTGAACCAGCTGTGATTAGTTGCTTTTTTACTTGCAGGTATAGTTTACGATTTATTTTTAATTCATTACAATTTGGACTGTATTAACAGACTTAGGCCAGTCTCAGGGATCCTGCAACAAATATCCAACACCTTAGCTTTTCATTTTTTTTCTTGAGGCACAATTTATTGTCACTTCGGAGCAAAATTCAGTCTTACAGTCAATGGCAAAGATAATGGTAAGCAAATTGTCCACCGCTATTTTCATTACTTTTTTATTCTATATCCTGTGTTGTTTTAAGGAATAAAACACTGTTGGTTCGAAGCAGGCATTGTTCTCTGCTAATTGGAGTCTTTATTTAAATTCATTGTCATCACATTGTGCAATTCAGACCGAATGAAAATGGCGGGGGACAATTCGTCTACTGTTTCTTTCGCTGTTGGGTGTACACCTCACCCCTATTATAAAACCTTACATTCCCAGATAGAAAAGTTCCTGTTTGGCAAATTGTCAGAAAAACAAATACACGGGTCGTGCCTGCTTGGGGCAAAGAGAAAAACGGCTCTTCGGGTATCCATCGAACAACCGAAAGATTTGCATTAACATGCATAATCCAAAATTTATTAATTAATAATAATTATTAAAAGCAAGACATAACCATGACTCAAAATTGATTCAATATATTAAGTAACTTTTTTTATTGCTCATATAGTGATAGACAAAATATGGAACCTTATGAACTAATTCATAAGGAGCTCCTGGTTCTGGTTGAAAGGTTAACTGAGTTTTTCACTGTTTAGCTTAGAAAATTACATACTAAATAAAGTACATTTTGAAAACATTATTGATAACTATGTCTTGGATTTTGATGTAAATGCATCTTTTTTTTTGGTAAGGCAGAAACATTGCAGGAACATGTTTTACACATAAGTGAATAAATTGGGATGCCTTTGTTAGGGCATTTGTTGACCCTTTTTGGAGTAAAGGTCATCCTTTAAACTTTTTAAACAGTTTAAGTAATTTTTCGGCCTTTTAAAAGTCATATTATGCATTTTTCTACATTTTAGTGAAAGAAGGGACATTTTACATTCAAATGTAACCCTTTGTAGGAGGGGGGTTCCCCACTCTCTAGTCACATTGTCTTCAGCGCAGTTCTGTGTTTGACGAAACAAGGAAAATCTGTGCAGTATTGTTGATACAAGCTGTTGTGTAACAATTCAGCTGAAACAATGTGATTTCTCCCTCTATCAGTAAATATATTGTCACCAGATGGATTATTGTTAAAAAACAAGGTGTACAAAGTGCTCTGTATCGGACATTTTGTCAGGGAAATAATTTGCACTCCATGGAATTGAAAGTGACTTAACAGCAAGTGACATTGTTCATTTCAAGTATGCTCGTCTTGTGTCGGTGGAAGTCGAGAGAAATTTTCCATGTACAAGGCTCTCTTGTCTGACAACCGACAATCATTCACTTTTGAAAATTTGCATATGATTTTCGTTGTGTACTGCAACTCGGTACTTAAAGTGTAAAAGATCACAAAAAGTGAACTTTCTTACTTGTACTACCAGCATACACAATGAACTTGTGATAGAAACTGTAACGTTAATTTGTAATTTGAATTTCTCTTGGTAGTTTATAAATTTGTTTTACAAGTCTTTTAGAATTTTTAAGTCATTTTTCTAAGTTTGTAGAGCATTTTCTTGCATGTATTAGGTCATAAATGCATTTTTAAAGGTCATTTCTTGGCAATTTTAAGGTAATCAAAATCCTAGCCTTATTGATAACATATTGTTAGGGGGGCCATAATAAATAATTTTCTGGATTATTGGCACATTGCATCCACTTCCGATACCTGTGATTAACTTTCCTAAATTGAAATTAATAAAGATTATTTTTTTTAAAAAAAAAGTAGGGGATTGTAATGATTTGGATATTAACAAAATTGTGATGGTTGGACAATATTAAAATTCATTGTGGGAGGAGGTGCCTGAATAATTAGCAAAGCCCCAGTCTAGGAGCTTCAAATTCTCCATTGCCGCACCCCAACAATTCTCACGGTGATGTTGATGTCGCTGCTGTCATGATACTCGAGGTTTTATCCAGATTTTTCCCGAAAAATAAATGACGGCGGCAACCATGAATATGTTCTGCGTGGTTGCATACATTCAGGATAGAAAATAAGATTGATACTATATTTTTAGGGCTCGCAGTGTCAAAACGATACTTCAATGAGCAAAATGTTATCAAAAATAGTTGTTCGCTTCTTGCCATGAACAAACTATAACAGTTTGTCGTATTTTTTTTTCCCGGACACCCTGTCAATACATATGCAGGCAACTATTTTGGTCGAGAACACCTCGAAAGGTCCGAATCATAATTCCAGAAAAATATATCTGCCCCCCCCAAAAAAAAATAACTCAAAGATAACGACGCTAACGAGGACTAGTACACTAGCATGTTTTTCTCTTTACTTTTTATTCATTTTCCGGTCGGGTGCCAGTAGAAAACCTGCATCTCTAGATGTGTTGCGAAATCGAAAGATACAATCGATTTCGCATACATCGCTAACAACTTATTCGAGTTAATAATGAGCGGCATGGCTGCCCAAACGAGAGTGAAGGTGAAGCTCTACAGGCGATAGGATCAACAGTGTCAGTGATCGTGCTAGCCTTAGGAGTAGTTTCCCGCGAGTGATAGGATTAACTTTTTTTTGTTACATATACTTTCTCTACCGTTATTACTTGTGCGAAGTGCTTCGATTACTTATTCTCCTTTTTTTCTGATATTGTTCATTTGGTGTAACCCCCATTCGACCACAGTGGCCACCGGCGGCACGCCGGACCACTCCAACAACGTCGACATGTTCGAAGAACGAGAACGAACAGCGGCAGAAGGATTGGTAAATTTAGCGACCCCTGAGTTAAATCCTCCACTTCCAGACGATGATATATCAATGATTGCTATAGACAAACAGAAAGGTAAAAGGACTCTGGACGAGGTGAGTACTGAAAACAATGTTCAGGACAAAGTGTTCCGCCCCTCACAACCTGAAAGACGCCAACCAACTACATGGTATTCGTCAGAGATACCAGGACCCTATGTCGTCCTTTTGGACGGAATTAACCAAAATATTGGCAAACTGTCTGGAGGCAGCATTGGCAATAAGTTTCGAAAGGCTGAAATTCCCATCAGCTTAGTAGAACAATGTGGACGGAATCGGGTGCGGGTTACGTTAAAAAAAGCTGACCATGCAAACAATCTCATCCGAAATACTACCTTCTTAGACTCACTAGGTGTCAGAGCTAAAATCCCACAAAGTCTAATTGAACGGGAGGGATTGGTCTATGGAATTGACTTTGACGTCTCCGAACAGGATATCTTAGATGGTATTGATTCTCCATTTCGTGTCATAAGTGCTAAACGATTGAAAAAAAAAATCTGGAACGGAGATGGCTCCTCCACCTTAGTCGACACTAAATTGATTTGTTTGACCTTTCATGGAAAATTTTTACCGGAAAAAGTGCTTATTAATAGTGAACTATTCACGGTCAAACCGCGTGTGCGGGCTGTCCTTCAGTGCAAAGCTTGCTTCCGTTATAGTCATTCGCACGTACAGTGCAGATCAAAACCCCTGTGTTCAACTTGTGGACAGGAAAGTCATGGGGACGGTTGTACCAACGCTCCTTTGTGTATAAATTGTAAGGGCCCACATGGGGCACTTGACCGAACCTGTGCCACTTGGCAAAGAGAACAACACATACAAACTAGAATGGCGGAGGAGAATATTTCTTATCATGAGGCTAAAAATAAAATTGCTGGAACCTATACCCCTCCCTTCACGAGGGAAGATATCCTCAATCCTCAGTTCAATAAACGGGATTTCCCCACGCTGACTCATCGTAATTCTATACTGGCAAACCACCTTGGTGTTTCCCATAGTGTTTGGGATAATCCCTTTCGTCCAATAAGTTCCTGTGATCAACCAGAAACATTGCCATCCGCCCCAGGAAATCGTGCCAATCGCAGACCTGTGGAAAAGGTCTGTACTCCAAACAACAAACCCCATAGGCCCGCTCCCAAAACAACCTCGGCACGCCGGGAACGTTTATCTCACCGACGACAGAAAACTAACATTTCTCAAACACGGGGTGATCCCTCTTGTATTTCCTCATACAGTAGCCCCACTTCGGAGGAGGAACTCACAGAGGAAGCGAAATCCCAACCTATAGGACAAAACGCCTACCCGAGAAATAACACTCCTTCCCATTCTAAGAATTTCCATCGTCAATCATCTGTGCACCCGAACAAGAGGAATAATCACCCGCAATCGCACACTTCTGACCGCCCTACCGAACACAGTGAGGTGTACCAGGCTCTTTTAGAAATGATTCCCAGCATGTGGGAAACGGTTAGACACATACGGGACAATGCTCATCGAATCCGCCTCATCCAACATATTCAAATTTTGACTGACAAACTTCTGACGTTACTCGAAGACAACGCTTAAGGTAATATCGGAAATGGGTACCATATTACAATGGAATGTAAATAGCTTCTCCGCACGGAAACTTGAATTATTAGATCTAATTGCAGAACACCACCCGCTTATTCTTTGCTTGCAGGAGGTTAAGGGAACGCAGCACGAGAAGTATAGACTTGCTCACTATCACAGGTACGGGAACCCTACGCATCAGCGTGGTACGGTTATCTATGTGCATGAAACCCTTTCCCATACCGAAATACCAATTCCACATACCCTTTCCCTCGTTCAGACCTTCCAATTAGAGCTCGTGGCTCTCAGAGTCAACATTAATGACCACTTTATAGTTCTAATTTCCTTATACATTCCCTCCTCCAACAACTCACAGCGCATCAGTTTTCACGAGTTACAAGAGATCATAAACCTTGCTCCGGGCCCTTATCTCATCCTCGGAGATTTTAATGGCCATCACCCCTCTTGGGGACATCCGTACGCAGACCGTTTGGGAAAAAATCTAGATGCATGGATCACACACAATCAGTTTATACTTTTAAACGATGGCAGCCCAACTCATTACCCCTCAAATAGCAACCGCCCCTCTTGCATTGACCTCACAATTCTTTCCTCCCGATTGTACAATAGGTTTCATTGGGTAAAGGAACAAGATCTCCGTGGCAGTGATCATTCCCCCATTTTAATAATAGCTCGTAGACCGTTTTCCACATCCTTGATGCGTGAAAATAGGGAGTCGGTCCCGGTGAAACGTTGGAACAAAGCTTCCATTAAATGGGACGCTTTTACAACACAATTTAAAAGCATGTATGATCAAACAACTACCCACACTGATGGAAAAATAACATATCAACGTTTCCTCAGTATGATTACCATTGCAATAGACAATAGTGCACATCGAAGCCAATATCGTAGACCAATTAAATTCCCATCCCTTAGTTGGTGGACCCGGGACTGCGATTTAATAAAAATAAAAAAAAAAAATCAATTAAAACGATACGAACGAAACCCATCGCCGGGGAAGAAAATCGAACTAAGACGACTGCAAGCCAAGGCGAAGAAAATATATTTAAACGCGAAAAGAGAAGCGTGGCAATCATTTTGTAATTCCCTAGATTGCACAGATAGCCTCAGCTCCATATGGAATAAATTTCATTCAATTAGGAATCCGGCCCAACCACAACGGAAAAACCTCGATAGAAAGTGGGAAACAGAATTTATGAACATCCTAACGCCACCCTCTGCTTGCGAACGAGCGGCTAATTCCTTTGCACAGAATTTCGATTTCACTGCCGATTTCCCGGCAGTTACTACTACCGAAATACAACAAATATTAGAAATCGTGCCGAACACTTCCCCGGGATATGACGGTCTCACCTATGATATGTTAAAACATCTGCCACAACAAGGTATACAACTACTTGTTCATATATTCAATACCGTCTATCGCACTGGACGAATCCCTAGCGAGTGGCGTCACCACATAGTTCTTCCCATATTAAAACCTCACAAACCTCCCGCGGAGGCAAAGTCATACCGACCCATCGTATTAATACCAGTAGTTGCCAAACTTTTCGAAAGAACATTGCAACAACGCATTAATTGGGCGTTGGAAAAGAATAAATTCTTTTCGACAACACAAATGGGTTTCCGCATGCAACATGGAAGCCAAGATGCTATAGCTACCCTAACAGTTGAAATCCAAAATAGCCAGCTTACTCATGATTATTGCTTTGGCTTCTTCACTGACATAGAACATGCTTATGATGCAGTTTACATCCCGATCTTATATAAAATGATGGTACAACTAAACATACACCCCATAGTAGGGACCATCATCTGGAATTTATATCGCGAACGGAATTTACAATTCTGGTTTGAAGATAGGTTGGAGGGCCCCCGTATAGCTCGCACGGGAATCCCTCAGGGTTCGCCCCTTAGCCCCCTACTCTTTAATATTTATACTCACCAATTACATCATCTAAATATGCACGGATTTAAATTGTTACAATATGCCGACGATTTGTGCTGCTATAAATGCACCCCTGATGCCACACAAGGCTTACTAGCTCTAAAGAAAATAGTTTCAATTCTTACAGATCAATTAGATACCTTAGGACTCACCATTTCCATTCCGAAATCCAAAATCATAATTTTTAACTCGAGAAAAATGAGCAGTTACCCTAACAATATCACAGCAATACAGCACATTCCAGTAGTCGACAATGTTAAATACCTGGGGGTATATTTTGATAGGAAACTGAATTGGACAAGGCATCTACAGTATCTCAAGGAAAAGGGTCTAAAAATTGTTAATTTACTCCGCTGTATTTCCACGACCAAGTGGGGAGGACACCCCCGCACAATGCTATTATTTTATAAAAATTGTTTTCGAGCAGTATTTGATTATGCAGCACCAGTTTATGGTGGAGCCAATCCAAAACTCCTCACGTCTATCGACGTATTACAAAGACGAGCCTTACGTACCTGTCTAGGACTCATGCCGTCTAGTCCCAATGTTAGTGTCTATTTAGAAAGCAATGAATCTTCATTGTCACACAGACGTATAAAACTCACTGTACAATATTTGTTTAAATCGTGGGCGCGACACGCTCATCCGTTTAATAAAATCTTTGCGATTCAACGACAATGGTTTGGCCTACCGACCCCCCCTCCCCCCACTAAACGTTTCTTTTTCTTACAATGTTATAATATTGACCCTGACGCTTACCAACAAACTTTTACCCATCCGGACCCGCTTGTTTATAAACTGAATATTCCCACAGAACCCCGAGTAGAGATACAATATGCAGATCATGGCCGACATGAAAATTATAGAGAACTGTGGCCCACATCAACCTTTATTTATACTGATGGATCGAAGTCTGCAGATGGTGTGGGATGTGCTTTTTACGTACCATCTCATAACATCACCCGACAATTTTCCCTCCCATCCGATATGTCGATATTCTCGGCGGAATGTTATGCTATCTATAAAGCATTACAATTCGCCCTGCAGTTCCGAATAGATCATTCTTTAATTCTTACGGACGCATTGAGCGTACTTCAAACGTTAGCACGAACAGGTCGGGCAGCATATAAATTAACGGTATTTCCTTATCTTATTCTCCAAATCATGTTAGAACTACAACAGCAGGGTCTGTCAGCGACCTTCACATATATTCGTGCCCACAGTGACCTCAATAAATATCAAGATCGCGTTGATGCAATGGCCAAACAAGCAAGAACGAAAGAAACTGTTACCCCGATGCGCTTGCCGTACACTGACCTCCTTCCACGGGTAAAAATCAAAATAGAACAACAATGGAACGATTGGTGTAACCAGCAACTCCTCAATACCACTACATATAGATGGCATGCAAAAGTCGGCAATAAACGTCCTTGGTTTCATCACATTAACCTACCCCGTGCAGTTTTAGTGTTTACCATGCGAATGCGTACAGGTCACGTCGTTATACATCCCAGTTCATATACCGTGCCTGCTACTTCCTGTCCGTGTGGAGAAGCTAACCAATCAATCACCCATTTGTTCTTACAATGCCCAATTCGACAACAACATCGTCATACACTATACAAACAGTTACACCGTGTGGGTATTCCATTTCCGATGTCCCTTTCGACTTTACTCTACGAGCCACGGTCTGATGTCATGTGGATACTGTACAGCTTTGCACGAAAGAACAACATTGTAACATAAACAAACAGACACCTGGAATGTAAACACACTTTCTCATAACAAGAAATCGCCCTTAGGCGGTGGGTGCCACACAAAGAAGAAGGCGGGAGGCCTGGTATTATAGTGACAGTGAAGTGAAGTGTTAAAAAAAAAAAAAAAAAAAAATATATATATTGTGCTGTTTATATTAGTGCGCGAACTAACAACCCTCAATGTTTTCAGACCGTTGCCCAAGACTGCTACCATTCAAGCGGTGAGGGGCATGAAGAAGAAGAAGAAGAAGAAGAAGCTGCCCAAACGAGAATGCTGATAAAGATGACTGGAATGGCAATTTGGAAGTTTGTATTTATTTTAAGTGTATTGGAAACGAGTGTAAATACGCACACATTTATGCAAGGGCATAGTCATGGTAAGTGTTCATCGTCATTAACGGAGGTATGGGTTAATGTAAGTGTATTGCACTGGTAGGTAGAATGTATATATGAACCAATCTTCTTATCTTATTCGAAAGTGACATGTTGCTTGATTGAAATCCAATACCACCTTGTGAAATAATGACTTATAAATAAATTATGAACGTATCATGCGAACCATGCCTTATTCCTTTTTAACACCTGATTTTTTTTAGTTATTGCAAGTTTCATGACATTTATTACATTAACTAGGCCTTTTTCCGATTATTGTTATAGATTCAACAATTTTGTAAATATATCGTGGCAAACTTGAATACCAGTTCAGAAGTTGCATTCAGCTGGATTTCTCAAATGCATGATACTGTTGTGTAGCCCTTAATATAAAAAGAAAAACCCTCAATAAGTACAAGGGTATTACCCTTCATTTTTCTTTGAGTAATTGTAGTTTTGTGTATTTTGTCAAAGGAAACTGTATCTGTTTTCCATTCCATTGTATGTCGTCTCACCAGTTCTAAACGTTATGGTGTGGTAGTTATTTTTGTGGTTAATTGTTCATAAGTACTTTTGGGAACCATCTTTAGAAACTGGAGTTATAAAATTTTACTAATTTGTTTTGTCAGCGTAATTTATTCAATAGTACGTGAGGCTAAGAACATGTGTAATCAATCATGGTAGTAATTATCAGCTAGTAAATACAGCTATTCTTGGGTGATGAGCCAAATTAGATCGTCAGCGAAGCTTTGAATACTACATAATAGTATATAATATTTTAGCAATTATTTGGTAAATGTCTGTTATATCGGAGACACATTAAAATCGGATATTTTGTGTTTCGGATAGTTCGTACTTACCAATTGTGTATTGCGGAACATAGTTGAAGGTGCCATTATGCTTTTACATGAAAATAACGGTAACAGTAGTATAAGCCGGAGACACATAAAACTCTGTTGTTTTCAAATAAAAATCATTGCTACTTACCTCATATGCATAGCGGAAGATTTTTCAAGCTGGCCATAACTTTTTTCCCAAGGAAAACACGTTACTTTTAACATTATAATCATTTATTGGTCGTTGCTAATTCGGCGGGCAAATCTTGACTCACGTTGTCTATCGTCAGCTGATATGCAGTATCGTCAGCTGATGTGCAGTGTTTCCAAACTTTTGAACCGATAAATGCCGCACAAACTATTCACAAAAGGTTTTTAAGCGAAAATTGAGGCTAGACTCTACTTTACGTCCTTATCTGCATGGTGATTGCTTCTTTGCGTTCGCGGTGCGCGATCGTGGTGCAGCACCCGTCATGTCTTCGGGTAAGTACCTTTTTCTTTTTACACTTTCTGTTCACGATAGCCCCACTATCCATTCACGGGGTCGAGGTATGCCTACGAGGTTAGGTTAGGCCTGTTAGGTTAGGTTCCATTAGCACTCATTTCACCCCTAAATATGTGCTTCAGCATCTAAAAAATACCTCAGTACGTTCAATTGTGCATATCCGGACAACATCGGTTTTTCTCGATATGAAATTTTTGCTCGCTTTGGGATTTACGTTGTTGAATTCCTTATAAAATAAGCTTTCCAACGATATATGACATGTATTCCTTAGGAAAAGGACGTAAACTAGAGTCTTGCCTTTTATTGAAAAAAAAAAACCCGCTCACACATCATCTTGTCAAACTTCCGCGTGGTTGCTACACTGTGAGGGGGTTACATAACCAAACGCATGGAACATTTGATTCACGTAGTCGACGGTAATGGCGGCGCGAGCTATCGCACAACGGAGATGCATGATTGACGAAAAATACCTTATTTACAGGCAAAATACGTAGCACGATTATAAAAAAAATATCTCCGGCTTCAGAAAGTCCTCAAGAACACAATTACGTAAGTACTTTCTCGTCTTTTCTCCTGTAAATTTTAAGAAATCCGTCTCCGACTTATACTACTGTTACCAAAATAACTTCAATTTTTCACATTACGAGTAATTATTTTGGTTCCTTTCTTCCGTTGCGGAACATACAATATAGCGTGCACAGCTGTGGATCATCGCACGTCGGGTTTGTGTTTTGTCGATTGGGAGTGGGTATGCAGTGTTTCCAACTTTCTTAACTGAAAAATACCTACTTTCGTGTTCATTATGTAATCACGAACCATCGACGGATAGCCCCAAAAACCATTGATGGATAGCCCAAAAACCATTCACGATAGCCCCACGAACCATTTATGGATAGCCGCAAAAACCATTCACGATAGCCCCACGGACTGTTTCCGGCAAGGGTGGGTTAGGTTAGGAAAGCATAGTTTAAAAAAATCTTGTAAAAAGGCACGTTTGGAAACAATGGCGAGACTGCGTGACTTTCGACGCTCACGCCATCTGCAGGTACATAATGGAAACAATGGCATAATATTGTCGCTTTGCACCAAATGCAAGTTTATTATATCAAAAGTGCTTTTTTCTTGTTGTGCAGCATTCTACGGTGAGGAAATTCCTCCACGAACTTTCAAAATGCTACAGAAACTCATTTCCGTAAGTAGTTTCTTGTGTAAAAATGAGGAAATGTGTCTCCGATATAACAGACATTTACCAATTATTCTTTATTTCTGAAGGGATATAATTATTTTTTGCTTGAAAAAATTGTTAAATCCTAAGTCATCGAACAAAACAAAAGGTGGCTTAATGGATACTTTGCCTTTTATAGAGGAACCACAAGGATAGAAACCTGTGCGGAATCACATCACGCTGGTGTGTGGGGGAAAGGACAGGGGGAAGAAGCTTTTCAGCATGGCCACATCAGTGTTGCCAGACCTATGGATTTCTCGAGAGAATTCCTTAATAAACTATTGCTATGGAACCTCCAACGGCCTGCTCAAAAATACGTTTCCTGCTCATCTTACTTCAACATGGAGGGGAAAGATAGAGTGGATTAGGGGGACGAAAGCTTTGATAAATGTTTAGTCGGTAAAGAAAAACCTCATTTCATCTCACTGTTTTATTGTATCGGTGGGTACAACACAGGGGCGTAAATAGCGTCAGGACCATCGAAAATTCCCTTAGTGTAATTTTAGGCATGTGTGTATATATATTAAATGCATCAACATAGAGACAGCATAACTGCCGAATAAAGAATGTGAGTGTTCATAACAAGAAATTTGCCAGAGAACGAAGCAGCATAGTTCAATTACAAAGGAAATAATTCACCCCCTCCCCCGTAGTTGCTTGGAACTTGCACGGGCTTGAAAATACTTAGTTTTCTATCCTTAATATACTATTCCATACTTAAATATTTAATTTTCTACAAAATTATATAGCGGCATGGACGTCCAGAAGGAAGTGCAAGGCTGGTCGGCACCCCCCTCCCCTTCTGGGAAATGAATGTTGACATACGGTGAGGAAATTCCTCCACGAACTTTCAAAATGCTACAGAAACTCATTTCCGTAAGTAGTTTCAGACGTATGAGTTGATTTCAGTCACAGTAATTTACATCCATTTTTATAATAGGGATGTAGGAACGTGATAATTTCAAACTCAAGTGGTGTTTTCTGAGAGGGCACGTTGCCTCGTTTACCCACCTGATAAAAATACATTGTTTCCCTCTCGCTGGAATAAATCTGCGGACGTCCCCTTGCCCCCCAGTGCACATGCCTATGTCGCCCCTCCGCCCCCGAGAATGTCGTTCATCCGCTACTATTAGATCATCGGATTTTGTAGCAGATCTTCTGGTTTCCCAAGGAAGAATCTCCCGATTTTTCAAGTCTGACCTGGCAACACTGCTCCAAGCACAGATAACGGCAGGGAAGGTGCGCGAACACTTTTAACGGAAGGGTTTTATCCTTGTGGAATAGTGCTATAGTTATATGTCGATTATGTAAATGTGTTGTAGATAGACAATGTGAATAGTTCATGTACATAATGCTTTCTTCTGGTTGATTTTTTTTTACTTGTATATTCCACAGCTTTCATCCCAGCGAATAACGAAGTAAGGTACCTTGTGGATGGTGTTCCAGTCTCCATGCATAAGGTGAGGATACTATAAAATTATCTACATATATTTTATACTGCATACTTCAGAGGTTTGTTTGTACAGAAGGATATTTTGTAGCCAAAAAAAGAGGAAAAACTAAATTGAAATAAGTTATGCAGAAACTGGCATGGGAGAATTGAAAATGCAGCATAACATGTAAGGATCATGTAGACTGTGTGAATGGTGTCAGTGTTCATCCACATTGTGATTATCATCATTCTTCAGTCAGTGTTATATCAACCAACTATAGTGCAGGACCACACTAAATTACAGGCCATGTTTGAGCCACCAGTTTTTTTTATATGGCCCATCGCAGTACTTACAAAACCTTTAATGTTACTGTCAGACATTATTTTTAATTTAAGTAAAATTTACTATGGCTTGCGACCAATCGTTCAGTAGTTTACACACTATATATTTACAAAGCTGCTCGTGCTATAGAGGTATTGAATATCATTTTGTAATACAGGAAACACACACACCATGGACTGAATAAGAACTTATTATCAATTAATGTGTGAATGAAAATAAATTGAAGGGCCAAGTTTCGATTGTGTTATCCCAATATTTTCATTATGCACATCAATTTTCTATGTGAATTAAATTTCATACAGTCTACAAACACATGCTGAAAAAGGCTATGGATTTTTGGGTGAAGATGATTTTTCATTTAATATACTTCCATAGGCCCAAGTTCTGATTGTTTAATTCCGAACTGATCATGCTAGACATGTATTTTTTTTACCAGGTTTGATTTCTATTTATGTCTATTAACACATTCTTCAGAGTCTTAATGACAACAAAGTCAAGGAGCGATATGAAAGCGGCTGACCTTGACAACTCCATGCAGAGATCAAGGGAAATACATTTCCGCTGTTGCCACCTACTCACCATTCGGTGTTCTCGCCAGCTCTTACAAAATAAAAAACAACTGTGTACATTCGAACAATTGTAAATTGCCGCTGCATGCTATTATTGTAACAATCGATACCAATGCTGCACGAGTATTACCAGAAAGCTTTAGACAATTGTATTGTGCTCTAAATTAAACGTGTTGAATCTTGAAAGTAAGTGAAAAAAATGAAAATATTTTATTGGCCATTATTGTATAGAGAAAAAGTTCTCTTGTGAGCCGATTTTTATTAAATGAGATCTGAAATAACTTCCAGTGAGAAAGTTAAAAAAAACCTCTAAATTTTAAGTTCTTATACTTACTTACTTATAAATATAAATATAACTTATTTTTTCTTACGTTCAGTGAGTATGTGTTGAGTAATTGACGTTTCAAGGACCACTGTCCTCTTCTTCAGGTCGGTTAATCAGCTTCACTGTTGCCCACGAAGCTTCGTCGATGGCAAGGATTAGGTTTACATTGATGGGATAAAATATTGGGATTCCATCACAACTGACCTGTTCTCTTTTATAAACACCACATAGTTTAGGGAGGAGGATAAACAATTTAGAAGAAATGTATACGAAGCATCATTTATATGTAGGAATAGGGAAAATAAACTTAATAGAGAAGATGGTAACATTGATGAACTATGGATAGGAATTCTGAAAGAATGGGAAAAGCGGGAGTATGAGGAAATTGGATTCAAGGTTACCCTAGAGGTAGAGCGCAAAGCTCGAGTAGTATGCGATTTCACTTTGGATATGACGTAATGCAAAGGGGAAAAAGCAGGGGGGAGATCTAACTCGCTTACGACCTTGTGCATTCCCAAGGAAACCATTGATTGTCAACATGTGAGTGGCAAATGACCGGAGGGATTCTTTTTTAATAAGTTGTAACAGAGGGGTTTTAATTAATTTTAATAGTATGAAAATTTTACGTAGTGGTGTTTTTAAAAAGAACAGGTCAGTTGTGATGGAATCCCAATATTTTATCCTATCAATGTAAACCTAATTCTTGCCATTGACGAAGCTTCGTGGGCAACCATGAAGCTGATTAACCGACCTGAAGAAGAGGACAATGGTCCTTGAAACGGTGTCAATTACTCAACACATACTCACTGAACATAAGTAAAAATAAGTTATATTTTATTTTATTTATAGTACATAAAATGATTAAGTCGCACGTAACCTGAAAAATGAATTTTGTTATTCTCTTATATAGAGTCGCTTTCTGCCACTTTTGGCTAATTGTGAGAATAAGGAAGAATGATGAACGATGATGATGAGTAGTGTGGGGAATGGAAGAGCAGGGGGATCCATCCTCCCAACTAGGCATCTTTCCCAGTTTTTGTTTTGAGTCCACTTTATGTACAGATAAGCTAATCGATACTGGATCAGAATCACTAGTGCCTCTGCCAGGTATCGAACCTGGGGTCCTTTGATTACAAGGTGACAAAATTTCACTGTGTCTTCAGGGAAGCATTCCCAACAGGAAACTTACATAAAGCATCGCTCCGCCTGTTGCTCATTTAGCTATACCAAAGCATCCCCCAGCTATCTGCAATGTTAGAACAAACATGTAACGAATTACGGGAATTATGATAATAAATAACAATCTATTTTCCAGTAAGTATAACTATCATACTAGGGGTTTATTTTGAATATCCACGTCGTTGTTTCAAGTTTTTTTTTGTTTTTTTTTATGCAGAAGTAGCGAGTAGCATAGCGAGCTACTTTTTGGTAAATGTAGTTGTAGCTGTAGCGAAGCTACTTTTAAAATGTAGCATTCTGATCACTGATTAAAAGACATGAACTGTCTGAATATATTTAAAATGCTTGAAGTGAAAATGTTCAAAGCATTATCATTATGTATTATATTAATTGCTGAATTAATGCATATTGGATGTGATCACTTTTTAGTACTTAGGTAAATAATTTAGAATATGCCTCAGGCCCAACTTATGTCTATTAATGCTTTTGATTTACTTCATTTCAGGAATTTTCCAACACAGCTAGTGTTCGGTGAGTGTTTTCAAATTTTTTTCAAGTTAAGTGATGCACTGAAAATAATCTAATTATTGTTGATTGCCAGAAAATATTTTTATTGTTTTGGCACTTAATTATATGAATGGTCATTTTCTTATACTTTACCAGATTTGCACAGTTATGTTAGGTTCATTCTCGTTGTGACTTAAAAAGTTGTCTCCATAGCTCAATATACCAAGGCCGGACAAATGTGAATTATAATTTGTTCATAGTTGAGCATGGGGCACCAAATGTTGTTGTAAGGAAGTTGGGTGATTTGTCTATAGTAAGAAAGATGAGCTCTGAAAGATGCATGTTAAGGCTCAGCTGGACCTTTGGCCAATGTCACCGAAGCAGTTTTCGAAATTTCCTCTCCTTCCAAAATACACAAAGATGTTCCAAATTCTGAAAAGTTACATTTACTCAGAATTCCCTTCAGAACATTCATGCAAATTTTCTCGTGGTTTGCTTTCTCTGTTTCTAGATATTCGTGGCAGTTAACCTTCAGCAGATGGAGCCTCTCTTGAGTGTATAGCCTTTCCACATGGAACTTTTCAAACTTGCCGTGATGCGGGGGGAAAAATAGCTCGAGAACTAATTGTCATAGAGACATGATTCCCTCTCCCCTCCCAAAATGTCAGGTCTTTGAAATGTATACATTGCACCTCCCAATAATGAAAGTC
Organism: Lepisma saccharinum; assembly: GCF_977018435.1. NCBI lineage: Eukaryota > Metazoa > Arthropoda > Insecta > Zygentoma > Lepismatidae > Lepisma > Lepisma saccharinum. The sequence continues at coordinate 179,510,561 of NC_139229.1, forward strand.
AACCTTTATACTGCGGACCCTCACACACATGTATTCTCGTTGAAGCTGTAGCCCCTTCGCTCCTCAATAGACCGACATGAATGGAAAAATGTAGTATGTAGCAGTGGTATGTTCCTACAACCATATAAAGTTTCGTTGAAATCATTCTGATACTTCTTGGCTAAAACAAAATAGCATTGAATAAAGCAGCAGTGATGCCAGCTGCTGAACAATGTCCAGGATTTCACTTCTGGTGTCACCCCTATTGGACATTGGGTGTACCAAATTTGGAGGGAAGCACGACAAAAGACCACTCTATGAGGATATGTAACGCACATGCCGTGCCGCAACTTTGAACAAGAAAAACTGAAATTTTGTGTAATTATGGAAAATTTCGAAATTTGCTCCTTTGCACTCTCCCCATGGAACCTTAATTGTCAGATGTTACTTTAAATGTTGCTTTTTACTCATTCTTATATTTAGAATTTAAATTGTTCAAAAAGATGCAGTGGTTGAGATGTTATCTTCAAGTTATCCCATAGAATCAAAGAGCTTTTTCAAATGACACTAGTAATAGTAACAATTTATGTGTTCTTTTGTAATACAAGTTTATAATACCTTTAGACGTAAACTAATGAACAAAATAGACAGAACTGAAATGTAGTGTATAGTTTATAATAAATGGTCCCATGTTAATTGCTGATAACAATTTGTTAGGCCAAATTTCGTTAATGAGGCCTTTCTCCCCGCATCCCCCCTGAATCCTTAATTGTCGGACATTGCTTAAAATGTTCCTTTTTACTCATTCTTGCTTGTAGAATTTATTTTTTTCAAAAAGATGCAGTAGTCGAGAAGTTAGAGCCATGTATATAAATCTGTTCCGTAATATTATGGTGGTAATGATGAACTTTTTCAAATGTCACTTGTTAATGCTAGTAACAATGGATATGTTGTTTTGTAATTCGAGTGTGTCCTTCATACCTTCATATGTATACAAAAGATTTTTTAAAAAATGAAATATTGTGTGTAGTTTTCAAGAAATGGCACGTTAATTACTGCCGTCCTCTGCTAGTTGGTATATTGACATCCGTCCTCAACGGTAATACAGACATGGTCGAAATATTGACCATCTGGCCTCTCAAGGTTAACATTTTGTGGACTGTTCGGAATACATATTCCTGCTGTGTCTATTGCACTCTGGGCAACTGAGATAACTGTCTTCTCAGCAGCAATTAACATGCCATTTCTTGAAAAGTGCACATACTTTTTTGTTCATTTGTATATATATGAAGATATGCCATATTTGAAATATAAAACAATATATACATTGTTACTATTATCAACCAGTGCAAATTCAAAAGTTTTTTTGTTTTCCTTAGTATTATGGGATAGATCTTATAAAATGGACTACAGCTCTTCAACCACCTGTCAAATGTTACTGTCGATAAATTATGCTGTATGTTTAGAAATGGTGGAGAATGAATTTCTGTGGTGATAGGTAGAGGCACATATTTTTGATAAATAAAAAAGTAAAATTTCGGTGCAAAAACAGTGTCAGTTTCGGGTTCAAAAGTGGTAAATAAAATGAAATTTCGCTGTTATAGCGGTGAAAAAGTGGCATATAAAATGACATTTTGTTTTTAAAAATGTGAATATAATCCCAAATTTGATTTAAAAATTGCAGTATTACACAAAATAAACATATTCCTTCTAATAGCACATTAAATCATTACCAGAATATTAAGTTTATTCCTGTATAAAGGGGTCCATATTTGCTTCTCAAATGTTCGAAGCAGAATTTTCCGTGAATTGCATATCTCACAGGATACTTCAGACTTCAGAAAGTGTTGCGTCGGTATATAAATGGTAAATTTCGTGTTTGTCTATTTCGCATATTGCAGTTCATTTCGCATTATTTCGTGACAAAACAGGGTAGGAAAATGCACCTCACGCCTTTCAGAAACATTAAAAATTAACATTAGAGTGTGTTATTTCACATTTCGTGTTTTCGTCAAAAACTAAATATGCATGCCTCTGGTGATAGGTATATCCATCAGTCTCTGTGCAACTATTGTATAACTATTATTTTTTAATTACTATTCAAAAAATTATTTTAAAGCAGTAATATTCAATGTACTTACTGTTTTTATGTAGTTCATAATTTGTATAAATTATTATGAAATTACCTACATTCTAAAATATTGGACCTATCATATATTTGGTAAGTACTAACATTATACTTATAGTAGAGGAAATAATTGCAACCGAAATGCTTTTTGTGCCAGATTGTGCGGAATGGTATAGTGAATAATATATTAAAAATCCTCCATCCAAATGTTTTGGAAAAATCCGCCATCTTTGAAAATGGCGGCAAAAATTCTACTTAAAAATTTAAAAAAATTAATATCTTGAAAACTGTGCATTGTACACAAAAAGTGAAGATAACCAAAATGAAAGAACAGAATATTTGCTAAATTATTTATGTTTGATAGAGCTACCGTAAATCTTAATTGAATTAGAAAGATTCAAATATTTTCGTTAATTTTTAGAATTAGCGTAAAAGTTGGTTTCTGGCACAAAAAACAGCAAATACACTGGTCAAAAAAATTAGGGGAGCAAGCAAGAAATCCCAAAACCAAAGTTGGTAAGTCAAAAGTAGTAGTGTATTTTGATTAGGTGAGTGTGTCCTCAGCCAGTACAATACATGTCTATTGAGTCATTAGCACAACAGAGTTCTAGGGGTGATTTCTGCAAAGTACTGCACAAAATCAGGAGAACAGCACGGTGATAAGACAACAGAAATGGACAGATATGCAACAGATCCATACCTCTAATAAGGCATGTGGTCGCCATGAACTTCTATGACAGCTGCACATCTGTTTTGCATGGAACCAATAAGGTTATCAACGACAGCCTGCGGGATATTCACCCATTCCTCCAGAAGGGCCATTTCCAACTGTTGCAGAGTTGTAGGCGGTGCTGGCCAAGCAGCAATTCGTCTTCCGAGTGTGTCCCTCACATGTTCAATGGGATTCAAGTCTGGGGAGGATTCTGGCCATACCATTCGTTCGATGCCCTCATTCCGTAGCATGGTGTCAACCAGACGTGCTCGGTGAGGTCGGGCATTATCGTCCACAAAAATGAAACGATCACCGATATCTGCAGCCATTGGGACACCATGAGGCCTGAGGATCTCATCCCGGTACCATAAGGCTGTCAAAGTACCGTTCCGGATAATGTGCAGAGGGGTACATCGACCAACACTGATCCCTGCCCATACCATTAAGCCACCGCCACCATACTGAGACACTTCGTGCATATGTGTGGGATAATTGCGAGTCCCACGTTCCCTCCAGATGAGAATGTGTCGATTATCTGACTGGAGACTGAAACGCGACTCATCCGAGAAGAGAACTGAACTCCACTCTCCATGTCCTCACTCACGATGTTCCACAGCCCACTGTCTGCGAGCCCTACGGTGTTGAGGCATTCAGGGGGACACACACCATTGGTCTTCTTGCATAAAGACCCCTTTCACGCAGGCGATTTCGTACAGTTTGGCCCGAGACTCTTCATCCTGTTGCCAAAACAAGGCCACGTTGCAAGTCAGTTGCAGTTTGCTGCCTATTCCTGCGAGCCGACAATGCTAAGTACCAGTCTTTCCTAACTGTTGTTGACCGTGGGCGACCTTGCCCAGGCCTCCTTCGTACTGTACCTGTCTGTTGAAATCGTGTCCACAACCTGGAAATGACACTGCGTGACACACCAAGGGCTGCAGCCACCTCACGTTGTGTTTGCCCTGCTTCCATCATCCCAATGGCTCTCCATGCGCTAGATTCCCCTAAATCGTGTTGTTCTGCCATCGTTCCTATTCAACACTACTCAACTGAATCCCACCTGCACTTACGGTCTGCCAGCACCAAACAACCGGTGTTCCCAAGTGACCTCGTGATTGCTCCTCATATCACAAATTCTGCCACGTGCCTTATGTTGTCACTAGAGAGCTCTTCATGCTGATGATTCATCACAGATGAATTGTACTGGTTGAGGACACACTCACTTCATCAACATACATTGCTACTTTTGACTTTCCAACTTTGGTTTTGGGATTTCTTGCTTGCTCCCCTAATTGTTTTGACCAGTGTATGTAGAACTTGGTTGTTGTCGTAGCCACTGGAGGACATCGCTCTACAGTGCTTCGTCTGTCGTGAATTTCTTCCCTCCCAGATGGTCTTTAAGGGGTGCAAACAAATGATAATCACTGGGGGCTAAATCCGGACTGTAGGGGGATGGGGCAGAACTTCCCAGCGCATGTCGGCCAGAGTTGTTGTTGTCACATTGGCCGTGTGAGCGCGGGCATTGTCATGGAGAAGAATGACATTTCCAGACAACATCCCAGGTCTTTTCTTGTGAATGGACTTTCGTACAGCACCACTCAACAATGTGGAGTAATACTGGGCATTAATCGTGCTCCCTTTGTCCAGAAAATCCACATGGATAACGCCCTTCATGTCCCAGAAGACACTTGCCATGATCTTTCCAGCGGATGGCTGTGTTTTGCTTTTCTTGGGCGGGGAACCTTTATGCCGCCAATCCATGATGCGTCTTTTGGTCTCTGGGGTTGAATTATGCAACCATGTTTCATCACACGTGATGATGGATTGCAACAATTGATCACCTTCTGCTCGAAACCGATTCAGAAGCTGTTCACAGACCGTCCTGTGTGTCCACTTCTGATCGAATGTCAGCTGGCGGGGAACCCACCTTGCACAGATTTTGCGGAAGCGTAAGTGGTCGTGAATGATTGTCTCAACACTCCCGACACTGATATTCACCTTATCAGCAATATCCCGCACTGTTACTCGCCGGTTCTCAAGAATCATTTGCTCAACACGTGCGATATTCACTGGTGTGACTGCAGTCGGGCGAATGTGTCCATGCGCTTCATTTGTCACCAGCTCCCGTCCTTCGCGAAACTGCTCACACCATTCGTACACTCTTGTCCGCGACATCGTTTGTTTACCATACTGTGCTTGCAATCGTCTGAAAATCTCAGCTGGTTTCACTTTCTCCTTCACGAGAAATTTGATTACACACCGCTGCTCCACAGCCACAGACACACTGCTTGCCGCCATGTTCGCTGCAACTGCTGCGCATGCGCGAAATACGTCATGCCTGGCGCTAGTTACTCGCGAAGGAATACATTACATCACCCGCACGTTTCATCATGATCCGGCTATTTACGTACGAAAATCCCGGTCAACCTTGAACGACCCTTGTATGTAATTTACGTCCTAAAGTAACTGAACCAAATTCATAGCTTATGATTTCCTCTAGAGACTGGTGTTTGTTTCGTGCCTTTAGACTGAGGTGTTGAGATTTGTTGTTTAATGCAGTCATGTGCTTCCTAAATTTACATGTACCATTTCCTATGATATTGGTTGATTGATTGATTGAATTGATTTTTTTTACTTCACTTTTGTGCAACTTTTGGCTAATTTGCGAAGATTGGAATGGGTGGTGATATGATGAAATCAATGAATGAACAAACAACCATCCATGTCCAGGCTGGGATTTGAATCAGAGACCCCGTGCATCGTAGCGTGATTATAATACTGGTGAGAAAGTAATACATTGTTTTATGCAGTGTTTCTTTCATGTGGCGTTTGTTACTTGTTACTTACATGTTGTTTTTGTTGTTTAAAAATGTATGAACACAGTGGTGGCAATTAGTGTCTTAACTGTGCAGCTGGGGGGGGGGGGGGAGCAAGGACAGTTTACTTTCTACTGACTGCAATTAGAGAGAAGCGTATTGAGAATGGAATTTGGGCATGTGATTTTGGGTCAAATCCACTGGTAGACAAGGCTTAGCATTAAGAGACCATAGTACGTGTACAAGAAGTATGTGGGGGGGGGGGACTGCTCCCCATCCCTAATTGCCGCCACTATCAATACATTGAACTAATATGATATGGTATAATACCGTTTGCCTTAGATTAATTGCAGAATTTTTCGTAGATACCTGGTGCTAGCATGTTAAATTTGCTTCATTTGCTCTACATACAGATCTGCACTTGTAGCACAGGTGTTGCCACTGATGCAGCAAAAGGAGAACATTTGCATAACTGATTGAAGATCAGCTTTGAAGGTTGGCTTTAATGAAATTCCGACGAATATCGAGCATCCTAATATATTACAGCCACATAGCAGCAGTATCCACGAAAAGTTCTGCAATTACTCTAAGGCAAAGTGAATCCATTTATGGAATAGGTTTACAGAGTGATCTCCTTAACAGCAAGGGGAGTGCTCGACACATCCTTGATGATAGTGTCAATCTGAAAGCGTTTTGCACTGGCGGGAACGTCCTTGAAGCCAATGACTGAAATCATTGAACCCGTATTGAGGAGATATTTGAGAGACTGTCCTTCCTGCAGGACATTGATATAAATCAACTCTGCGTTAGGGAAGGTTTTTACTGAGACATGGAACAACCGATGCCACTTGCACGTCTCTTCTGCAAAGCAGCTGCCTGGCCGTTTAACTGAGTTTCCGCAGCCTGGCAAACATCGGCTGTGGTGTAGGGGTACAAAAAAGTAGAGGAACAGATTTCCTCGCAGTGATCCCCTTGATCCACCCTGTCATGTCGTGATGCTGGAGATTAAAGGGGGGGGGGGAGCTGGAAACATGAGTGTCTGCCTCACCACTGTGTGCTCTGGTTATTACGGTTGGAGTGAAGAGGATTAGGGTTATAGGGCCTGTATTGTCCTTGGCCACAACTCGAAGAAGGTCTAGAGTTGTAAAAGGAACCTCTAGATCTGGCCGCAACAATTAGTGGTCATCGATAAAATTCATTGAGTTGCCCGGTGGCTGGCAACTGTTGCCTATGAATGGCATTCGTAAGCTCTTGACTCGTGTTTCAAGATCCGGAGTTAAAGTTTTGAGTATGTCAGTACCCAGTCGCTGACACAGCCGATTCCGGTAACGCGAGAGAACGGGGACTCGGCGCTTGCAAGTCGTTCATTGGCGTGGGGAGGGAGTCATGACTAGCTTTGGGAAAAGGCTCTTGCATTTTCCGTTTCTGAATAATAAACTGGACCCTCTAGAAATCCTTTAAATCCTGTAAAAAGTCCGGGACAAAAGCTTATGCGTCACATGGATAAAATCTGGTTGGAGGCCCCGGGTCAAATGCTTAATAACTTTAGCGGGATCGAGCCGGTGCAACAAAAGTTGTTTATCATGAACATAATCTGTGATCGATTCTCCTTTCCTGTGAAGGCGAGACTTCATTTGATCCTTCAGGAGCAATTTATCAACTGAACTGGTGAATTCGGCAATCAGTTGGGTTCTAAAATGCTCATAGGTCACTGCCCTGTTTTCCTGTACAACTTTCCAGGCCTCGTAACAACGTAGCGTAAGTCTCCAGTCAGGAGACCCGGGACCATACACAACTTTTTTGCTGCAGCGAGATTCCACGTGATCCAAAAATTGCAGAATGTCTTCTCCAGCAGTTCCATTAAACTAGAGGCCCTCGAGCATGAATGGGTTAAAGAAATCCATCTTCAGAGGAACTGTGGGGCACGAACCAAGCTACCGGCGGTGAGCGTTCAGGTGCAGTTATGAGTCCAAATTGGGCTTGGAACGGGCGTAGACGCAGCGCTAGGGTACCGTGTCGTCAAAATTAACGCGTGTTGAAAGCCAACAAAAAAGAACAACAGAAGGGGTGGTTGAAAATCACGCAAAAATAAAAAAATAAAATTGAAAGTTAAGCTCCTAAACGAAGTGCAAAGGTTAAAGCTCGGGGAGCAAAAATAAGAAAAGAAAATTGTTCGTGCTTTTCACGAGGGGAAATGGATGAAAGAAAAAGGCCAAGCAACCTCCACCACATACAAAGTCTCTAATATGAGGGATCTTTAGTACAGGCTACGACAGCCTGTGGCGACTTGCTAGGTTAAGCGAGAGGAACACAAAGGGTAAGGGGTGACAACCCTGATAAATGATGAACCCCTCACAACATGCAAAAGGGGGCTTGCCCCTGTGAAATAAGAACACACTTAAACTTTAGAGTTAAACACTTGATGGTTGACTGGTCTGGCAGGGTTATGATAATGTAAGAAAGGGGGATAAAGGAACGTTCGTTACCTCTGGTTTCCTGTAACTAGAAGATCTCGTAGAATCTGCTGGAGATCCTGTTATCACGACTGACGACACAGTCCTGAAATAAAACTTCACTACTGTCCGCTCCCGCAGTATCACTTTACGTAACGATTGTACTCAGCCCATAGCTTGGGGAGACAAGAACTGTTTTTGCGATAGATTTCTAATAACATCTGTGGGCGAGAAATATTTCTCAAGTTATTTATATGAAATTCGAACTTTCGGTCGTTGAAAGACCACGTCTCTCGATAACTGTGTTTGCAGCGTAAAGCTGTGTTTGCATTATCTTTCCTGCGATTCCAGAAGAATTCGTATCAGTGGATTTTTACATCTGCTGAAGATCACAGGTGTCATTTGCTTGACGGAAGCTCTTTCCTGCTTCTTTCATACTCGGGCCCTTTTTATTAAGTGATTAGACTATTGGGCAATGGTGCTCGAGGCCCCAGGTTTGAGTCATGCCTTCAGCATGATACGATACAGTGCTAGCAGACCATTATAATGAAACTGTGCAACAAGGAAACAAAACCAACAAAACAAGACAATACAAGATGGCAGAGAAAAAAATGTTACACACACACATTCTTAGCGATTGTCGGAAACTGCGTTCTGACAAGAAAATATCAATATTTACAGGCAGGTCATTATACAGGGTGCCTCAATAAGTCACTTAACACCCCCAGTACAATGCCACTGCCGCATGGAACGTGAAAATGGCGATGACCAATCGTTATCAGGCCAAGGGGGAACCACATTGACGTCACCTGGATGGTCCGCAGCCATTTTGATGTCCGCCATCTTGAATTCAACTTCAGAAATTTAAATGGGAAGGGGATCGTGCGACATATCAAAATGGGCTAGAATTTCACCAGGAAAACAACTGTGACATTTGTTTTCACCTAACTTTAATTGTTGCAGAGTTAACAATACCACAAAGTTATGGCTGAATAAGTCACTTAACACCCCCAGTACAAGGCCACTGTGGCATGGGACATGAAAATGGCGATGACCAATCGTTGCCTGGCCAAGGGGGAACCACATTGACGTCACCCGCATGGTTGGCAGCCATCTTGATGTCCTCCATCTTGAATTCAACTTCAGAAATTTAAATGGGAAGGGGGTCGTGCGAGATATCAAAATGGGCTAGAATTTCACCAGGAAACAACTGTGACATTTGTTTTCACCTAACTTAAACTTTAAAGGCGATTTCAGCATGGGAGAGTGACACGTCCTTTCCTTTTTGCTTAAATGTTTATTGTTCAAATAATCGTTAGTATGTGATTATGTGGTATGTATTGTTAGACTAATCACTGAAAATGTCCGGATATTGACTTACCGGTATGTACATATCTTGTAGTATTGGTTGGCATGGGAATTACGATTGTGTTTTGTCTTTACGTAAAAGTTTAAAAGAGTGATGATGTGAATTGATCGTGTCAAGAGTAGCATATTTCCTTTTTCACTGATCTGAACGAAAATGCCACTAACACGTGAGGAACGGATTGCCATCATATTGATGTCAGGGGAGAGAAGTACGCGTGACATTGCCGCAGACTTCAATAACCACAATCCTGCAAGACAACCGGTGTCACATGTGGCCATCAGCCAGTTGCTGGCAAAGTTCCAAGATACTGGATCTGTGGATGACAAGCCGCGACATGGACGTCCGAAAACAGCCACGGATGAGGGTACTGCTGTAGCGGTATTGGCATCATTTGCAAAGTCCCCAACCCGTAGCACACGGAGACTGGTGCTGGAAAGCGGTGTCAGCAGGGGTTCAATTCAAAGGATTGTACGTGACCACCACTGGCATCCGTATAAGATACAGCTGCAGCAGCACCTTAGTGAGGACGATCCAGACAGGCGTTTGCAGTTTTGTGAGTGGGCTATAGCACAACTGCAACGTGACCCTGCCGTTGGTAGCAAGATTCTGTTCAGTGATGAGGCTAATTTTTATGTGTCGGGAGAGGTGAATAAGCAAAATCTGCGGTACAGGTCACCCGAAAATCCACATTGGACAGATCCCAGCAAGGTGACGGGAGGCGGGAAGCTAATGGTGTGGTGTGGTACTTGGGGTTCCCGACTTGTTGGTCCATTTTTCATTGAGGGCAACTTAAATGCAGAGGGCTACTTGCTTCTGCTACGGGAGCAGATCTTACCATCCTTACTGTCCGAGGATGGGAGCTATCCTGAATGGTTCCAGCATGATGGTGCTCCACCGCACTATGGGATGATAGTCCGTCAGTACCTGGATCAACAATTCCCTCACCACTGGATTGATCGCCGAGGGACTGTGGAATTGCCTGCACGCTCACCTGACCTGACACCATTGGACTTTTACCTCTGGGGACACCTGAAAGCCATGGTGTATGCTACGAAAATCAGGGATCTGGCCCACTTGCGCACACGCATTGTGGATGCCTGTACTGCAATAACTCCTGAGGTTCTTCAGAATGTGGTAAGGTCATGGGAGAGATGATTACACGTGTGTGTTGCGCAAGAGGGACGTCATATTGAGCATGTGTTATAACTTTGTGGTATTGTTAACTCTGCAACAATTAAAGTTAGGTGAAAACAAATGTCACAGTTGTTTTCCTGGTGAAATTCTAGCCCATTTTGATATGTCGCACGACCCCTTTCCCATTTAAATTTCTGAAGTTGAGTTCAAGATGGCGGACATCAAGATGGCTGCCGACCATGCGGGTGACGTCAATGTGGTTCCCCCTTGGCCTGATAACGATTGGTCATCGCCATTTTCCCGTCCCATACAACAGTGGCCTTGTACTGGGGGTGTTAAGTGACTTATTGAGCCATAACTTTGTGGTATTGTTAACTCTGCAACAATTAAAGTTAGGTGAGAACAAATGTCACAGTTGTTTTCCTGGTGAAATTCTAGCCCATTTTGATATGTCGCACGACCCATCCCATTTAAATTTCTGAAGTTGAATTCAAGATGTCGGGCATCAAGATGGCTGCCGACCATACGGGTGACGTCAATGTGGTTCCCCCTTGGCCTGATAACGATTGGTCATCACCATTTTCACGTCCCATGCCGCAGTGGCGTTGTACTGGGGGTGTTAAGTGACTTATTGAGCCACCCTGTATAAGTGGGAGAGCCTAGTAGTGGGAATGTGAATGAACTCTACCTTGCAGGTTGGAGTGTGGGTACTCGTATATGAAATTGGTTGGCCAAGAATTGGGTTTTAATTTTTGCCATTAATGATTTTACGCAAAAATTGCATGTCTGCTAGTTCATGACGAGTGTTTGGTGACTGGATGTTCAATATAGACATAATGTCTGTTTTATGGAGGTGTCTGAGAGAAGGTATTCTATGGTGAGTAATGGCAAGGAAAATTCTGAGGACAGAATCAATCGTGGATAGATTAGTTTTAGAAGCCATAGTCCAGATAGGGGAGCAGTGTTCAAGAATGGGGGAGATAAAGGATTTGAAAAATGTGGTAATGGATGATTGGTTTTGAATTTCAGTGAACCTGTACAGAAAACCAAAGAGACGCATGGCTCTTTTAGTAGTATGTGTAATGTGCTCATTGAAGTTTAGTTTTCCATTGACGATAACACTAAGATCTTTTTAAGATGAAACCTTTTTGATGGGGCTGTTTTCGAGAGTATAAAGAGAAAGCACTTTGTTCCTTTTTAAGGAAATGGTGAGGCAGGAGCATTTCTGAGGATTCAATTTAAGTTTCCACTGGCGACACCACACAATAAGTTCTGTAAGAGCTTGTTGTAGGATTAATGAATCTCGTTCAGATGAATTTTTTTTAAAGGGTTTACAGTCACCGGCAAAGAGAAGTCTATTTTACATTAATATCAAAGTACAGGACAGGATTTTTTGAAAGCAGCCAGCAAACCATTTTTGAAAAAGAGCTGTTGCATTGATTTCTTGCTGCTTGCAAAAATATGATGTCCTGTACTTTGTAATTAGCAGTGTTTCCAATTATTCTTAGCATGCATAGTAGATCAAAACATCAATCAATTTAAATAAGTTTAGCCACTAAAATAGCTGTTTTATTGATACTTTTTGATACAGAAGCTTCGAAAGAATTAAGTTTCAATATATCTTTCAGAATTTCCAACTTAGAAGATAATGGACTCTACAGGTCATCTGGATCTCATATAAATGATTTAAAATTTGAACCTCCATTGCTAGATTTTAAAGAGAGGTATGTATTTTTTTCAGTTAGTACTAGATAAAATTTGAACCTTACGATTGATTTTAAGAACTAGGTTCTTTATCGTCAATGTCGTATCTATTATGATTATTTAATGATGCTCTTCTAGAGCTCTAGTTTAATCAATGGGAATGAATTGATGAAATACATAATGGGACAATCACGCACACCCATGTTTTGTGCATAATGTGTGAAACAATCGAGGCTTCTCAGGCTGCTACAAGAGGCCGAGAATTACTAAATAGAGATAACTAAAGTAATTACTGATGTTGGTCTTGTTTAAAATGTTGTTTTAAAATAACATTAATTAAAATCCTTAATTGCTGTACTTTTATGTCATTTTTTTCTATCACTTAATACCAGAGAAATTTTTCATTTCTTATTTTTAGGTACCTAGGAATGCCTCATAATGAAAAAGTAACACTACATAATGTGAACAGTAATAAAACTATACAGATGTCATCAATATCAGGAAATACTGTCCACTTCCACAGTTCATTTTTCGAGGATAAGGTATGTAAAGTTTGTAATGAGCAATATCCTTCTTACTCGAGTACCTTGCGCTATTTTAAACCTAAAAATGTGGTAAAGAATGACTGCACAACTTACATAGGTATAGAGCTTCTAATCGGACACAAATGTAATTTATCCTATGTAGGTATGTAACTGGTTGTGCTCAGTTGCTGCCCTGATAAGTTTCCATGGCAGGATAAAGATATGGAATGGCCCCAAAAAAGACTGAAGTACTTTGATAACATTTACCAGACAACACAGCATTTATCGTTCAACTGTGTTTTTTATATGTCTTCCACCATTGTTTATGACAAGCTCCATATTCTCAGTAAACCCAGTAGACATAGCATCACACTGCTTCCTTGTTACATTTTCAGAATAGTATCAGTGTTTTCATGAAGATTGTGTAGACTACATGGAATTGGTATGAAGCACTGTTCTTTCAGGGTATGGAAAGACTGTCTAGTAAGCAGACAACCAGGGAAACATCTGTCGTAGTAGGCCATTCCCTCGATCAGAATGGGGTCAGTGCTCTAAGAGAGGGGAGATGGTTACTACCCAGCTAGCAAAATATTTGCAAAGCATCCCCCCAGCCAACCCCAAGGCTAGACCAAATATCCCCCCAGCATCCACTTCAAGCGCTGAATTGTGTGCAGACTTATATACTTGAAACACTTGCTTGTCCTTGTTAAGCTCACAAAATGCTGCCAAATGCACGTGAAGACATTCATTAACTTGGTCTCGGTACACTTGCGCAATGACAAAGGTACTGTTGCTATCCTCATCCTCAATAACGTATGAACCAGTAATACTGTGGCTGAACATAGCAGCCGACAGTTACATTTTCTGAATAGAATTATCTCTTTATATTCATCTGGTATATTTCCTAACCTAGGAACTACAATTCTGCTTATTGACATGACCTTTGAGTGCAACATCACCAGTTGGCCAGAATATGTTGTGCGTGAAAGTCTGTTTCTTTCAGCTCATGGAATGCCTGTACTTGATGTAAATGCACTCCAATATTCTCAATCATGCTTTGATCTCAAGAGCATGCTACACAGAGTTCTGTTGAGATGCGAAGTTTGCCTTTCATTGGAGAAATTAGGATATCTTATAGCACATGTCTAGTATTGTCATCGGTTCTTGTGATTTTTCCAGACCTTCCAGAGCTCCTTTCATTATGGATAACAACCTAACTAACTAACTCTCTAGCCTTCTCAAACCCGACGGTTCATGGCTGCTGCGACAAAGGCCTTCCATCTGTCCCTATCCTGAGCAAAATCTGTATACTCTTTTCCATCCCTACTAATTTCCTTTAGGTCCATCTCAACGTTGTCCCTCCATCTTCGTCTTGGCCTTCCTACAGGTCTCTTACCATCAGGTTTCCCAACAAGAATCCTGTTAACTCTTCTTTCCTCTCCCATTCGTGCCACATGACCTGCCCACCTAAGTCTTCTTGATTTAATCATTCTATAATATCTGGACATGAATTCTAATTATGTAGTTCTAAATTATGTAACATTCTCCACTCACCTGCCTCCTCATCCCTTTTAGGTCCAAGTATTTTCCTAAGGATCTTATTTTCAAATACTCTCAATTTATGTTTTAGGGCCAAGTTTCGCATCCATATAATAATAAAGGCAAAATTACTGTTTTGTATATTTTAACTTTTAGTTTCTTAGATATTAAATGAGAAGACAAAAGTTTATGAAGAGAAAAGTAACATGCATTTCCTGAATTAAGCCTGCTTTTTATTTCCTCTTTAATATAATTTTCATTTGTTAGTATTACTCCTAAGTATATACTTGAATTTGGAAACTGGTTTGGTTTGAGTTGGTGTTTTAAGTCCACTTTATGCACAGTAAGGCTAATCGAGACTGGACCTACAGTTTAAAGTGGGATCCGAACCACTATGTGCCTCCACTGGGTATCGAACCCGGGACCCCTTGATTACAAGGCGACGACGCAATCACTGCGCCATCAGGGAGGCCGGAAACTGGTTCAAGCGAGTTGTTATCAATAATTAGATTTTGATTATTACCTAACACTTGGTTTCATCCTGTAAGCATATATTTAGTTTTCTCTTTGTTAACTTCCAAACCTATCTCTTCAGCAGTTTTGAAAAATATTTTATCATTATTCTTAATTGTATTTATATCATCCCCTAATAAGTCTACATCATCTGCATATGCTAACAACTGAGTCACACAGTTTAATTTTAGTCCTTCGTTAGTTTCTTTTACCTTCCTAACAGCATATTCTAAGGCAAAATTAAAGAGCAATGGAGATAATGCATCTCCTTGTTTTAACCCATCACGAATCTTAAATTTGTCAGGCATATTAATATCCACACGAATTTTACTTTGTTTCACTGGTGCATACTTTTATCATACTAACAAGCTTCTTAGGTATTCCAAACTCGACTAATATATTATATAATTTATCTCTTTTGACCAAATCATATGCTTTTTTGAAATCAATGAATAGTTGATGGACATTTTGATTATATTCCCACTTTTTTTCAAGTGTCTGTCTGATGTGAAAAATTTGATCTGTAGTTGATCTGTTACATTTAAATCCACATTGATAATCACCTTTAATTTCATTAGCATATGGGGTTAGTCTTGTTAAAAGAACGTTAGATAATATTTTATATATTGTTGAGAGTAGAGAAATTCCACGGTAATTATTGCAGTACAATATGGGTAACAACCTGTCCTCCTAAACATGGGCACCAACTGGAGAATTGTGGTTTTAGTGGTGATGGTTTAAAATACTTTTTGAAATCCCTCAACACAATTTGCAGTGTTGAACCCTTATTCCGTGCAAAGCCATAACTCAATGCTCAACCAACAGCTCAGGAACATACTGCAGCATTGTTCTCTCTTTTTGTCATAATATATGGGCAGTATAGTGATGGATAGTTTGACCACAGCTGTACAATAATAAATAATTACCGTATTTACCAGTTTATAAGATGCATTTTTTTCCGTTAGAAATAGACATGAAAAACAAACAATGTGCATCTTATGCACCGATACTCAGTTTTTGATTACCTTCATTTCTGGAAGTTTTCTCTGTTCTGAGTTAGACTATTTATTTCTTGATTCCTTGTGGTGTGTGATAAATAAATAAAAATGTATTATTTTCTAGTTAGATTAGTTATTTGTTGAAAGTAGACCTATATATATATTACTTTGTATTAGAAATACTGCAAATTAATTATAATTGTGTTAAAAATGGGGGTGTCTTAAAAACCTGTGCGTCATATACTCTGGCAAATATGATATATCTTATATGATGAGACACACATGAGGTGTGGCTAGAAAAAAACCGGACTGTTGCTACAAAATCTTTTATTGGTTATTTTGTACAATACGGACATTATCCACTTCAAAGTACTCCCCTGCACTAACGATACACTGCTCCATACGAATCTTCCATTGCTAGAAGCAGTGCTGGAAATATTTTTTTGGAACCATGTTCATGACCTCCGTCGCTTTCGTTTTCACAGATTCTACGGTCGTAAATCTGGTTCCTTTCAGTGCTGATTTGACCTTTGGGAATAAAAAAAAAAGTCGCAAGGAGTGATATCCAGCGAATAGGGTGGATGTAGAACACTGTGATCCCATGCTTGGCCAAAAAAGCCTTGACTGACAATGCCGTGTGGACAGGAGCATTGATGAAGAATCCATGACTTGTTTTTCACAAATCAGGTCATCGTCTTCTTACTCGCTCACGAATAGTCGTCATCACCATAATGTAATAATGTTGGTTGTTTTGCAATAGCTCGAATACTCAAGCGATGATCTTTCCGAACAATTCACCGACATTTGCAATGTTTGATTCCGTTTTTGACAACACGAGTTGTCCTCGTTCAGTTCTCGTCCCTCTTTAAACCTTTGAAACCACTCAAACACTTGCGTGCGTGATAAACACTCATCTCTGTATACTTCCTTCAACAAACCATAAGTTTCTGTGGCGGATTTTCTGAGTTTCATAAGAAACTTCAAGTTGATATGCTGTTCCTCTTTCACACTTAACATTTTTCCGACGGAGCACAGATGTACGGTTCACTTCGTCCACAAGCTACAGCGGAACTGAGTGCCGCGCACCCTGGAAAATCACACAGTCGATAGGCAGGATATCACGTTATATACTCATGCACCTCTTGACACGCTTGTAGTTTGTTGACAGCAACATCAATCCGGTTATTTTCTAGCCACACCTCATATATTCTTTCTTTTTAAATTATGACTCAAAAGTATGTCAATAGGAACTTTTGTTTTTACCTTTCAGGACATATTGTTTGATTTTGTAATGTATAGAATATTCTTTTGGAAATAATAAAAGTACTTACAAAATACTATAAAATGAACTACTTACGATTTGTGAGTATACATTTTATAAAAAACAATGTTTCAAGACACAACTAGTCCCTTCATCAGGTTCACAATCTTGGCGAGTGGAACACTTCATGGCCATGTCAATTAGAATAAAAGACAAGGGGTAAGGTAATGATAAAAATTATGGATAAAAAGGTATTTCGTAACAACTGGCCCCTGTACACATAAAACTTCATATTCCCTTCTTTCCCTTGTAAGAACTTCGAATCTAAAAATCATCCATAAGAAACTTCATCACATTAACATGTCAAAACCCCACATCGTGCCACGCATGACCATATGGCGACTGGTTTGGCTTCTCGCTGAATGCCGGAAGTTGCCAAACTCCTGCCCCTGCCCACTACCCTCCCGCTCCTATCCCCCACTACTACGTCATTTAAACTCGAAAACCTGGATCTTGCGGGTTGCGTTGATTATGGCCGGAGTGACCTGAAAACCGATACCTTTTCCTTTACTCACGTCCCATCTCTTAAACTTCTTGATCCATAATTCATCAACATTCCCATCACCCCTTTTCAGTTTATTATTCCTGTCTTTGCAAATAAATGCCGCTTCATACACGTTTCTACTTATTTATTGGTTTATTTTCAATTCTGAGCACCTCTCTTTTCCTAATTTTATGCCCTTCCTCAATTACATGTTCAGACAACCCCATTCTTGGAGCCCCCTCTCTAATATCCTTATCGTGCTCTCCCCATCTAACCTTCATACTTCTTCCAGTTTGTCCTATATATTCCTTGTTACATTCACACTTTATTTTATATACCCCTTTTTCATTCTCCCCCTCTTTTTCCCCATTCCTTCTATCTTTTTGTACTCCGTAAAATGCTTTTCAATTGTTCGCGGTGCCCTCATCCCACATTTAATTCCATACACTGGACACTTTTTCGATTCTCTCTGAAACTCCTTTGAAATATGGGACCCCCATGTATTTATACTTTATCCTTTCCCCATCCTCATCCTTAACACTTTCCACTACTCCCCTATCTTCATTCTTTTCCTTTTCTTCGCTTTCACAAATATTACGAGCTTCCCTTCACAACCTCTTCAATTCGATCTCTTTATACCCATTCTTTTTTTCCACAGCCATGATCCATTTTTCTTCTTTCCTCAGTTCATCCCTGTGATTACATTCTGATTGCGTGTTCTGATTCATTATGAATATACAAATCTCCTGCCAAGGCTTTATGGTATACCCCTAATTCCCTTTCCGGTGTTAATAATCCGTAGATCTAAAAAGCTAATCTCAACTTCTTTCATTTCCTCCTTAGTAAATCTGATCCTGTTATCTTGTTCTATTAAGGCCCTTCTCATCTCCTATAATCAAGGTATCGTCCACATACGTCCCAAAGTATTTAATAGCCCCCATCATCTGAGCTTTTGGAAATATTATCTGGTTAGCCACCCTGTCTCTCCCATGTGTCAATCAAGACATGCTAGAGTCTAGACCACTGCTGTTTATCCTTGTGCAAGTTCTGTAAATAAATATCAAAATTTGCTAGATGCAAGTATTAATGCCATTATTTTGATCTTTCCTTTATAGATAATTCCTCCTCTGGGCAATACAACATTTAATGTAGTGTTTTTGGGTCGTGAAGAGGGAAAGATAGAGAGTTCTTTATTTATCCACACTTCTGAAGGAAGTTTCAAGTACCAAGTAAGTAAAAATATTTCCCTTATCAAAATTTTGAGACTATAAACATACAGTCCGTCACAAAAAAATAGCACCACTCTTAAAATTTCATGTTTAGCATGATTTAATAACAACAATAACTCATGCTCGACATCCCTCGAAGGGCCTTGCCCTATCTCACGACTACCAGTCACCCTCCCACAATCCTACCTAGAGGTGTGGAGATCTTCAACCGGTAATGGGGTGCCGTGTGCTGAACCCTCAGCTGTTATAGGATATTTCCGAGACCAGGTTACCCTACTCTCGTGTAGTTTTCCAATTTCCTCACGATGGTGGTTTGCTAACGGTCCTATACACAGGATGAAATCCTAGAGACTTCACCCAGGCAGACTGGAACCCATGTCGTCCTGCAGTCAGAGTCCAAAGCACTGCACCTTAGACCCCACAGCCATGGAGGAGGATAATTTAATAATAATCATAATTTTTATCCACCCTGCATGTGACCATGGCTCCACCCTTGCTCTTGTCTGGTTCACAGGCTCAGAACAAAATAAATTGTTTTCTATATCATCCAGTTGCCGGAAGATCACATAATTCATGTGCTATTTTTTTGTGATGGACTGTACTTATATTATACCTGACGATGAAGATGCATGTCTTTGGTCGTACAAACTTACAAAGCATCATGATTCAAGCGTCAGTAAGCAGTGATTAGAACAAAAAAATGATGATTGTTATAATAAAGTTTGAAAAACTTATTGGTAGAGTTGTCCCATGGGTATTGCACCATGGAATGAAAGCTTGGGGTCTCATAGATTCTCAGTATTGCCCCTTGTGGAAGTGATGTGATCAGCGCCACTGATACCCAGGTACCCATGGGAAACAAGGTAAGAAAGTTTCAGAGCTGCTTATGCAAGGCTCATGACAGTTCGGTATGTAAGTTTTGTGAATAAATATCAAAAGTTGCTAGATGAAATTAATTATAATATTTTGATTGATACTTCAATGCAGAATAAAGTTGATAGCAATTTGTACATTTACTGTTGGGAATATTTTCTACCATTTTATGTATTTTTATTCCATATTAGATTCCACTCATGGGAAAAAGCATGAGAAGGCAATTTAATATATGTATTTTAATTAGGGATGGGCCGATCTGAAATTTTGGCGATAAAGATAAAATTTACTGATACTGATAACCGATATTCTACCAATCCTATATAAAATTCCAAATGGTTCACTGATCTCCTTAATAAATATGCATTACCAGATATACCAAACTTTTACAAAGGAAAAGAAGCTGTATATTTAGTAGGGATGGGACCGATTATCGGTTTATCGGTAAAATTACCGATTATTTTACCGATCTGATATATCGATAAATATCTTATAATTTAGTGTAAAATTCTGCCATTTTGTTGTAATTTTTATGGATAATCTTTATGCCCTACTTTTTAAAAAAGTAATTGTCTAAATATTCAACTTCTTTTGCACTGCAGTCACCTCGAAACACATATTTATTAAGGAGATCAATGAACATTTCAGGTTCTTCATGGACCATTTCTAATTTTATATCGGATTGGTAGAATATCGGTTATCGGTATCAGTAAATTTTGTATCGGTACTTTATCGGTATCGGCCAAAATTTCATATCGGTCCATCCCTAATATTTAGACATATACTTTAAAAAAGTATAAGATAGAGATTACATATTTATATCCATAAAAATTATAAGAAAATGTCCCAGTATTCCACTAAATTTTAAGATATTTATAGATATATCAGATCAGTAAAATAATCTAATTTTACCGATTAACCCGATACCAATAGAGTACCAATTAATACATTAACAAATATCCCTAATAATGTTATGCATCTTTACATTATGTGTGACTTCATTACAGAGTGCTCTGTATTACCAGATAGAAAATTAATTTTATTTATAGTAATGTTGCATTGTAATTGACTTACAAAATATATCAAATACAATTTACTCAGATAATACTAATTAACATGTTTGGTAAATATTTTACTTTTGTGTAAATATATATTTATTATTTTTTGTTGTACGTGCATATACATATAATAGAATTTTTTGTTTGTTTTCAGGTTAAGGGTGCCAGCATTACAAGTCCATATAGGCTGAGACCTTTAGTTGGAATAAGAATGCCCTTAAATTCAAGTTTCTCTTCAGTCATACACATGCATAACCCTCATCCATACCCAATTCAGGTAAGATGTTAATTTGTGTTTTTTCTGGCTCTGTGAGCGAGCATGTTAAGTAGTAGATTTTCAATCTTGCTACCAAAGTTCCTGGATTTGAGCACTGGTAGTAAATTTTTCTAAAAAAATAAACACTTGAGTGAAAATATAGTCTCAGACAGAATGAAGATATATCATGTCATTTCTCTGTTGCTGGCTTCGCCTTATTTTATACTTTTACTGTACTACATTGGATCGTTTCTAAACGACCACAATACAACAGGCTCTTTTACCTCACTGTGAATTCCAGTGCAGTGGAGTCCATTATGGTATTACTGGCCAAATTGTGCCAGGAAAGATGTCGAAATCATCTTTTTCAAACAGCTTGCAATATGTCTGAAAATTACATGTAAAGTTTTATTACTGGATGTTAGCTTCTTCAAAGTCCTGCATTTATTTGATAATCAATGTTGCTTAGAATATAGCTCTCATGCTTTTTCTTGACTGATGTTATTCAGTGTTAATTGCTTTTATTCTAGTTATTTTACATTACTTTTTCCATCTCTATTTTATTTATACCGCATGACACTGCTTTTTATATAGGTCATTTAAGAAAGAAAATGTTTATGTAAGCATCACTACATTATGGATATAAGAATTTTTATTGGATTGTTTGCAAGATAAAGATCTGCTGTAGAGGATGATAATACATGATATGGTTTTGATTTCTTGAGTAGGGACGTGAGAGTCAGTAGGGTCTGGGGCAGACCCTACTATACCTTCTTTCTAATATCAGTATATGTACTGTCATACATATTTATTTTTATCCTTCTATTATTCTAGAATAAATGTGGTCATTCAGGGATACTACCAGATGTTACATAACATCATATATTTGCTTTTTGTATTATTACAATCAAATGCAAGCCATTATAATAATGATCTTCCACGTTTATATTGCAGGTAGTAGAAATATATAGTAGTGGTGGAGACCTTCATCTGGAGCTCCCTTCAGGACAGCTTGAGGGACCAAAACATTTATGGGAGATCCCCCCTTTTGAAACCAAACCTGTGATAAAAGCTAAATTTTTTGCCAGGATAGAGAAAAACCACACAGCATATGTTAGGTGAGTGACCAGTAGTACTTTTTTTGGCAATGATTTCTTCGCTTTTTATTCATATTTATATTGGCTAGTTAATGCCGAAAATTACATTTATTAGGTAATAGCAATGATACCCCATACATACAAGAGTCGGAGAAAAATACTGTACAGAAAAGGCATGTGAAAAGTGGGAGAACAGGATGTGAACAGTGGTAGAGTGGGTATACAGTTTACACCCTGTTTAACACTGCTTGATCCCTTCTTTCTAAAACCATTTGTTTTTTCTTATCAATACTCTCCCATTACTCTAAATAGAATTATATTTCTGTTTCTATTTTGTTCTTTTTTTGTATGTCATCTTTAAAGTATTATTACAGGAGTGACCAAATAAGACGTACACAAAAGTTGCCACATGTATAAATATTAAACAGTTAATGAAGTGTATTAACATTAAATTAAATTACATACAAGAAATTCGCCATTCAGCCAGCCAGGGTGGCGACAGACCTGGAAAACCTGGAAAACCGGGAAAAGTCAGGGAATTTGAGGTGTCAAAAAAAGTCAGGGAAATATCAGGGAATTTCGTCTTGATTTACTTCGAACAGTCTTTTGACGAAAATTGTTATAACTCTGGCACTATGGGAGCAATCTACTTCGGATAACTTTTGTTTTGCAGCTAAAACATCAGCGCATGCAACGGTGTACAATTTACAACACCGGACCGAGGAAGGGGGCTTGGGGGGGCACGTCCCCCGAATTTCAATGGAAAAAACAAAAATCTGGAGTTTGCCCCCTCTTCTCCCGCTATTTTGGGGAGAAGGCGCAAACTTTAGTATTCTTTTCAAAGAATGGACATTTCTCAACAGAATGAAACATGTTTTATGTTCTTGGGTGCCATACAAGTTGATTAATAAGCCAAAATGTGATTATTATTTTTTTTTACGAAATGTATAAGTAATTTACATTTTTGGAGGAAAATTGTTATAACTCGGGCACTAAGGGAGCAATCTACTTCGGATAAGTTTTGTTTTGCAGCTAAAACATCAGAGCATGCAGCGGTGTATAATTCAGAACGCCGAACCAAGTAAAGGGGGTTTGGGGGGAGCGACTACCGAATTTCAATGGAAAAAAAACAACAAAAATATGGAGTTTACCCACTATTCTCCCGTTATTTGGAAAGAAGGTGCGAACTTTAGTATTCTTTTCGAAGAATGGACATTTCTCAAGAGAATGAAACATGTTTAATGTTCTTTGGTGCCATACAAGTTGAATAATATGCCAAAATGTGATTTTTCTTTTTTTACGAAAAATAGGTAATATGCATGTTTGGAGGAAAATTGTTATAACTCGGGTACTATGGGGGCAATCTACTTCGGATAAGTTTTGGTTTGCAGCTAAAACATCATAGCATGCAACTGTGTACAATTCAGAACACCGAACCGAAGAAGGGGGGGGGGGGTTGGGGGCGCAACTACCGAATTTCAATGAAAAAAAAAAATAATCTGGAGTTTACCTCCTCTTCTCCCGCTATTTTGGGGAGAAGGCGCAAACCTTAGTATTCTCTTCAAAGAATCGACGTTTCCAAAGAGATTGAAACATGTTTCATGTTCTTTGGTGCCATACAAGTTGAATAATATGCCAAAATGTGATTTTTCTTTTTTTACGAGAAATAGGTAATTTGCATGTTTGGAGGAAAATTATTATAACTCGGGTACTATGGGGGCAATCTACTTCGGATAATTTTTGGTTTGCAGCTAGACCATCATAGCATGCAACCGTGTACAATTCAGAACACCGAACCGAAGAAGGGGGGTTGGGGGCGCAACTACCGAATTTCAATGAAAAAAAAATCTGGAGTTTACCTCCTCTTCTCCCTCTATTTTGGGGAGAAGGCTCAAACCTTAGTATTCTCTTCAAAGAATGGACGTTTCCAAAGAGATTGAAATATGTTTCATGTTCTTTGGTGCCATACAAGTTGAATAATATGCCAAAATGTGATTTTTCTTTTTTTTTACGAAAAATAGGTAATTTGCATTTTTGGAGGAAAATTGTTATAACTCTGGCACTACGGGAGCAATCTACTTCGAATATGTTTTGTTTTGCAGATAAAACATCAGAGCATGCAACAGTGTACAATTCAGAACGCCGAACCGAGGAAGGGGGTTTGGGGTGGTGCGACCCCCGAATTTCAATGGAAAAGACAAATATCTTGAGTTTGCTACATTCTTTTCAAAGAATGGACATTTCTCAAGAGATTGAAACATGTTTCATGTTCTCGGGTGCCATACAAGTTGAATAATATGCCAAAATGTGAAACTGGTTTTTACGAAAAATAGGTAATTTGCATTTTTGGAGGAAAATTGTTATAACTTGGGCACTATGGGAGCAATCTACTTCGGATAAGTTTTGTTTTGCAGCTAAAACATCAGAGCATGCAACGGTGTACAATTCAGAATGTCGAACCGAGGAAAGGGGGTTTGGGGGGAGCGACTACCGAGTTTCAATGGAAAAAAACAACAAAAAAAACATCTGGAGTTTACCCCCTCTTCTCCCACTATTTGGGAAGACGGTGGGAACTTTAGTATTCTTTTCAAAGAATGGATATTTCTCAAGAGAATGAAACATGTTTCATGTTCTTTGGTGCCATACAAGTTGAATTATGAGCCAATGTGAAAGAAACTCTGTTCGGAAATGTGGCATGGATATGTTGCGAAGGGGGGGGGGGGGAGAGCTTGGCCATCAATATGAATTTCCCAGGCTTGCTCCAGACCTGTGTCAGAGTTTCCACCCAAACATAAGAGTATGAAGGTCCAAATCGCACATTCATTTCGTAATCAGCACCATGATACCATATGGTATCATCGGACCAGTACGACCTTACCCTGATGATACCATAATGGTTGGTATCATTGGAGGAGTAAAGGTTAAGCCTCTAAATATTATGTGGTGAAAAATGCATTGAATTATCATTTTTTCTTGTCCGTATGGGAGTAGTAAGGGAACTTGTCAACAGATGGAGGGGATAAGAGCCGGTGGCGCCGTCCGATAGTTGTCAGACGTCGTAGTTAGGCATTTTGTTGGGCAAACTGAAGGAACATGGAAACAAATATGTTCCATTGATACATACGATTTTTGTCGAATATCACCACCCGACAAAGTATCTCACTACACCATGCGACAGAAATTGCATGGACTGAAACATCCAACAAAAATCGCATGCATAAACAATAAGAGCTTTAGACTGCAAATATGCTGCTGGAATTTTATTACTCTTCTGGCTCACTTCACATTATTTAATGTAGCAGTGCTTACGAAGGTTTTCTTTCATCATCCTGACGCATTACTGGTTTCGCACAAGTTAACATACGTTTACAATGACATTGCACTATTCTTACATATCAAGAAGAACCCAACCAAATGGGATATATATTGAATACTATCACGAAAAAGTTAAACATAAATCTACATTGGTGAACGTTATAAAAATTGGCAAGTGCATGCTCCCAACATCAAATTTACTGCAACACTAGTATTGAAATGAAATTAATGCCACTCTCTGTCCTGTCTGTTTAATCTCGTGAGAGATGGTCTTAAATTTCTCACTTAGTGAAGTTAATGTCCAATATTATGAAATAAAATACTAATAATAAATACGTAAATATTTTAATATCATATTTACTCGAATCATTCAATCATAACAGCAAATCACTTCCTTCAAGAATTGACTTTTCTCTGCCAGCCCTGCTAAATTTTCACTTTCCATCTACTGATTTATACGAGGGGTGGCCAGAAAGTAATTTCCAATTAGTAGGTACATTGATTTTTTGCAAACGCCAAAACCGTTAAAAATGGTAATTGCTGCGAAATTATGTTTAGGAATGTGCAGTGATGTCTAGACACATTTTTCGCCCGTTCGAAATATAGAAATAATGCGAATTTGGCAAAAAATGCGAATTGTAGGCATTTTTAGCGATTTTTTTAAAAGAAATGTCCTAAAACCATGAAATCCAACATCCTTGTCTTTTCTAGGCCATGTTTGTGTACAAAGAACATTCAAGTTTTCCAACATTTTACTCAAGAGTAAACTATAGAGTTATACGTACGTGAAATGATTCCGACAGCCACATTAAATCATATATTTCCCACGATTTTTTCAACTTCTATCAAAACCATTTGCATCACAGAGCAAAGTGGCAAGGTTATAACAGGAGATTGAGTGCTTATCTACCGTCACACGGGAGCCACATCTTCGTATTTGTCGCACGAGATATGTTTTGAATTACCACGCTAAGTGCGTTCTATCGGCATTTCTCGATTGAGTAATAATGGAGCTCAGTCGTTAGGGCATCTGACTACTATGCGAGAGACCCGGGTTCGATCCCCAGCGGGGGAGAACCGGGATGTTTTCCACCTATTCAAACTGCTCCGGCGCCCACCCAGCATCATACGAAGCTGGTACCTTGAGGAAACTTTGAGGGATAAAGGCAGCCAAGAGTGTGGTGCTGATCACATCATCCCCACGTTCAGCCGTGATCAAGAAAGTGTGGGGCCCTAACCCCACACCAAAATTTCATTATCTAAAATCCTTCCCTTAAAATTAATAAAGGGGTATGGAAAATAACTTTCAAGATATCAAACTCTCGCGAAGAGGCATAAGCCATGTGACTTACAATTTGAAACAGTAGTTTAAAAACACCATGAAGGTATAATTTCAGATATTTGCCAGAAAATGCGCTAAAATGAAAATGTGAATTTTGGGAAAAATTTTCGGCATAATCACCACCGTTGTTCTGGCATGTGTCGCACCATGGCACTAAATTTTGTATGCCCATGGTATATGTGTGTGACACCAAAGAGTGGAACAATCTCTACCGCAATGTAGCTGTCAAATCCTTGCCTTGCCAGAAACCTCTTCAGTTAAACAAAGAGATGAAAGTAGGTACATTCAAGGCCAGGGCTGTACAGGGAGTGGTCCAAGTTCTCTCACCTGAAGTGATGCAAAGGGCCCGTGTGTACTCAGCTCTATGGGGTTGTGCACATTCGATTGGCCTTCCGTGAATTGTCTGCACCATCATCTGACCATCCTATCACTCACGACGTCCGGTCTGCACAACTCACACGATTGCTCTGTGCCAAATTCTGAGTGTGCAATGTAGGCTACATCGCAGTCGGTGGGAGACTGTATGAGAGCTGCAATCTTTAACCTAGAACTGTCCTAAACCGGCTACATTGCAACTGTACCAGATTACAGCTACATGCCACTTCTTCCTGCCTGTATGTGTGTGTCGCTCTCTGACCACTAGTGCTGCGTATAGGTACCATTGGAGCTTTTCCAGGATGGCCCTCGTATATGAACTTTCAGAAGCTTTTATTATTAGTGTGTTCCTGTTTTAATGTGTTGGTTAGCTAAATCAGGTACCTATACAATGCAATTCTATAAATTCCTTGATATCCCATCGATAATGTAAGGAAATATGACACTTTATTTTGTTTGATTCAGTTGTTTCACTTATATGCAAGAGTTAAGTTGTTTGTTTTACAGAGAAGAGAGAAGTAGCTTTATGCATTGAAAAATGAGTCCGCACTCATAGTTTTTGCAAGCAGAGGGTTCCAAACCTCAGTGGAAATATCAACATATAATACCGAGAATGTATAAGGAGACTGATAAATTACAAATTGTATTTTTTAATCAGTCACTCTTATCTCATTTAGTCGTAACTTTACAATAAGCAAGTATGTTATTTTAAACTTACTGCATATGACAAAATTCCATAATCCTTCCTTAGCTTGTGAATTGTAATAATTTTCCAAATTCACTATTTTGCAGTTTGAATTCAAGTCATAGAGAATAGAGAAATTAAGTCAATTTAATAGAAGATAATATTCATACTTAGCAAAACCATATGTGGATCTGTATGAGTTTATTATTTCCATTTGTAAAAACATCAATTTAGTTTAGTTTGTAATTGTCAGGGAAAAATGTAAATTTTGTCCTGGAAAACCTGGAAAAGTCAGGGAATTTCATTTCTGCTTGTTTGTAGCCACCCTGGCCAGCATTCAATTACCAGAGGGATCTAGGCCCCCTGCTTCCCTTCCAGGTAACCGGTGCCTCTGCCTGCACTCACTCCATCTTGTTAATTCAGATTGCCTGTGAAATAGTTTGTGGCTGGAACTAGTTAATACGCCAGTCTGATAGATGGTGGCAATTCTATTATACATTTCACTACCATTGCTATTCAGTTTTAGTCTTGTTCTGTTCATCATATGTATTGTGTCTTGTGTATTTGGTGATTTCTGGTAGCTCTGGGCAAGCTGTCTAGTTCCAAAAGGAAATATGAAGATGATTTGAAGCTGGGTTTTCAGACTTCCAGAATAGAAAGCTAAATCATCACAAGCACTTCTCCATGTCTATGGAGGATATCGGTACAATACGTGCGGTATGCCCCTGTGCACCACTCAATAGACCGAAGTGAATAAAAAAAAATGTAATATGTACCGGTGGTACATTCCTACAACCATGCAAAATTTAATTGAAATCAGACTCATACTTCTTGAGTAAAAAAAAATAATATTATATAAAGTGACAGTGTTGCCAGCTTCAGAACAATGTCTGGAATTTCGCTTTCAGCATTACTCCTATGGATGCCGGATGGATCAAATTTGGGGGGAAGCATGACAAAAGACCACACTATGAGAATATGTAATGCTTGTTAATAGTAGTAATTATGGATATATTGTTTTGTAATTCGAGTATGTCATATATTCATATGTGTACTAAAGATAAAAAGGACAGAACTGAAATATCATATGTAGTTTTCAAGAAATGCCACGTTAATTGCTGCCATGTGCTGCTGATCGATATATGAACCATCCGTCCTCAATGGAAATATAGATGTGGTTCCCAGATCGACCGTCAGGATGATAAAAGTTAATGGTTTAACTAATTATACAATGTGAAATTTATGTTATGAATGTTGTTTTTGTGCATACTCACTCTTTTAACGTCACTGGCATGATGTCTTATTTTTTATATTTTCAGGGTAAAAGTGAATAATTCTGAAGATTATCTTGTAATACCTCTTGAAGTTGAAGTCAGTTCCGACACTGGAATGTACTGTCCAGATGACATTCTGGACTTTGGGATTATGGGAAGTACAGATGAACCAAGGAAGTTGAAGTTGCTAGTTCTCAATTCAAGTCCGAAAAGCATACAGATTCAGGTACGTCATGTTAGTAACATATTTTGTGGACTGTGAAATCTGTATAAAAATAAGAGTAGCATAACTTTTCAATATTCTTTACATTTCTTGAAAGAGATGCTCATTTGTAGCATCAAAACATTGAGAATATAGAAAAGTTATGCAAGAGAGTCCCACTGTACAGTTGGAATTGTTTTTGAATTGTAAAAAGAATAGTCAGAAATTGTATATCACTATTAAAATGAAGAAAATAGATATAGCATTGGTTATAATGGCATATTTTATTTTGCAGAATGTTATTAGCACCCCAGTATCAAGGTCAATAAAAATAGATTTCAATCCTATTAAAGTACCACCTGATTCCAAGATACCCACAGAAGTAGCAACCATTACATTTGATCGTGAGTATTTTATTGTAGATGTTTCTTTTATTGTACTGTGACTCCCCCTTTCTGTGTGTGTAATACATAAGTTCACATGTAAAAATCTGTTCATTTGGACAAACCTAAAGGGCGAGACTGTAATTTTTTGTAATCAGGAGGTTACAGGTTTGGTTCCTGGTTTTCATCCTCCTTGATACTGCAGTCTAGTCCCGATTAGCCTCTGTGAATAAACTAGACTTGAAGCAAACTTTTGAATATGCTAAACCAGCAGTTCCCAACCTGTGCTCGGCTGAGCCCAAGCGGCTGCTCCAGGAAAATAAATAGAAATTGAATTAAATTAAAGATTAAGAAACAAAAAAGTGGAATCAAAATAAGAAAGCTAGAAATTAAATTCTAAATGGAAATTTGCCAACTTGAATTTCGTGCCTCCTCTAGCAGACAATGCTTGGTCATTCTGCTGCCACTAGCTCCAAAATTATTGTAGCACGAGAGCGAGATGGACAGACAACGAGCGTGAACAGGGCGCTAGCCTCGAGAAAAATTTCTGTGCTTATGATAGTGTTGAATGATGCCATAAAAATATATATATAAAATCACGACCTCTTAAAAGCAGACTCTTCAAAGTAATGTGTGAAGATATGGGAAGCCACCATCAGTCCCTCCTGCTGCATACTGAAGTAAGGTGGGAGAAGGGTTGACACGTTTGATGGAACTGTATACAGAGATAGCAGCATTTTTGATGGACCATAACACACTATTGGCGACTGTTTTAAATGATGAAGTCTGTCTGTGCAAACTGTCATATTTGGCAGACATTTTTAGCAAAATGAAGAAAATGAATCTACCATTGCAAGGAAAAACTGCCTCAGATTTTGATGCAAATGCCAAAGTGTCTTCTTTTAAGAGGAAACTTGTGTATTAGTTGGAGTGCGTGGAGATGGGAGATATTGATTGCTTCCCTCTTGCAAAAAGCTTCTTGAATGAAAATAACATCAAGGTTCAAGAAAAAATATAGAGAAATGGGTACTGACTTTAAATGGGTACTGAATGTGTCTAGCGCATACAGAAAACCACCTAGCTTAAACTCAGCAGAATACTTGGTCCTCATAGATTTGACATCTCACAGCAAACTAAAAATCATGTTTCAAAACCAAAGTCTACCGGAGTTTTGGCTGCATTTACAAGAGGAATTCAAAATCTTGTCTGAGAAAGCAAAATTAGTATTACTGCCTTTCTCAACTACATATCTCTGTGAAGGGGGATTCTCTGCTTAGCTAAACAAAATACAGAAGCTGCTCAAAAGCTCAAAGTTTTTAAAATATAATTTCATTGCATGGACATTGTGCAATTGTTTAGATACCTCTCTATTTTACATTCCCTTACTATCTACCCCCTCTTCCTCCGCTCCATAACATTACTTCTAAACACCATTAGCTTGTAAGACATAGGGTACGGTAGGCCTATAGGGGCTCAGCCATAGAAATTTATTCTAGAAAGGGCTTCGCGAGTCAAAAAGGTTGGGAACCACTGTGTTAAACAGTAAGGAGAAAGTAACAAGAAATATCAGATTCCAGGGTTGAGCAGTTAACCTAATGATATGCCCTGGGTTTGAATCCAGGGTAAGACATGGATGTTTGTTCTGAATGAGGATTACTAGTACCAGTTGCAAATGACTTGGATAAACAGTGTAAAATAATCAAATATGCATGCAAATCACCACAGAGAGGGGTGTGGGGGATGATGACCCTCCTCTCGCTATATTATTATTATTATTATTTATTTCACTCTTTTTACCTGTTTTCATGTACAATTTTATTTTCTTCGAAAAATTTATTTTTCATTTACAGTAAAGTGTACCAGTTTATTAGTACAATTACTGATAATTGTACTGCTACAATATATTATCTATAAAATGCCTGTAATACAGTGGAACCCCGATTTTACGTTCCCGGATTTTACATTTTCCTGCATAATACATTGTCTTCATGATCCCAACATAGCAAAATGTTATAAAATTTACCTCAATTTTACATTTTCCCTTACTTTAAGTTTTTTCAGCTTGGTCCCCTGAAAAACGTAAAATCGAGGTTTCACTGTATTCTACTATATTTTGTTATTTTTACAAAACATAAAGATGTAAGTAAGTTACTAAATTATTTCCACGAAACTTACTTGTAAATGTTCTCTTAATTTTGGTGCCCCCTGCCATCATCCACTTGGGAACTCAATGTTTCACTGTTGGGTTGACTTCTGGTTCCTGTCATTTCCCCACTTGCCGCTAGGAGCGCTGGTGTAGCCAGTTTGTCTGCTGCGCATAATAGGTTTGAGTTGTTGCAAAAGCGGGAGCCAAATATGCAGATCGTGTCCTAAGTGCATAATTGCGTGCGTCTCTTTGATTTTTGTGTCGATCAGTGTTGTATGCCTGACTGAAACATTTTGGATCCTGTGTTTGTTAAACTTGAGGTGCTTTGCTAGTCTGGTAGTGGGTTGGGATTTTTTTGCATTGGTTAAGTGCTGTTGTATACGTTTGTGCAGATTGGGTGGTTCAGATTCCATTTTAAACAGTAGGTCCAGGTAGCCTATCTGTGCATAATGTGGACTTAAAGAACAATTCAACCATTTATTAAGGAGGGTCATCAACTATTCATTTTTTCATTGTGTTGATGGAGTATCTTAATTGTTGAATTTTATAGCACTTTTGTTGTAAAGAATATTGTACCAAATGCAGTTACTACTATATGTATTAACAATATGTAAAACCTATATTTTTATTGTACTTTGTAATTCCAATGTTTTTTTGTTTTTTTTCATTACAGCAAGACACAGTGTTTCGTCAAAGCATATATCTGGCAAGATAGTAGTGAAAGGAAAGAGCAGCCAGTACAAATTAACTGTCCCATACATATCTCAAGTTTATGAAGGAGGTTTGCATTTCAATTTATCTACCACCCAGTTTTGCACAGATACTGGGTTCAAAATTGAGGTCAGAAATTTTTCTGTAACAAACAAATTTAAAGTTCCTGTGGTGATATATAACTTATCACTTCCTAAAGAAGCCCAGCCATTCTTTCTGGTGAGTTGAAATATTTTTCTGCAAAATTGATCCTACATATTTTGTGCAAATCACAATACATTTTCAGCCATATTCATGTGATTCAGTTTGTCAATTCAGATGTGCAAGTGAAGAGGTTGAACATGCACACATTAGTACAGAAGGGAGAAATTAGTCAAGTTGGAATGTATGCTTATTTTGTCTATCTTAATTCTACAATTAGGACTATTGCCAGCATATATCCTTGCTAATCTGATATGGAGGTGTAAGTGTGCTTTACGTCTGACATAGGTGTAAGCACGACAAATAAGAAAGTTCATTTTTTACCTGTATATTTAGAAACTTTCGTCTATGATATGACAAAGTTTGTGTGATGCATCATTTAATTTCTCTAAGTGCAAACTGAAATAATATGATTGGTGCTTCATATAAGCAATGAAATGTCTGTACAAGCATTTCAAAGATAATTTTTTTTAATGCTTATCTGTGTATTGTGATGTTATCAACTTGAATTTTATGTACATGCTTATTTTCTTTTTTTATGTGAGTATTGCTCTCAGAAAATCCCAATTTTTGGAATGTTTGTTTAGTTACAATACTTTGTCTGAAATCTGTTGTCAGTAACTTCACAAAATGAACATGGATCTGAAATTTGAAGTTATTTAAGAAAGGATTAAAACATTTTGACATTTCATTTTAATTTCTGTGCCGTGTGTATCAAAATTATATGTGCAAAATTTGTTGTGATATTCTAAATGCAGATTTGCAATTTGTAGAAGCACCTGTTACATAATAAGTTCTTAATTCATTGCCTCTCCTTTTGCAGATACACAATTTTTCTGCCAATATATTGAAGCCAGATGAGAGCACAGAACTGTTTCAAATTTCTCTAAACAAGGAAACTGTGGCAACAGATTTCCAACTTGAATCTTATTTAAAGTTATTTACAAATATATCAACTGTTTCCATTCCTCTTTTATGCTACAATGGTAGGCTAATAAAGGTAAGCATTTAATTTAATTTGGAAAATGTTATTGCTGAGAATGCAAATATGTTAAAATCCAATTGCCAATTTTTAGGAAAAACCTTTGAAAGCTTGACAGAATATTTATAGTTTATAGTTTGCAGATAAACCAAATAGTCAAACCCCGATTTTACGTTTTTCAGGGGCTCGTAAATAAAAAAAAAAAAAAAATGTAAAATGTGGGAGACGTAAAAAGCGGGAAAGCACATGGGAGGGGTGAAACTCACGTGTCTGTAAGAAATGACTACACAATCGACATTTTAGGGGTATATTATGTCAAAAATTGTTTAACAACGGGATAGAAATATGATTATGAATTTCTAAGGATAAAAGCAAGACCTGCTGTGAATGTCAATAAGGGATTAACGGGACCCACTTTCGTAGGGTAGGGTGGGACAAACAATTGTATCTCGCATATAATGCGCAGTATAATCCAGTTTCAAGAAATGTCTCTCTTAGTTGTAGGTCGTAAAGTATTTTTATGTCGATCAAGAGTGAATGACATCATACCTATTCAATGATTCACCTGTTGCTATGTGGACCAAGACGAGAATATCCTCTTGTGAAAATATTAAGCCACCATCCCATGCCAGCTTTTTCCTCTCCCTCCACTGTGTTTAGCATCCCAAAGCTTTCACTCTTCGACCACCTTATTTATTCTGTAATAGTAGAAAGCGAGATAAATTTACGTTATGGATGGGCAGTGCTCAGGAAGTTAATTTCTATTATTTCTTGCCCAACAAATACCGCTGATACGCATCACATGTGACGGGAGGTGCATTCTCGTTTTCCGCCAGAATGGCACTGCTTTTCTTGCTTTTTATATTTATAATATTTAGCCAGTAATACATTTTAATTATTATTTTCTTTCTCCCTATTTTTTCCTTCATCCAAAGTACCATAAATATCAGAACGTTCCTTCATTTTGTGATAAAATTATTTCAACCGCATTTCACATTAGTGGCACTATCTTGTAGGTAATACTGTTACCATATTCAGAAGCTGCAGGATTTAAGCTTTAAAACAATATATAACATGATAGGGTTTCGTAGACATGAAAAATCAATGCAAGTGTCACAAAATCAAGGAATGACCCTGTACGTTTTCAGGTTGCCTGTCCGAATTATTTCATGCATAATACGCACCACAGTTTTGGGAGCAAAAATTTTGGAAAAAAATGCACATTATACATGAGTAAATACGGTAACTGTTCTTCAGAATAGTTAAAATGCTGGGAAAGAATACTGTAAATGGATTACTTTGTTGCAATACCATATCAATGTATGGAAGGGAGGGATAGAGAGAGAGAAAGATTCAATAATTTAGTCATGAAATTCACCCTTCTGGTATAGAACTACTTCAAGTTGCACATTTTTCAAACCCATAGAGGGGTGGGTACCTGGGGTATACATTGACAGATATTAAGGATTAAATTTAGATATATTCCAATACCGGTATCACCGATGTTGACTTATAGGGGGCTGGGGGCAACATTCATAATTTATTTTTGAAGGAAACTTGGAATATGAGATTCCACATTGTAATGTTCGTTTTTTGAATTTTAAAAGTTATTGGGTACAATTTCTTACCATATTTTTTCATGAAATTATGCAAGTTCAACTTTATTTACTGCCAAAAAGCTTCTTTTTTTTTAGTCTGAAGTATCGACTCATGTAAAATCTTGAAATACTGGTCAGTTCTATGTCAAAATGTTAGATGGAAAATGGACTTAAGTAAAGAAAATTCAATACAGCTCCAAGAACTACATAAATAAGAACAAAACCTCTTTTATATTGCATTGTAAGGGCTATGTTCTAACATAGCATGTATAGCTTAATTTAAATTGCTGAGTAAAATAGGATATATTGATAGGAGTTAATAAAAGTATGCATTGATATCAGCTTAGCTCCAGAAATAAAGTATTATAATTTATTTTCTCATAAAAAAATGATAGAATTTCCTTTATGTCATCGTATTTGCAGAGAATTACCCAGATACATTCTTTGTGAAGTATATGAATATGCTATTAGAATAAGATTTTTAATTTATACGATACATAAATATAGTTTTCAAACCAAATCTGAGATTTTTATTACCACCATATCCCCAAAATGCCATTTTATATGCTGTTTTTGAACTTGAAGGGTGTTCAATTTTGTACAAAAGAAACTCAGCTTCCGTCACGTGAACATGTATTGTTGAATATAGTGATTCTGTAAACAGTGTAACACGCGAGTATCATCATATGTAGAAAAGAGACGATTCTTGAGGTAATGGGTACCTTCAGGGTAATGGTTGATGTCAACGTATTGATGGTGGTGATATTTGCTTTGTTTCAGTTTGTTCCTGAAAGTGAAATGGAGGGGATTATTGACCTGGGAACAGTTGGCAGTGAACAAAAGAAGGATGTGTACTTCATGGTGATAAACAGTAATCCCGTGGATGTTAGATTAAAAAGCTGGGAGACCAATCTTCTTCAGGGAAGTGTGGAGTTATTGGGGGTTGAAGAAGGCAATACATCAACACTTATTAATAGGCACAACTTCAGTAACATGACAAAAACAGTAAGTTTGAAATTAAGTAGGAGGAAAAGGCAATGCAAATTTTGTAAGTTTTTAGTTGTGATATGGTCAAGTTTCATATCGTTATTGGTTATAGAATGGTCTGTTTAAAGAAACCACACATGCACACCTGTTACAGCTGACACCAGGGGAAATGTGGCCATTTTTTTGTATAAAGAAATTATTAAAACCATGCTATGCTATGGAACTATTTTTATTGGTTGTTATGTGCAGATTCATCAAAATGTTTTAAAATCACATTTGAGGGAGATTTCAGACCATAGCAGCATGACAGGCCACACTAGTCTGGGTTCAATTGGTGAAATCGTCAAGTGGCAAGTGTTGCCTGTCATTTGTTGATTCGGTGAGAATTTAGCCTTTGTTGCTGTTACCAGTAAATCAGAAACATTGAACACTCATGTTCAGATAAAGTGGCTCATGATTCAACTGTCCACTTTATGTGAACAGCAGTATACATGTAAAAACAATAGTTTTTATATGTTTTTGCAAAATTTCTCTGTAATTATTATTTTTTTTTCAGCTGATACTGAAGCCACATCACTATGCAGTGTTCCATCTGGAAGTGACTGCATCTACACAAGAAGGTGTTGTCAACACTGATGTATTCATAGACACACAATTTGAACAAATTGTTCTACCCATTAAAATGAGAGTGGCCAAAGGAAACATTGAGGTTGTCCCCAGATCACCATTGTTTCATAATAGCTTTCCTGTAAGTACATTGATCAGAGTATCTATTGCTTTGTAGGAATGCTGGAGAAAATTATGTATCCTCATTTGAGCCATTTTGTGGTCCCATTTTTTTTTCTGATTAAAGGAAACTAGTGACATGCTCCTAAAAGCTAATTCATCAACCATGTTGATTTTTTCCCCTGCAACTACTACTGCAAATGGTTTGTGTAGCCTCAGTCATTTTACAAATAAGATCTTTTGTGTAATTATTTTATTTCTCTAATTTATATTTTAAAATGCACTAAAATGAGAGTAAATATTGAAGATTTGAGTTGACCTGGTCACAATAATGATATAACAACAATTAATTGGAAGTTCTATTTCTTTTAAATACCTTCGGCTGTAATACATGATCACTTTTCATCATCGTAATCATAGAGAGAGAACTGTGGTTCTGCCAAATAAGTTTTGTTGAAATTTCTCTCATGGTTTTTGCTACATTCTCTTTGGAACTTTTGGGTCTGCAATGATTATATTATACCATTTTGTAGCTCGTTCTGCTCTCCAAAATGAGACTATAGGATTTTATGTAGCTGTTCAAGAAGAATGAAAATCATTAATTTTTCACCAATTTTTTAACAAAACATGAAAGAAAAGGAAGGAAAAGGGTGCTGATGGGGATACATGTGCAAATCTCACAAAAAGGTGCAACAAAGTGTGTTCATTTTACTTGATTTCATGTCGTAAAATACATATCTCAAATGATCGTTATCAAAACAGCTATATTTTTGGAAAGGTTCTGCACCTTAAAATCTCTTCCCTAGTAATTTCAAACAAATCTTGGAAGATTCCAAGTAGGTTAAAACAATTCTACAATACATTTACTTAACATGGTCCAGATTTCCAAGACCATATCTGAATACCTAGTCATATCATAAATTCTGTTACAAAGTTTAGACAGGGATGGCAACACTGGTTGGCAAGGTAACCCCGCAATGTTGGATCAAACAACAACCAGTATCATTGTGTATTTGGCTGTGCTAGCGGAAAGGTGAATTTCACTGCGAGTCGAATGGAGTGGGGTGTATACGAGAACCGTGTGGCAGTAATCGCACTGCACGAAGTTCACAAATCACCATCGGATATTTTCAACACCCTGAAAAAGCTGAATATCAGCAGGATGTTCATGCATCAGACCATCAACATATACTGTGACACAGGGACAATTGAGGACCGCCCCAGGAAAGGTAGACCTTGCTGCGTGAGGAGCCAGAAGCTCTTGAAAGCAGTGACGGTGCGTATTCGACAAAATCCTGTCAGGAAACAAGCAGTGATGGCTCAAGAGCTAAACATTTCGAAAATGCCGATGTCGTGTGTGCTCCCAAGTGACCTAGGACTCAGCGCTTATCGGAGAAGTACTGGTCACTTCCTCACTCCTCAGCTTAAGGTCCAGAGGGAGCAGAAAACAAAAAGACTCCTTCAGCGTTCTGCAAATGGTGGCCACAGGAGGATCCTTTTCACGGACGAAAAGATCTTCACGATTGAAGAGTCTTACAATCGTCAAAACAACCGTGCCAGGAAGCTCGTGAAAACACGCCACGGATCCTCAGAGGCCATCATCCCACCTCATTGATGGTTTGGTGAGAGGTTTCGTACGTTGGCACAACTAACCTCCACTTCTGTGAACATGGTGTGAAAACATCTGCAAAAGTGTACCAAGCGACAGTGTTGGAGCCACTTTACCCGCACCATGTTCAACAATGAGCCATGGAACTTCCAGCAGGACTCAGCACCAGCCCACAAGGCAAGGACCACACAGGAGTGGCTTCAGAGGAATGTGCCTGATTTCATTGCTCCGGCTGATTGGCCCTCCAGCAGCCCTGACCTCAGCCTCTTGGACTAAAGGTTGTGGTCCATTTTGGAGGGCATGGTCTGTAGGAAGAGGCATCCAAACCTTGCGAGTCTAAAGCGTTCTCTTGTGAAGGCAGTGGCAGACTTTACCCTCGAGACCATGCATGCTGCGATTGATGACTGGCCTCAGAGACTTCGGGCCTTTGTGAAGGCCAGAGGTGGCCATTTTGAACAGTGATTGGTGCTTTGTGTTGGCAAGACCTGTACCTTTGTAACATCCAAATATTAATACATTAACTTGCTCACTGTGCCTGTAGTTCATTATTAACTTTGTAACAGAATTTATATGACTAGGTATAGTGTGTATATGTTTGTATTTATTTCATTTTGTGTTAATCATAGCAGTGTCTAACTTTGATAACAGTTAAAAGTGTGACTCATTTCTTCCACTTTTTTTTCATCCAGGGCAAATTATCAAGTCAGGACATCCACATACATTCATCATTTGACCACGCTATGAAAGTAATCAACATAACTGCTTTTCCACCTGATAACAAGTTATATTATAGACATGAGGGCACAGAGCCCATCATCAATCCTCATTCAACAAGCTTTGTAGGAAAGTTATACTTTAGCCCTCATTCTGGCTCTGAAGAAGAATGTTATACTGGTATACCAACAACCTCACAGGGTAAGTGACTTAATAATTTTTGTGCTGGCCCCCGTGGTGGAGTGGTTAGCGCATCACGCTACAATGCCAGGGGTCACAGGTTCCAATCCCGGCCAGAGCATGGATGTTT
The DNA here is from genome assembly GCF_977018435.1 of Lepisma saccharinum. Taxonomy (NCBI): domain Eukaryota; kingdom Metazoa; phylum Arthropoda; class Insecta; order Zygentoma; family Lepismatidae; genus Lepisma; species Lepisma saccharinum. The sequence goes on from NC_139229.1 coordinate 179,550,305, forward strand.
GCGAGTGTCCATTCATCAATTTCATCATATCATAGCTCATCCTCATCTTTGCAAATTAGCCAAAAGTGGTACAAGAAGCGAAGTAAAGTAAAGCAAATCAATCAATTAATAATTTTTGCCGGTTATACTATTGAAACTAAAAATTACATTTCCTCTTTGTTCACATCTAAAGGATGCAGTAAGAGATCCAAGATATACTGCAGTACTTAAAATGCTTCTAACTCTCAACCTATTCAATAGTGAAGTAGTTTAGTGCTGTTCTGTTTCATAATAGTCTTCCCAGCTAAGTAGGTGCAATTCTGATTAGTAGAGGCATGCAAATTTCGTTTTTGACGAAATATGAAATAACATGCTGTAATGTTCATTTTTCATGTTTCTGAAAGGTCTGAGGTGCATTTTTCTACCCTGTTTTGTCACGAAATAATGCGAAATTGACTCTTAAACACGAAATTTACCGTTTATATACCGATGCGACACTGTCTGAAGTCTGAAGTATCCTGTGAGTTATGCAATTCACGGAAAATTGATTAATTCTGCTGTAAATATTTCAATTTTAAAACCAAAATGTCATTTTATATAGCACTTTTGATGTGATTATTCACCACTATAACACCAAAATTTAATTTTATTTACCGCTTTTGAACCTGAAATCGACTCTGTTTTTGTACCGAAATTTTGCTTTTTTAGTTACCAAAAATATGTGCCTCTACTGATTAGCTGTAACGTTATCCCCTGTGTATTCCAGTCATAGTGGAGATAATTTTCAAACAGATATATACACGTAGCATTGATCTTTTTCTTAAGGATAAAAGTTAAATGAGAAGTACATATGACCAGAGGACAAATGTTAGAAAACCCTGAAGTAACACTTCGCTTTCATTTCATTTACAGAATACGTTTGTTACTATGTTGCCTGTAAGTTGACTAGCCATATCTTTATTTTAAAGTTCATTTACGAGCCATGAGCTCATAACTTGTTGACTCCTATATTATACTTGAAAAGCTTGAGTTTGGAAGTATTAATTTTATAAAATATTTAGTCATAACTGAAATGTCTGCTCACTTCAAATTCTGTATTTCAGTTGGTCGCAAGTGGCTGAATGGGATATCTCTACCGCACCATGTAGGCGATATTGACACAGCAATAGTCAACAACATGTACTCATTGTACTTGAAGGCCTCTGCTTCCTCAGAGTGGAACAAAATGGTGATGAAACTGGATACAAATGAAGTGAAGGGACACGTGTTCAGCACAAAAGCCTCCATGGTGTGGCCTCAACTCTTCAGGAGGAGAGAGGTGGTGTTTCCTTTGACACAAATCAGAAATGAATCATATCAAACCTTAACAGTGGAGAATCCGTCCGATTTCCCTGTTCTTGTGCAGATTGTGATAGATTCATTGTATCCAGAAGCAAGTGTTGTTTTGTCTAACATTCCTAAAAGGTAAGGAAGATGTTGTATGTCTATATAGAGAGGTATATAAAGTATCAGATCAGCACAAGTAACTTTTGATGAACTAGCCTGAAATCAGGTGTTGGAACTACATGGTCTAAATTTGACAGGCATTTGTACATAATGCACTGTGATCTCTATCCTAATCCCAAAATAAATACCTGATTTTGTGTTGTGCAGTTACCGAAATTGATGAGGTATTTTTATTATTATTATTTCAAGTAAAATGGATTTTTTTATACATATACTGTGCTACAATGGCCCTTTGAAGGGCCGAGGTCTGCCGAGAAGCTTTCGGTTGGGAGACACATTGTTAGTGCATAGTGTCTCATTGCTGTGGGTGTCTGGCTTTCTAGAATAGGAATTTTTCATACAAAGCATTTAATTTTTATCATCTTGTACCAGGATATATGTAAATTATCCAGTTTATTGTAACCATTTTGTTTGTTCACCATTTAATGTACAATCCTGTTCACATAAAATGGCACATTTTATTAGATTGTCGATCAGCTTTCACCATTTCATCAACGGATAATGTCCGGTGTCAGCGAGGAACGAGGTCGGCCCGATCGCTTATTGTCCTCTACATTTTCCCGTCCATTTTCGAACTCCTTGCACCACTACTGCACACTTCGCCTGAGCACTCCGGCCATCTTTGCCAACTGATAACAGCACCGTGCCATGGAAGAAATCGGAAGTTACAATAGGGCCATTCCAAGAAAAGCCTACTGCATCGCTCGTATATCTCGCTTTTGTAATAACACTTATAACAAGCTAGAAAAAAATTAGGTGCAAAGACTTTTCGATTTGCCCTCGTATTAATATGTAATTGTAATTATTCTGAACAACTTGGAAATCACTGTGGTGTTGAAGTATTGGTATCAGTGGTAATCGGTAGAGGTATCAAATTTGATACTGGTTATCGATCAAGGTCATATCAGCTCAGCCTTCATGTGTAAACTCTACCTGTTTCTGTTAATTTCATTATAAACTTTGGAAACATACACTGCACCAAAACAAATTTTCCACTGCATTACTGTACTAGGAACTCACAATATAAAGATCACAATTTTTTAAACCCTGGATGTTAACTGTACACTATTAGTATTTTAGCTTTTTTAGTATTGCAGTTTTGGTAATTATTTTTAACTATTGAATTTTCAGATTACTTCCTCCGAATTGCTATAGAAGTGAAGTATCACATGGAATCTTTGCAATAGTTGAAGAAAGAAATAAAACTGATGGAGCAGACTCAGAAAGCCAGTCTGAATTAGAAAAGCTTCTGTTGGTAAAGGCCCATGTAAATAGTACAATAATGCTTTTGAAGCCTGGTGAATATCGTAAAGTAAAACTAAGCTTTACACCTTTCAGTGCAGTTCGTTCTTCGTCTGTGATATTTATAAGGTAGGTTATTTGTTACTGAATTGTTTTAATTAGTTTAAACTTTCAGATTGTGTTTATAGCTTTATTTATTGCAGCAGTAGAGAATATTGTTAGAAGATTTTACTATAAACTTAATTGCTTGCCAGTTGTCTGTGCAGCCAAATTCATAGTAGCACTTATTAAAACTATACTTTTATTTTTTCTTTATAAAAATCTTAAAGAAGACATGTGAAATTATCATTGTATCTAAAGATATTTGTTTGGCGGTTATGCGGAGATAGGTAATTAACATCAATTTCATAATTTAATCACTCATGCGCATCTTCGCAAATTAGCCAAGAGGCACAAAACGCGAAGTAGAATAAACTAAATCAAATCAAACCTATCAAAAGAGAATCAAAACAACCGTGAACCTATTATACTACATTGCGTTACAATTTACCTTACAAGTTGTCAAAAGAAGGGCAATTCTCCTCCTTCCTCCCTTCGTAGCTTCTGCCATTTCACCTGACTTTGTTGGACCCTGCATTAACCTGATCGTGCATGCATGTTGTGCAGCAAAATGTCATTTTAGTATGTGGTGTGTTTGTGCAGTGTTGGTTTTTTAACATGTGGACTTTTAGACAATTAGTAAGGCAATAAATAATTTTAAATGTCTACCCGAAAAATACTTACATATCCACAAAACAATGTATATTCAAACAAGTGTTCTCGGGTTACCAGCCAGGGTAAATTGGAGTTGGCTTCCAACATTTCGAGGGCATACATTGCTCTCATCTTCAGGGAATGTAGAAATGGAGACAAGTGTAGGTTGATATACGTGACTATAATGTGGCGGAGTTTGGATTCTGTCTTCCTATTGGCTCGCTGGATCCTGGTGTTCTCATTGGCTGGTGTCTTCGTTTTACGGAGGAGTGGATTCCAGGCGTGACTGAGCTGGAGTCCTACGTACCCGTTGAGATTGGTGCTTTCCCGTCATATGGCTATGGCTTCCTTTTCCCGTCGGTCCCAGTAACCGGCACATTTGGCTATTATTTTGGTGTCGGCAAATAAAATTGTGTTCCTTGGTAATGCTGTGTTCCGCAAGTCCTGACTTTTCCAGTTGAAATAATCGGATATTATGTTGATGTTCATTCCGCTGCTGCTCAACGGTGCGTCTCGTTTGGCCTATGTATGGTGTCCCACATCATGTATACATTGATATCTTACAGTGTCTTATAAATTTCATGTAATAGTAATAATTTTATTGCAAAACATTTCCTATGTTACACTGAAATGAAATTGAAAGATGAGGAATGTACTTTTCATATCTGGTACTTTTTGATTCAGTGTAAGTAAGTTTGTAAAAAGTACAGCCATATTGGGATGCAAATTCATTCACTGTGTATGGATAGTTTTAAAATTATTTCTGTCTTGTTTCTAAATCTATATTTTTCTTTCCAGAAACAATTTAACGGCACTAGAAGCTGTATGTGTATCTGGTCGAGGTGGACATGCACAGTTTAAGTTGGGTAATAGAAAGCCTGGGTCAACAACACCTCTTCTGTTTGAATTGTCTGAGAAGCATCTAAAGGATTGTGAAAGTAAGTTGAATGCTTTAAATTCATAGCACAAACATGCTCTTTTTTATAGACACCAAATATGTTACTTGCTGAAAAATATACACCCTGTATATTTTTGTATTTGATCCACATTGCCAAACAATAGACTAGATCAGCGCCTGAAGTGGAAAAATGTTAGCTGGGGGATGTTTGGTTGATCCGTGAAGTTGTTAGGGGGATGCTCCTATGATTTAACATGGTGACAATGAGAAAACCGGGAGGGCAATGCTTGGTGAAAATTTTGCTAAATGGGGGATACCATTCTGTGCCCCTCACTTCAAGCACTGGACTAGATGCCAAACAGGTTTCCTGAACAGTGGCTGTGTCACCATCAGTATGCAAATAAAAATTCTATTGTTTTGCAACTAACACAGTTTTGCGATTTTTGTGTTTATTTCTAAAATAAGTGAGTACTAATGATATTTCAGTTTAAAAAATCTCACTTTTTACTTCCTGATTGATAATTCATGTGAAAATGTTTTTGTTTGTAACTTTTGTTCATTTATTTTTCAGCAGTGTTGAATACACTTTCCTCATTTGGATGGCATGTAACAATGACTTAATTTATTTTCGGTTGCAAAGTGATTTAGAAATTTATTTAAATTTATGTATGAGGTCTAAGAATTTGCACTTCTGATATATGTTTTTATGTATTGTAAAGGGAGCATTTAGTAGCATTTTCTCAATCAAAAAGGTCATTTGAATGAACAAGTGCTTACCAGAAGAGACTAAGTGAATTAATAACTTTGAGTGTTTCTTAACTAACAATATGATGATGCATATCCATAATGTTTTGGCTTGATAGTCTTATAAAATTAGGGTGAAATGTAATAAGAACCACTTACGAAAGAGAACTATATTTTTAAAAATTTGATATGACCATTGATATTTCTTGAAATATGTAATATTTGTAATTCTGTATTTCAAATTTAGTAATATTGACTTTGTCTCTCTAATTTTACAGAAGAAAGAGTCAGAAAATTTACAACTTCTAACTTATCTGTTAAAAGATCTTTCACCGCAAGAAATACTGGAGAGCTACCTCTGTATATATCGGGATTTTATATCAACGGATTACCGTGTGAAGGATATGGTTTCCGTGTGCTGAACTGTAACCCCTTTGAGTTACCAGCCAATGCTAGTAAAAGGATTGAGATTGCTTTCACACCCGACTTCACACTTGCCAGGATACAAAGAACTCTTTTTATACATACTAGTCTTTCTTTAACCCCAGTAATTAATTACACGTTAATTGCAACTCTGCCCCCGTATGTCCTTGTGCCTTGTTCTAATGTTGTAGCTCGTCCAACTTGGGAGCCGTTGCTTTATTACACGGCTGTCAGTTTCATGGTTTTCCTCCTCTTCTGCGTTCTTGCTGCGGCATTCTTTGAGTCGGACAGAATCCTTAAATGTACATTAATTCAAATGGCATCTGCAGTGAATTCATCAAACGTTCCGTTCGAGAAACAAAGGGAGTCAGAATCCAAGCTTTCTACGCACAAAAATGAGGTTAAGGTTAAAAATGATGCTGAAAGTAACGGAGGATCGTCGGATAAGCATAAAGCTAATTTAAATACCAGTAGTAATAAGTTAACCTTAGGGAATAGTTGGTTGGAGGATAAAGGTGACGAAGTGAAAGAAAATGGTACAAAATTTGAGGAACAGGAAGCGGAAACAGCTTCATCGCACACATTAAAAGGGAAGAAGAGGTGCTCAAAAAGGAACAGTCATAGTGATTCGCCATACAGTGAACAAGACGTAGCCACAAAGAAAAGTGATAGTAAAGACAATACTGCTAAGAAGACCGAGCAGCAGGATGTAACAGTTAGAAAGGGCTGGTCGAGTCTGTTTTCCAGGAACGCATCAAAAGAGCAACCGTCAGCTGTGAAAACTCAGGGAAAAGGTGGAGGAGATCAGAAATCTGTAAATACTGTGTACGATTACAATTCTGAAGTGAGCAATGCTTTAAAAGAAAACAAGACTCCTGGGAAGGATGCAAAGTCATACTTAAAGTATAAAAAGAAAAGTATGCCTGAAGTGTCTTTGCATGAAGAAGAAACCTCGTCAACTTCAACTGAGAGTTCAAATAATGAAGAAGTTGAAAAGGTAGGTTGAGTTTACTTTTGGTCATTTTTCAGTAAAAATCTGAGCATTTCTGGAATGTTTTTCTCTCATTTTGATCACATTTCGAGCCTTTTTCATCAATCCATTTTTCTAGAAAGGGGTGAATGAATATCTTCAATTTCCAATAATGTACATGTGTGTCTTCTTTTTTATATATATAAATCTTGAATTTAGATTTGAAAATATGTAGTAAAAAAAAATAACTTCACATGTTCAGGGAGAAAAAAGGAAATAAGTTTGCTACTTTTAATCTTTTACCATTTCAGTCTTCCATTTCCACTTTGACAATACAATAATCATGATACAAGAAGTACATTGCTTAAAAAAATGTCGTACCTTCTTTCAAACGCTCGTTATGAAATTATTTTCAGCCTGAATTACCAGAGTTCCTGTACAGGAAATGTGCTATTTAAATTTTTTTCCCCTTGAAACATCTAGATAAGATTGAACTTGTATTACTATACACAAATATTCATTTTCTGCACAAAATTTGAGCCAAAATAATTATGTATAAAAAAAATATTTTTCATAACAATTTTTATAAAATTCTTCACATAATACTATAAAAGAAAATGGAAGATGTGCAAGTATGGTGTTTTTCTTATTTACTTTAACATGATAGAAACATTCATATTCTAAAGTTGTTCTGAAAATTATGGAAATTGCTTGTAGGTTAGGAATAATAATTGTTGCTCAGGAATATCCTTGTTTACTAAACCCTGTAGTTGAATTTCTATTTCTTTCAGTATGCTATAGGCATACATGATTACCTAAAAAGACGTTGGATTTGCCCTTGGTAGAAGTTTTCCTGTCAAATGATACTTGTATTAATGTTGGTAATTATTATTGCTACAAAGAAATATATTATGCCTCAGAAATTTGTAAAACAACAATTTTTATATTATGATTCTAGGAAAGTGATAATTGTGTAAATAGTGAAGATAGTACAAAACCACATAAGAAAAGTTCACAGAAGAAAGGTAAAATTGTAGCTGAAGGTGAAAGTTGCGAGGAAGAGGAATATGATAAAGACCTGTACAGCAAAGACATCCCCAATGCAGCAAAGTCTAGGAGCAGCACAAAGGTTAAGATGGAAACTACAAGCATGAGGAGTGATGTAGGATTGCAACAAACTAACGTGGAATTGCCTTATAAGCTGAAACCATTAAAGACCACATCTCGTGATAAAAAGGATAAGCTTGGTCCCAAGCAGAAGGCCATTGAGAAACCAACTAAGTTGAGAGGTAAGCCTTAGAGTTTCGTAGATGTTAATGATTTATTAAGTCTTCAAATGAAAAAGAGTAATAAAAATTTCACTGTTCTCTTGAATTATGATGAATTTTGCAGTTATTCTTTGAGACATGGAAACAGTACCATTTTGGCCTTAACACGTTGACTGCGACAATAGAAAAAAAATTACCAGGAGAAACGATGTTTTATTATGAGAATATAATAAAAACTTTGAAAGCAATATATTTATTGATGATTAGATGAAGAAATGTTATTTTTAATTATTTTGCATACATGAACTGAACCATATGCAACTCATACGGTACTAGAATCAATTATTACGCTGCACGCCATGCTAGTTATATTTGGCACACAGCTAATTTTTGTTTTTTTCAAGCATTGTTATTGTTTTTTGTCCTTAGCATTTTTTTTATGAGCATTGAGTATTTTGTTATTTGTAACATAACTCTGCCGTATACTATTGTACCAATATTGTCCGAGGAGTTGGCCAGCAATAATTCAAGGCAAAATGCACAATTGGAAAAACTTGAAAACAGTTCATGAGTGAAAATGTTTTTCTTTTGTTTGCTTGTCAGATTTAAGTGAAATTTAAAGGCAAAAATAAATATAAAAGAAGGTAATGTATATTTATTCATTTGATGTGTTTGTGTTGTCACAATAACAGCATCACTAAATAAATTTTCATGAACCGTCTGCAATATTTTGTTCATGAGATGAATTACTCTTCATGTAACGTCTATGTTATAGCATGATAGTGTAAGTTGCCAGTGCACCATGAGGCTCCCAAGGTAGAGAGATGTGCGAGTTAAATATGCTTCATGAGGTCTCGGGTGTAAAACTAGCATGTGTTAAATACAACTCGCGTGGGAGTCAGGGATGGCACGATGGGTGGGCAAGCACCCACCCAAACTTCCTCTGCCCACCTGATTGCCCATCTGAACAAATTCAAGATAGAAGCTTTTAGGAAAATATGAATGCCTCAAAAAAAAGAGAAAAAAAAGTATATTTTTGTCTTGACTCTGCGCACATTTTTCTTATGAATATTATCGATATTAGAAAGGCTTACAAATTATTGTGTAAGAAGTTTCGCTGTTTTTAGATTTACATTATTTTTTACTGAGTAAGATAAGGAAAATCGTCAGAAAATATGTTGATAAATAATACCTGTCAAATTTATTTCTTATTTAGAACTTGAAAAATGGTCCAGAGGAGTACAAAACCATACAAGATGAAATAAATATCTTAAACCAACCAAACACGTAAATAATGATAATAATAAAACTTCTTCGCCTTACTTCTATACAGTATGAAAAAGAATTTCGACCCATAACAAAGTTTCCTTATCCTAGCGTTTTAGGTAATGGATATCATAATTTGTGAAAATCAGAAGTTGCCAACTTCATATAAACACTGTAAGGGGTGGGGAGGCAGCAAAACAACAATAATTTTTATGTATAATGTATATACAGTAAAAACTGCATATCCCTGAACAATGCAATACTGTAAGTGGAACATGCCTTTGTTGCCACTCGCTTATCAATAACATTGTCGATATGAAAGAATGTGCTACAATACTCATAGCTGTTACAATTCCCTTTCTTTCTTTCATCTCTTACCCTCTTTCTCCACCTTTCTTTGTCCATTTCTCATCTGTTCTTTCGTCATCTTTCTATTTTTCTTGTTATCTCTCTTAGTTTCTTTTTTTTCTTCACTTTTATCTCAATCTTTCTTCACCGCTCTTATTCCATCTTACAATCTTTCTCTTTCCCTCTATGCACATCGCGCTACAATGCCAGGGGTCCCGGGTTCGAAAAGATGCATAAGTACAACTGTACGTTCTTACAATACTGTAAAAAGTGTACGAACGTGTGATGTAATTACATAATTATAATCTCTGCTGTGCTTATTGTGACTGTGTCGCATTTTTATTCATGTACGTACATGCATTAGTACTCTACATTATAAGTAATGCGAAATGTAAATCTGTCTTTCCATTATTTCCTGCAGCGCTCTATACTGTACTTAAAGTCAACCCTGTATAAGAAGGAAAACTGTTAAGACGGAAAATTTTGCTGGGAACCATCATGTTCCGGGATAGACAGGTTTTACTGTACTTCTTGAAGAATTTGGGGGCAGAAAGTGCCTTGTGCCTAACGCCAGTGCCTATAATTGTCAGTAAATGAAACTTTTTCCAAATGTTTTAAAGCACTATGAACAAGAGAAAAATTGCTACATAGCTACCATTTGATGAATTTTTTGTGTAAATTACTTTCCTCAATATAGTATTTAAAAGTATTTGCTCTCACAAGTGCTATGCATATTTCTATTGAACCCTAGCCAGCATATCTTTTCCTTTGTTGGCCATATGAAAATTTACTTCAGTAAGTGATAGTTTCTGTAATGGCATCAACTTTTCGATATTCATTTTGCTCAAATTTATTTATTTTACCATGTTCAGTGATATCTTGAGTGAAAATTCTCGTTTAGAGGCTGGGAAAGTTTAATGAAGAATGAACAAGAGTTTTACATTCCTTGTGTGTTTTAAAACTTTCCCAATAAGACATTAATTAAATGCAAAGATTCATATGCACATATCAATTTGGGAAACTTCGTGAGTCAAGTAAAATAGTAATTTAATAACACTTATTCATGAAGAATCATTCTTTCCAGCTATAAACTTATAATATGTATAGTTTAAGCTGCATATTCAAGATCATTCATTTGAATTATGGAGAAAAAATCTTCATTGTTTTCAATGTTTACATACCTTCTGTCGCCATCCCTGAATATATAATGTACATACACACAACATGTGTCTTTTATCAAAAGAAAAACAAAGTATTTCATTTTTGAAAGGATGTTAATGTGGCAAATAAAGGAGGGCAATTGAAACTTGCGCAACTGTAAATGTCGATTTTGGCATACGTTGTTTTCTGAATCTTCTTCTTCTTCTTTTCCCTTATGCCCACTTAGGCGTCAGGTCGAAATTTCTCTGAATATGTATTATTTCACTTCATGTGGGTTATTAGCCCTACAATGAAGCTAGGGCAGTGGGAGGAGTGCTCCCTTTAAGCCTCTGCCCTTGCTTGGTTTTCTTTCTGGGTTTACTCCCATAGCCTTCGGGTCAAAACCCTTACCACAAGGCAGTGGGGTTGTAGCTCTTCCGCCTCTTAGGATGTTGGGACTCTACAGTCTTTTCCATCTCTAGAGCCATTGGCCGGTTTTCTGTTAGGGTTCCTTCCCTTAGCCTTTGGGGATCCCTCCCCTCCCTACAAGGCAGTAGGGGCAGTGCTTATTTAATGGTGGCACTTCCTTGCCATGTCACAATGCTGTCATTGGGCTTTTCTGGGTTTTTATTGAGTATGGACTTGCCAAAGACCATCCTCCCCAGGCCCTGTTAGCATTGTCGCCTCGGTCCGGGACTGCTTATTTGGCATTGCCTTGTTCGCAGTTAACCACCATATCTGGTGGCCGTTCGCTATCCGCCACCTGCGACCCCCGCCCAGTTGCTGAGGCTCACATCAGAAAAAAGCTTCATTGAGGCTTCTACCGTTGTTTTCTGAATCTAAATGCTAAAATTACACTGAGTTTTTTGAATTTTTGTTTTAAGTCCACTTACGCAAAGTAAGGCTAATGGGGACTGGACCTACAGTTTAAAATCAAGTCTGAACCACTAATCATCTCCACTGGGTATGCTAAAATTACATTTCATCTTTTCTGCTAGGTGGGCGTACCTCCATGTAGCATGAAACCTTGCCCCTCTCTTAGGGGCGGCGCTTCTTTCACAAATATAAATACTTCTTGTAACCTAATAGCTTTCGCAGTCTCTTGCATAGGTTAAAAATTATTATTTCTTCTATTAGTTTCAGAGAATTAAACAGTACTGTTAATTAAACTGTAATTTGTCACGTTCACATAATAAAGTAGTATGTAGAAAATTCCTTCTTAACTTGAAGGGATAAGACAATATATCCGCTATACAAAGTGAAGTACACAGTGAGGTGATTATATCAAGACTGACACAGGAAAGACAGAAGAAATTATAGAGGGGAAGAGGAATGAGTAGCAACAGATTTTTGAGGACAAAATCCTGCCAAGTGTTTTGTCGATAGGTGATGGCATCGAGTCCCTTCGCCACCTTTTTCTAGAGTGAAGTGGATACAGATGAGAAATTTGATTAGAAGAATTGAGAAAATGATTACACTCGCGTGCATATGTGTATGTGTGTGAGAGAGGGGGGGGGGCACAAGCATAGAAATAAGTATGTAAGAATAAATAAGAAAATGTAAAGAGAAATGGGGAAAGAAATACAAACAAAATCGGGAAAGAGGAGAGAGAATGAATGTTTGTGAAACTCATATATACTACTTTATATATGCCCACCGTGATTTATCAATATCTGGATCCTGCCCACCCGGTCAAAATTTTCTGGCACCGCCCCTGATGGCACGTAATGTGTTAAAAGCAGAAAAGCTGTAACAGATTTGGTTCCCTGCATAAAAATCTTAAAACCATCTTGTAGAATAACAGGACAGGAAGTGCCAGCCAATAAATGCACAATGTAACACAATTAAAGTGATGTTTTTTAGAATTATTTGCCTATATATACACAACTTTTGATGTTATGTTTTGAGAAAACACACTCCCCTCATCAGACATTCAGAATTTTTAGAATGTCATCTTTAACTTCAGAATACCTTCATGATCAAGAGAAAAGAACAGAAATAGCCAACTTGTAAGACATTTGGGTTCTTGATAAATATTTGAAATTGGCAATCTCAAGTTGAAATGCAACTGCAACTTTCAGTTTGCCAACTATCTGCACCTTTTAGGGTACCACTTTTGGTGAACAAAAAGCATGATAGCATGATAGAAAATTTGGATAATTTTACATTTCTTTGGCCAGACAATTTGTCTTATATTTTATTGAATTTTGGGTTTGTGTCATCTTCCTGCCTCTGTGGTAAAATTGCGCATTGGTGCTCACACTACTTTCTTGGTCGAGCCCCCACGTTATGGACGCCAAAAACTTTTGCAACGTCCGTACCCCCTATATGCAATTACCACCTCTAAACACTTCAATTAAGAGGACGGCAAAAGTCTACCCAAAAGTGCTAACTTCTTACCAGTCATGGAACATAGACTCAAAAAATATCTGAGGGCTTACTGGGATAATGAAAGGTTACACCAGCTTTAGATATATATATAACTGGAAAAAATGGATAAAAGCAAGGAGAGCCAAAAGGGCTAAATAAAAATCAAAGAAGGAGAAAGGAAACACTCACCAGACAGTGGAAAAAGTCAAAATTTTCGCTAGCTTAGTAGCATCATCGGTGTGAGACTAAAGAGACGGAACCGGAAGTTGGGGCCCTGCAGAGTTGCCAGGTCCCCATCGAAGAAGCAGCGGTGCGTAGAACGAAAAAACACTGTTTCGTCACCAGGCTCGTCGTAAACTGTGAGTGTGTACGATGAGTTGGGAGGGAGGGCAGGAGGGATGGGATGGCTTGGGAGGGACAGTGGGTGAGGGATGGGCATTACTGGGTGGCCTTGTTCAGGCCAGGTGGAGTGGTTGCACTCATGGCTGATATATAGGCTCTCTCCCATCTTTTGCGAACAGAGGTGTTGGCTGGTTGGTGTAGGAGATGGATGATCGCTACCCGGAAGCAGTCGTTGAAACTGATGTTGTGGTGGTTGGTGTGGACGGCGACAGTGAAGTCCAGGTTGTGGGTGGAGGAGTGGTGGTTATTGATTCGGAGGTTGAGGACCGTTGATGTTTCCCCCAGGTAAAAATCACCACAGATGTTGCTGGTGAGGATGTAGATAAGGTTTGAGGCATGGCAGGTCCCTTTGGGATGGAGGGTAAATTTGCCAGTGGCCCTATGCACCTGGAGGGTGTGAGAGGTAATGAGGATGGGGCAGGTTTTGCACCTGGGGCGGTTGCATTTGTGGGAAGGGGGGGGGTGTTGGGTGTGTGGTGAAGGAGTGTTGTGGACCAGGATATTTTGGAGGTTGGGGGGGCATTTGAAAACCACTCTGGGCTTGTCGGGAAATATGTTTTTGGTTTCAGGATGGATCACTGTGGAGAATGAGGAGAAGGGAGTGTAGTGTGTGCCTGATTTTGTTGAGTTGGGGATGATATTGGGTGATGAGTGCAGGTGGGTTGTTGGCAGCAAGTTTCTTGGTGGTAGTGAGTTCACCCTTCACCCTAAGGGCACCTGCCACTCATCCAACCTCATTTACACCCTCATCTGCCAAATCTGCGGCAACTTCTACATAGGCGAAACCTCCAACCCCTTGAATCTAAGGATTAATAATCACCGTTCCTCCACCCAAAACTCCGATTTCACTGTTGCCATCCACACCAACAGCCATAACACCACCTTCAATAACTGCTTCCGTGTTGCCATCATCCATCTTTTACCCCCCCCCCCCCCCCCCCCCGCTCTGACACATCTTTCCGCAGGCGATGGGAAAGGGCCTACATAACAGGCATGCACGCCACTATACCCCCCGGACTCAACCCTGGAGGGTGCGGGAAGTGACATTTGCATTTGCATCTGCAACCGCCCAAGGTGCAAAACCTGCCCCATATTTGTCACTTCCCGCACCCTCCAGATCCACACTGCCACCGGCAAATTCACCCTCTACCCCAAAGGAACCTGCAACAGCTCTAACCTAATTTATATCCTCACGTGCAACATCTGTGGGAGCTTCTACCTGGGGGAAACATCCACAGCCCTGAACCTCCACATTAACAACCACCGCTCCTCTACCCAAAACCTGGACTTTGCTGTTGCCATTCACACCAATCACCACAATATTCCTTTTAATGACTGCTTCCAGGTAGCAATCGTCCACTCCTTGCCCCAATCCACCAACACCTCAATACGTAGAAGATGGGAGAGGGCCTACATATGGACCATGAATGCAACCACACCTCCTGGCCTGAACAAGGCCACCCAGTAAAGTCCCTCACCCTCACCACCACCTTTTCCCAACCAACCCCCCCCCCCTCCCAACCACCACTCACAGTTTTCGACAAGCCAGGTGAAAGAACCAATTTTTTTTGTGGTACTGTCAACCCTTTTTTTTTCCTTCGGGACCTGGCAACACTGCAGGTCATGCTTACTCTTCCCTCTAGTCGCTTAGTTATACAACGTCTCTCTACTCCTGAAGATGTGATACACCATCACGAAAATTTGAATTTTTTCTTTGTCTGGTGAGTGTTTTCTCTCTCCTCTTTCACTATTTATTTAGCCCTTGTGGCCCTCCTTCCTTTTATCCTATATATATATATATATATATATATAATGGATAAAAGCAAGGAGGGTCAAATGGGCTAAGTAAAAATCAAAGAAGGTAAAAGGAAACACTCACCGTGTTTCCTTTTACCTTCTTTGATTTTTATATATATTAGTTTATTATAATCTCAATAAAAGAATGTCTATTAGCACACGTGTCTTTACCTGTAACACCTATGTGCATTTACCTGTACCACCTTTGATCTCGAAGAGATAAGGAGGGCCCAGGGAACATCCAATTTATTCCTCGCAGTGAGGTGCCGGGGGGGGAGTACGGGGACCTAATTTTATTTAGGGCGTTGATCACTGCCGACATCACAGGCTCCTCTGTAAGAAAAGTAGAAGGCATGCAGTACCCCCAACCACAGCCGGGGACTGTCCATAGCCAATCAGTACCCTCGGCGTTAGCTGGGAATTGGCAAGCCGGGCAGGTAGAACCTGAGTACCTATCAGCCGAAGCGATTGGACCAGGTAGGTAGGTTGCTGCTAGGCTCCTCTTCTTCTTTCTTCTCCCTCCCTCCTTCTGGAATGGCTACTAGGCTTCTGGCTGGGAGGCCGGTTAACCCTGGATGTTTGCCCGTTGACATCAGGAGCCAACTGAACTCCGGGCCTCGCTGCGCTGGCTTTATACTCGCCGTGGCTCATGGGCGGTGAAAATCCTAACTACGAGTACACGTTGCCAACTCACTTTTTGATTACATATTGCAAACTCCATACTGCAAATTATCAAGGTTTGACTTTATCACTAGATGCACGTGTTAACATAAACTAAAACTGTGTACATTTAGACAATACAATTAATAACGAGTCACGCAGAACTCTGCATTACTAACAATGTGTTTAACTATGTAAAATACAATTATTAACGTTTTAATGAACAAGTTGGATTTAAACAAAGCGTATGCCTCGCAGGGACATTTAGCATGCATTCTTTAACCAAACCTTAACAAAACATAATATGGCGACCACGCAGGGTTGTTAAATGTGGCGACCACACAGGGTCATTACAATTGTGAAAATGAGAATGGTTGGCAATTAGAAGAAATACACGAGAGAACAATCGCAGAGAATGCTTTATTCTGGATTCCAACAAGAAACTCAAGTGTGATGAATAAAATAGGTTTTTGTAAAGTTGTAATGACAAAAATGTTTCATGTTTCTCAAGACATTTATGGATACAAAAGTGAAAAATCATTTGTAATAAATTCTGTTTGCTTTAAGAGATTGATTGATTTGCTTTATTTTACTATGCTTTTTGTGCCACTTTTGGCTAATTTGTGAAGATGGGTATGAGTGATGGATGATATGATGAAATTGATGAATGGACACTCACAAACATCCAGGCCCGAATTTGAACGTGGAACCCCTGGTGTTCTGCCACGGGGGCCGGCTGCTTTAAGAGAGAATGTTATACTGCCAAATGACATCTACGGAAGTTCAGTTTCAAACCTTGTTCTGTATTGCTTGCCATTGGTAACTTGAAAAAGAAAAGAAGTTCTTGTGTTAACATACTATTAAAAAAGGACCTAGTTGACCTCCGTAACAAAGTGCTTACCACAGTATGCTCTGACACCAGTGGTCCTGGTTTTGGATCCAGTGTCCCTTTGTCGATTCCATCATATCATCGACCATTCTCATCATCGCAATTAGCTGAAAGTTGCAGGAAAGTGACACTAAACAATAAAGATCAAATTGAACCTTCCAGAAGATACTGTTATTTGAACTAACATTTAATTTTCATCTCAGCAAGTTTGTCATGTGGGAGCAGCAGAACCCCTCCACCCAGCTGGGACCACAAACTGTTCTCAGGAGAGAGTTTCAGCGATGTTGTATCTCGCTACCCACCTGCAGACCGGAATAGTGAATCGCCTGTCCTCTACTCAAGTGTTGTATCCAACTCCGAAAGACCAAGCATAAAAACTCCAATAGGCAGGAGGAGTGACTCAAATTCCTTGGGTCCTATTGGTCAGAAACCTGGATTTTGGGTCACTGAAACCTCTTCAGCTGAACAGTCAGATAGCAGTATATTTTCAGATTCATTCTCTGAACTACCAAGACCGGATAAATTATCAAAGGTGAGAAAACTGTTTGAATTCTAATATATGATGTTATGTATAGTACAGTTCGACAAGTTTTGTTGGTGTGTTTACTGTTCATCACTGTAATGCACTCAAGAATTTTTTTTATAGATAGCCATGTTATTTGCAGAATGATATTTAGTGTTCTAACATTTATGACTTTTAACCCTTAGGCATTGAGGTTGTTTTCTTGGTATAAGTACCAACTGCCGAGCTGTTTGAAATTATGTACTGCTCTAACTAAGCTCAGATCTAACTTAAAATTGAACCTTTGTTGTCCTTTTTAAAGTAGTATCTTAAATTATAGGTCACATGATCTATAGCTAACCTTCGTGACAGTTCCATGTGTTAGAAATGATTTTTGAGGAAGTTACTTTCCATTAGTTATTGCATGACAAATACTTATGTTTGAGCTTTCATGTGCCTGTAGGTGTGCACTCTTATCTCCACAAAAACTGCCACTTTGTATCTGTCACAGGTATTCCATGTATAACATGCACCCCAGTTTTCTTGGGGATAAAATTTTGGAAAATCCACATGTTATGCATGTGTAAATGTGGTACATTTTATTTTTGAAGCCTCGAGCACAGAAATATTGGATTTTTTTATGGTATTTTACATTTTTAAGCACAAAGTGAGTAGAAATTCATGAAAAAGGGCAGTTTTCATTTTATGCCAAATTTGCATTATTTCGAGATTTCAGATGCATGAAAAATGTGTTTAGAACATGTGTGGTACATGTTCATTGCGGTGGCACATACATAAACATTCTTTTTGCAACAATTAACATTTTTCAGTGTTATATTTTCAAAAACTCAAGGTTCTGCATAATGATGCACAATAAAGCTCATGTAGCAATCTAATTGAACATAGTCAAGATGCAATATGTTCCCAAAGTCACCTAATAAAATACGTCATCTTCTGGGATATGTGTTGTTCATTACAACATTGGTGCAAATATCACTTTGCATATAAGCCAATGTCTTAACCTTTTGAGTCCCAAGGCCATTTTCACATGTAAGCCTCTCTGTCCCGAGCCGATTTTGAGCAAAATGCAGAGTTTCAATTAAATGAGTGTAGATCGGAGACTAATTGCCCTAGAGAGATGAGTGATATACCGTTGTACGCGGAATGAACCAGAGATTCAGACTATACGAAATTTATGCAAATTCGGCGTATATTTGGTGGGGGTGAGGGGGCTAACTCTCAAAATTCCAAAATTTCGAAGAAAAAAAAAATTGGTTCCCCCCCTCAAGAAAAAAGTACATGACAGTGTCGACATGCACATGGAAATGATCGCTGACATCTAAGGAACACAAAAGTATTTGCATTATTATCATATGACCAATGTAACTTGAGTTGTACCCCCAAAAGGAATGGTCGGCACGCCACTGATTCATGCTTCAAAATGCAGCGGTACCTTGAAATGACTTTAGCTCAGAGACTATTTGCCCTGGAGATATGAACGATATACCGTTGTATGCAGAATGAATCACAGATTCAGACGATATATAATTTAAGCACATTCGGTGTATATATGAAGGGGGGAAATCCCCTGAAAATACTTTTTTTTAAAAAAAATTGGGTTTCTTCCCCCCCCTGCCCACCCCCCGAAAAAAAGGATATGAAAAGTTCAAAATGCACATAGAAATTATCACTGACATGTAAGGAACACAAAAATATTTGCATTATTATCATGTGACCAATGTAACTTGAGTTGTATCCCCAAAAGGAATGGTCGGCATGCCACTGATTCAATCTTCAAAATGCAGAGTTACATTGAAATGACTATAGCTCAGAAACTAAATGCCCTAGAGATATGAAAGATATACTGTTGTACGCAGAATTAATCACAGATTCAGACGATATATAATTTATGCACAAAAATAGAAAAGTTGTAACGTAAAAACTACGACCTTGACACAGCGTCTCGATCGAGACGCTTGGGACCGTGAGGGTTACATTTGGGTATCTCGATCAAGACGCTTGGGACACAAAAGGTTAAGGGTAAGGGCAATTTAAAATTGTTCTGATGGCCGAGCAATAATGAAAGCTGCATGTATCTGTACAAAGAATGGTGGGTAGGTGCTTAAGTACGGGACTAGAAAGGAATAGATTAAAATTTAGTGAAATTATGACTGAACCCAGGATCAAACCTGGGCCCTTTTCATCCCATGGCCAATACTTTTAACTGTCCATGTGATGGTGCACTTTAAACTGTAGGTCCAGTCCAGGTTAGCCTATCTGTGCATAAAGTGGACTTAAAAACAAGCAAATAAAAAGTTTTACTTTTCTATAGAGTATTAATGATGCTTGTCATATTTTTTACAGGTTGATGATGGGCTGCCATTCATAGGGGAGTCAAATTTGGCTGAAATTAGTCCATTGTGGGAACAGAAAAATTCCAACATCATGAAGGTTCTGCACGAAGAAAGACGAAAACGTTACGAAAAATACAAGCGACAGAATCACAATGGCAAGTCTTTCACCTGCCTATTCTCTCTCTTTAGCTAGTATTAACATACCAATTGTATTAAAATATTACAGGTGTTATGCAGTAAGTACAGCAATTGGAAAACATGTTCAGAATGTGCATCTAAACACACAGAAAATCCAAACATTTTCATCAAGATTTTAGAATTACACAATCAGAACTTGGGCAGGGTTTGTCTCATTGACAACTTTCAAAAGGTCAGATCCTGTTCTTGTCTTGATTTTTAAAGAGCTATGTATCTTTGTACTTGTTCTTTTGTATTATTGTATAATAGAAACCTATTTTATTGTTCTGAGATGTGCAATAGTTTTAGTTTTTTTTTCTTTGTAGTGTCATAGGAACTGAGAGTGGATACTGTTAAGGGAAATATTTTTTCTGGGCAGCCTTGTTTGCTGAAGTGTTAAGCTTAATCATCCAAGGATCTTCTGCCACCTTCCTCTCTTCTGTCATTACTGACTGAATGATTTTAACATATAAAGCTAAGAAAACTAGAACTAATAGTCAAAATATAGCAGTCTTTTGGATAGTATATTAAGATTATTTAGGTAGTTGCAAAATATTAAATTAAAAACTTTTAACTCGAAATTGGGGCTGCAACTTAAACAGGTTAACCACGAGTGGCAAAAAAGCCAGTTTTTTTCTACTTTCTTTCAGGTTTAATTGTATCTTAAGTTTGCATCACTTCTAACTAGAAAAAATAACTTCCATGAATTTGATAGAATGCACCCATTTTTCACCTTGCAGTCAAGGTGTCCCAGGTTCGATATGTAATGGTTTGGGCATAAAACTAACTTTGTCATACAATTTTAATTTAGAAAAATTGTTGCATTCATTTCCTTTTTTTCCTCCCTAGAAGATAAAACAAGTATTCAGATTTGAGATTAATAGACTAGATTGTTTGAGAGGAATTTTTAAGCTATTATAACAATAAAACCTGTCTGGTTTTTAAAATATGTTGATACTAAGCAGGCGCGGTTGGCCCTATAGCGCACAGGATCAGTTAACCCCCAGTAATATATGATAATCACCTCGAGAATGAACAATAAACAATGTCTTTACATTTTCACATTATTTCGCTAAAAATTCCTCACAATAAGTCATGTATTTGTGCCCGTAATACGGCGAACTCTTTTGCTGAGAAGAAGAAACCGCAAATCGGCCACCCTGATACAGACCCTCAGTTGAACCCCCACAGGACAGCTCTTGCCATTGTGAAAGCTTCGTGCGGGAGCAGAAGCTCGAGGAGGGTATAGGACAAAATACATGGAAGATAATATTGCAGAACCTATGTCTCCACCCAACGGTCATGCGCAGTTCGTTCTCTCACAGAAGCCGCGGGACAAGGCTCCGTTCTCGCTGCTTCCTCCGTTCCAGTGTTGCTCTGTGGGGTTCAAGTTTGAAGCGCACACATTACATATTCAATCTTCTCTTTGTATCATTTTTGTACCGAACTTCTTGGAATAAATGCAAGATTGTGGCAGAGATGGATGAGTGGAAACAAATAAAAGCTGGAATTAGATGCGATGAATTAAAATAAAGGAGATACATTACCAAAATAGCTCGTGCATGCATTCAGGGGTTTTTCCTTAAAGGTGGAAACACTTAGCGTTCGCGAAAGAGAAAGAATGGCGCAAAGAAGTGACTCAGTGTCAATCGTCTCAAGTTTGTTAGTTTTTGAAGTGCTTGGATACTTGTTGGAAAGTATTAAGTGATGCTGCGAGTGAAGCGAGGGATGGACTTTACCTAGGTTATGTCATTTGATGCAGTGTAGGCGTTGCTGTCCACACAGAAATGTACATAATTAACGTAAACAAACTTCCTTGTCCACTGAAAAAAAGCATGTGCTAGTCGACCAGCCCCAAATTTGAACAAACCTGTCGCGTATCAATGAAAGGGTCTCAGGTTCGATTTCCAGTATGCACATGCCATTAGTTGCCATTTCCCTTTAATAAATGTAGGACCAGTTCTGATTAGTCGGCATAGACGTCCGGAAGGGGAAAAGGGGGCTGCCCCCATGGAAATTGAATGTAAACCAAAAATTATATATTATACGCATATAATTTAATTTCAGTCACAGTAATTGATGGTAATTATTATAAAAGCGTTGCAGTAACTTCAGACTGAAGGAGTGTTTTTTGCTCCTCCTGGGGAAAAAAATATATTACTTGCCCCTACTTGAGGACGTCCATTCCAACAAAACTCAACTTTTTTCATAAAGGTACAATTTATTGTAGGTTCAGCCCTAAATTTATTCACACACCCCTAATACAAAACCTTATACTCCCAGATAAAAAAAAAATTAAGCACTCCCCCCATCCTTTTGTTAGGCGAAGGAAGTTTATTTTGCGGAAACTGAATATATGTCACATGACTTCAGTGAACCCCCGGGTAAATAATGCACGAGCCGCGCCTGATACTAAGTGACATCAACAAGAAGGTCCAAATCATTCAGGTTATTCATGTGTGAATTTTGCATTTTGTATTGAGTAAGTTATTTGTCCATTCCTAATTTTTAATATTATTGATTCCAGAAGCTTGGCCAAGATTCGACACATTGCCAACAACCACAGAGTCATTGTGGGATTCTCACCTGATGTTTGGCCCACTGCCATCACAGGCTGAAGAAAGATCCCCTGCTTCTCTCTGGGGGTCTCTGGTTGGAGGAATGAGTTCTGTGTGGCCATCTTCACTGTGGAGTGCTGCCCCAAATCTTCCTGTTCCAGATAAGAAGAGTGATGATGAGGCTGATGTGGACGTAAGTACTTCAAGTAATTTAAAATTGGTTCCATGATAAGACAAGGATCATAGATATTTGCAGTGTTATGTACGCTGTTCTCCTTTTTGGAACAGGGACACTTTACAAGCTGAAGCACGTTCTCTCACGATATTTCATAAACTACTTGATACTATGTATTTTACTAAGAATACTGTTGGTTTACTTAATCATTAGCAGATGGTAAAAAAATGTTGTAAAAAAAGTTACGAAAACATATTTTCAATATGTAACATAGAAATAATTAATAAGAAATAACCTAAACACTTCCTCTTCAGATTCAAATCGTCACAAACTTTGAAATATGAAGTAGGATTCGTGTGAAGAATTTCCACAATGTGTATACAAGTAAGGGTGGCCGCGGTGGCTCAGTCGGTAACGTGGCTGACTACCATGCTAAAGTTCCCGGGTTCGATCCCCGGCCGGTTCAAATCCTGGAACTTTTCTAACGCTCACCCAGCATCGAATAACATGGGTACCTGGGGGAAACCCTGGGGGGTAAAGGTGGTCAGGGGCGTGATGCTGATCACATCACCCCCACTCACGACCGGATCAAGAAAGTGTGGGGCGTTACCCCCACACCCCCTATACGCCTTCATGGCATTGTGCTAAGCACAGGGGAGCACTTTAACTTTTTTTTTTTAACTTTAGTATACAAGTAAGACTCATCACAGAAACAATACACATGCACAAGAGTTGAAGTGCGAATGTAGCACATCGTTCATTCACAATGTGAGTGTAAAGCGAAGGTTTTACGATGATAGAAAGTGAGTTTGAATCCAAATGGATTCGCTGTTTTAGAAAAGAAAGATAAAAAAAGTCAGGTTTAGGGCATATTGCTAGAGTGTCCTCAGCCAGCTCCTGGATTAGTCTCGTGTGTGTTTGATAGTGGTTTCAGCTAACTGAAAAGCAAATACGTGTTAAGATTTGGCATGGAATTAATAAAACATAAACATGAATTGTGTTCTAATTTTCTTCACATCCGAAATAGTAATAGCTGTTTTGTTCTTGTTTTTAAGACTGTGGAATAAAAGTGCACTCATAATTGAGGTAGCAATATGCTTTGGTGGCGAAGCTCAACTATCCCATACCATGTTTTATTCCTGTCAGTGGCCGTTACCAAAATATACCATCACATACAATGGATTTATTTTATTATTATTTTTTTTTGTATCGAATATACAAAATAGATTAGTTATGTTGTGCAGAGAATGTTACTTTATCTAATGTTAAACCGTATTACATTACTCATGTTGGTGTGTTAAATCTCCATACAGGAAAACCTCGTTAACACGATATTGGTTAATACGAAGTACTTTTTAGTCCGAAGTTCTTCCCATTCCCCAGCTGATAAAATAGGATTTTTTATGTATTTCGGTTGTTTACAAGACCCTTCCGCAAAACTAGTTTTGTTTAATTTGAAGTAGATACCTGTGTACATTGAGAAGAGAAGATCGAATGTGGAGAGAGCTTGACCTTGACATGCTTCCTTGTCCTAAGAACTGCTGACAACTTGGGGGGGGGCAGCCCAAAAGGTCCATTGGACTTGCATTCTTTGTCAATGTGCACAGCAGGTCAATGTCTTTCATCGCTGAATGCGCTACAGTGGAAATATTCACAGTGCAACAGGAGAAATGCAAGATAAGACCTCAGGGATGTTTCAAAAGACAGGCGCATGGCACCTGGAAGTTTTGTTCATCTGTCTAGCTCTGAATTCTAGTTTCAGTACTTTCCCGTGACCAAATCTTGGCCCGGTAGCCAACAACTTCCGGTAACTGCTTTCATTCAAAACATGTTCTTTGTTCCCTGTAACACTTCATAGAAAAGGAAATTGTTACAAATGATGAAAGCCATACAGGCCAACTAAAGATTGTCAACTCGCTTAATGCGTTGTCATCCAGATTCCAGCAAAAGTTTACCTTGATCTTACATTCGGTATGTCATAACTCCGTTCATACGTTTTCCCAACTGTGCCGGTAAAAAAAAAAAGTGTTCTGTTGGCTGAGTGACATCTCCCTCTTTTCGTCAGCAATCGTTGGGGGACAATGCAGTGTGTTTCAGCCCTGATTTTCTTGTGTGTGCGCACATGGGCTGATTAGAGACGAGGGTGGAAGTGAATTCGTTCTCCTTTTCTCTGACGTCTAAAATGAAGTAACCAGTCCTGAATATGTTCTTCAAAGCAAACAAAAACTCATTCTCCGCCACTGGTGTGCAGGGCAATGGGATCATTGCAGATTTTTTTTTCTTTTTTTAATGCAGCATCCTGCATAGGAAATGTTGCCCGTATGTCTGTTACATTAACAGCATGGTAAAACGTAGAGGAGGATTATTTTCTTTCTTCTTCACACTGCTAATTAAAGTAAGCATTATTTTTAAAATGCCGAGGATTTTCTCTTCCGCTACATGTTGCTCGAACTACCAGTCTGTCTCATTGTGTTTATGCTGCAGCTGGCACCAGTGTCTTGTCTAGCATCTGCAAAGCTGTCACTTGCCGATAACGACATTGAGAATACTCCTAAATAAAACATTAAATCGTCGATTAACGTGAGAGTAAATAACGATCTCCCATTTTGACCCAAGGTGGCCGCGGGGGCTCAGTCGGTAACGTGTCTGACTACCATGCTAGAGGTCCCGGGTTCGATCCCCGGCCGGTTCAAATCCGGGAACTTTTGTAACGATGGAAGCGGCCCCGGTGCACACCCAGCGTCGAATAACATGGGTACCTGGGGGAAACCCTGGGGGGTAAAGGTGGTCAGGGGCGTGATGCTGATCACATCACCCCCACTCACGAAAGTGAAAGTGTGGGGCGTTACCCCCACACCCCCTATATGCCTTCATGGCATGGTGCTATGCACAGGGGAGCACTTTACTTTACTTTTACCATTTTGACATCTGAAGATGCGCAGGTTTCATAAAGCCGACTTTTGCTGGCGCCAGTGTGACTGGTATCAAGATTCTTCGAGTTTCGCTTGCAATAAGCGAGATATTGCTTTTCTTTCCATAGGTCTCAGTGCAAACGGGTTAACTAGAATTGTAAGAATTTCCTAGAACAATTGAAAAAAGGTAAAATTATTATAAATCCTTTTTTTTTTGTGAAAACGTTTTCATGTTCTATTTTCCTTCTCACAACACACATCCTGTGCATAACAGGTTGTATAACTACCAGGATAAATGGTGTTACCATCTCCTAGGAATCTTTGTGTCCGGTTGAACTCCTTTTAAGCTGAAAATTGGCGCAAATTCCAATAACAACCCTTTTCCCGGGAACTGTGAAAGGTCGTTGTATCGAGAGTTGACTGTATAAAGCTTATTTATTGAGCTATTACGAAGTTTAAAACATCCGTTATGGGGGTAATTTATACTCTAATTTATTTCCACCTAAAAAAGAGGCACCACCTTGAAAAGTTTGGATAACTCAAAGTCGTTTAATTCGAAGTTGACATTTTTTGGTTCCTTGAACTTTGTATTAGATATATGCACTTTTCTTTTACAATTTTATAATTACTGAATTCTCCCAATGTCTATTTAGACTTGTAATTATTACAAATTTTCTAAAGAAAAATATTAAATGTTGTACACTTGGAAAAAATCCTGGATACATACATTAAATTTTTCTGGGTGCAGATCAGTTTCTTAAAAGTGTTATTCATATTTTGAGAAATGAAAGATGCGGTAGTAAATATATTAGTGAGAGCTGATGTACAAAGAAGTGAGTACATCAGCTTTTTTTTCTTTATTCATATTTTGAGAAGTGAAAAATGCAGTAGTAAATATATTAGTGAGAGCTGGTGTACAAAGAAGTGAGTACATCAGCTTTTCTATGTAAAACTATTAAGTTAAAGATTTTTGGACATCAAGGTTAAAAAGTTTTTGTTTTAAGGTCACTGGAATGTGTTCCCAACAGGAATCGAAATTACTTGTAGATTTTTTTAAAAAGTGAAACGTCAATAATTTATATGTGCTGAGAATTTTTCTTCCATAAATGTTTCCCAATTTATATTTAATGTGATATCAAAATAATTAAAACTTGCATATTTGTTATATCGGTCCATTTCTTTCAAAAATTTGTTTCTGACAAAGCAGATATGTCACGCATAACTCATAAGTAAACATCGGTTTTAGCATTGTTTACACTCTATATATGATGCTACATGTAGTTTTGTTTTACCTTGATATTACAGAAAGGGCTTGGTTTCGATCCATTACGGTCTGTGAACAACATCTGGTCTCCTGGGTCAACAGATTCCTCATGGTCATCTCCCGGCAAGGACACACTCTGAGCCTTTTCATGCATTTGCTTTTGATTTTGCAGTTTTGAGCAAATTAGAGTATGATATACTTGCACAAACGTTTGGTTCAACTATAAACATGTCTCTCTCCTAAAATTGATGTGGTTTTGTCATGCAAGAGTGTATTTTTGTAAATGAGCCACAAGTGATTATCACATTGTGTACTTTTTGGTTGTTGGAAATCACTGGATGAACTGTTTGTAAGTGTAACACCAGTGAAAATGTACACAAGTAACTGTGGGTTGGAGTGGTAATTGAATTTTGTCTTGTAAAATGTCACAAAATATTTGCTACAAATTAACGAAATATTTTTATTTAGTATTTTTTTAAATTAATATGACGTCAGGAGTACAGATTTTACTCCCATTTTTATTCTAGACAGTTATTCTTATTTTGATATTTCAAAAATTACAATTCATATAATTTGTTCTGATGCAACCTGTAGACATTTCGACTATTAATATTTTGTTCCGAATCATGGAGAAATTTGTTTCCTTTGCATGAATAAAAAAAATACAAGTAGTTAATTGGATGTATGCACATAAATTAATAGAAATGCATATTGATATGACCTCTTCTTAATTGGGACCTTATTCAGAAAAAATCTCTTTTTTTCACAGGAATCAGGTTTTGCATTATCAGAGATCAAGTATCTCATTAACTGAAGCTCTATTTTACCTAATTGACATTACACCTTAGTGTTATCTTTTGTAAATATAGAAGAAAGAGAAAAGACCTTCCTGAAATATCCCATATCAAACATTCCAAGTTTTAATGGGCCTGTAAATCACGTTGTGAAAAAAAAATATTTCTTCAAAACTATGTACCATATTCACATCAAAGTTCCAGGGAAGATTGGGCATGACCTAAATCAGTAAAATAACAATCATTACTACAAAAGCAAAAAGGCTGAAAATCTATATCATACAAAGAAATTTTATCTTGTTCTTCACAGCATAGTAATGTATATATTGCCTTTTTTTTCTTCTGCAAAATATGGAACGCAATGCAACATGATTTGAATCATCTTCAAACGTATCCTGAGATTTTGCATAAATTAATTCCTTGTTCACTCTGTATATATAGCATTGAAAATTAAAACTTCCCACTCTAATAATGCATTAACAGTGTCCATAAACAGTTTTTGTGAATAATTTGAGAAGCTCTATAGTAATATGGAATATGTAGTTCCATTATATTTTCGTATTTTTTTTTAATTTTACAGATATGTAAAGGTTGCTTTTATATAGACAGACAGTCATTGAAATAATGAATTTATTTTTTTATTATTTGGTTTTGTGGTCAAATGCTAAACTAGTGTGTGCTTGTGTGATTTTATTTTGAGATATAGTAAAAAAAAATGTGTTAATGCCCTGTATTGTGACAGGTGTGCATAAAATCAGTGTTTAGATTGTTTATTTTATTGAAGGTTTACTTTAAAAGTACATGGCTTTTTTATGATTGATGTCAAGACTTTTGAACATATTATATAGTTGAACCAAAGGTGTTTGTGAGAGACATACTTTTCGTATAAGTAATGGTTGTGTTTGAGTTTGAGACACTTTTCACTTTACAAAAATTAACTAGTGTGAACAAATTAGTATACCTGAGCTGCCTAGCAGAACAGAATGTCAGGGATTATTAATATTTTTTAATGTAGGAATGGCCCAGTGTGATTTTTTCTTGCCATTTACGTATTCACATTTTTTTAAAATTTTGTGATGAAGATGCTGTTGTTTTTTGAGCATCATTCTCATACATTTCTAAGTTGCAATAATTTTGAACTGGCAGTTTTTGTGTGAGTGACTTGCACACCTACAAAAATGTAACTTTTCAGCATTTTTCTTGTCTTTTTGTCATATGTGAACAATGTACAACATGTGTTACATATCTGGAACCAATTCAAGCATTTGGCTGTTTTTATTTTCTGACTTTTTACGCAAAACAGTAAAAGCCTGTTGATTTCACTGCCTGTTACACTATCAAGTGTTGGTTGGAAAGTGTCAAACTTGCTGGCAAATGGGGATGACTTTTTTTCCTTGTACATGAGCATGTGTTATGAAGGCATTTTTTCCATGTCAGATGTGTTCAGATTTGCTCATTCATTCGTTTGTACATAAAAAAACAAGAGAAAGTTTTAATTTTTATTTTTTTTAGTTGTGTTTTACGACTTCACACTTAAGTACATCACCAAAGAAATGTATGTTCAGTGCTCAAAATAAGAAAATATGACAATGATACTCTGATGTTAATTCAGACTACATTGCTGTGAAGAAAAATAATAAAAAGAAAAGCTTTAAAAAATAAACCTTGTGTAAGTACTCTGTTTTTTAATGCAACTATGTTTCCTAGTGTCCAAGTAGGAAGTTACAATAGAAATAGTTCATGTGTTGGAAGTGATATAAAATTCAGGTAAATTTGGAAAGCAGCTGAAGTACAGAAATGTTGGTTATATTTATCATTTTATCTCATCAATGTGGGATCTACAAAACTTCCCCCCCCCCCCCCACAAAATATTACCAAAGGCCCCCTACCTTCACACACACATTATATATACAGGGGTGGGCATAAGTAGGTATACAGTTGTATAATAGGTATATTAGGTGGATTGAGATGAGTATTTTGACCATGTGTTTGTGGCTGCTACAGGAAAATTTCTCTTTATTAAGTTTCCCAGCTTTGCTCAGTTTGTCTGTTGTTTACTAATTGTTAATTTTTCATTATCTTCAGTTTCTTGTGTCGCGATGGCTGAGAATTTAACTGTATACTTACTTATGCCCTCCCCTGTATATATATATGTATGTATATTTATATATTACAGATATATAAATTATGTGTGTGTAAATTCTTGATCTTATGTTGACAAAGACACATACAAGGGCCTACAGGGTGATTCAAAAGTCCCTTAACACCCCCTATAAAAAGTAAAGGAGTTAGGCTGGGTACAATTGGTCATGCATGATCAATTCCTACTAAGAAACAGGTTAGGCTTATTGGTGGATGCCATATTGAATTACACTCAAAAATTTTAAATGGGAAGCGGGTGATGTGTATAGGTGCCAATTTCATCAGAGATTTGGGGAAGGGGGGCAAAGCTAAGTAAAGCATAAAAACTGATTTTATTTCTGATTTTGGGGGATGGAGGCAAAGGTTTTTTTCTTTTCCAAGTTGTGACCTAATATTAACCTTTGAAAAATTGTAAGTACAATAACTAGCTTTGACAACAAAACATCTATATCAGGCTACATCGAACTTTATTAGCTGGACAAAAAATTCACTACTAAAGTGATTATGTAATTATACAACATAATACTTTACATGTGACTTTTGACAGAATTTGATTGTCATATTCAGATTAGTGTACTTATTCCTACAATCCTTTATAGGACTTTGATATCTTCACTCATATTTACATATAAAAAGGAAGGCCTAAGATAGAATTTTCATACAGGCGAGGTCGATTTTTAGCACCCCAGCCGTCCACCCTGTCACCCCCTGCCTCAAGCACAAGACACTCAAACCGAGTGATAGTCCCACATCCCATTTTAGAGCAGAATCCTGCGTAACTTCCTGTTGTGTGCGAAGTTTCTGTGTGCAAAAAGTTATGTAATATATTGAAAGTTATAGTTATGTAATATATTGAAAGTTATACATTGGGCCCCCTACAGGGGGGAGGCCCCCCCCCCAAAGTTTTGGCAAAGTTTGTGATTATATATATATAAAAATCAAAGAAGGTAAAAGGAAACACTCACCGGACAGTAGAAAAATTCAAAATTTTTGCTAACTTCGTAGCATCATCGGTGTCAGGAGAAAGAAACTGAACCGGTTCCGTTCATGGCCCATGAAGTGGTTTGCAAACTTGAGCAAGAGTTTTTGGCTACCCAACCCCTCCCCTGGCTCCACTTCATTGACATCTTCATGCTCTGGACACATGGAGAACCATCCTTGTCAGCTTTCCTGGACCAACTTAACCACTTCCGTTCCCTAAAATTCACCTGGACGCACTCCCCCAACCAGATCACCTTCCTGGATGTGGACGTGCACATCGATGGAGGACACCTGACTACCTCCATCCACATAAAACCCACCAACCACATGCAATACCTACACTTCTCCAGCTCCCACCCGTTCCACACCAAAAAAGCCATTCCATTCTCTCTCGCCCTCAGGGGACAGCGCCTGAACACTTCACCCACCTCCCGCCAGAATTATAACCTCCGCCTACACCAGGCCCTGGTCAACCGTAGATATCCCTCCATCCTGGTCACCAAGCAAATATCGCATCGCGAGCTGCCTCACACACCACTACCACCAAGAAACCTGCTGCCACCAACCCACCTGCACTCATCACCCAATATCATCCTCACCTCAACAAAATCAGGCACACACTGCACACTCTTCTCCCCATTCTCCACAGTGATCCTGAAACCAAAAACATATTTCCCAACAAACCCAGAGTAGTTTTCAAACGTCCCCCCAACCTCCAAAACATCCTGGTCCACAACACTCCTTCACCACACATCCAACATCCCCTGCCCATAAATGCAACCACCCCAGGTGCAAGACCTGCCCCATCCTCATTACCTCTCACACCCTCCAGGTGCATACGGCCACTTGCGAATTTACCCTCCATCCCAAAGGGACCTGCCATGCCTCAAACCTTATCTACATCCTCACCTGCAACATCTGTGGTGATTTTTACCTGGGGGAAACATCAACGGCCCTCAACCTCCGCATCAATAACCACCGCTCCTCCACCCACAACCTGGACTTCACTGTCGCCGTCCACACCAACCACCACAACATCACTTTCAACGACTGCTTCCGGGTAGCGATCATCCGTCTCCTACCCCAACCAGCCAACACCTCTGTTCGCAAAAGATGGGAGAGGGCCTATATATCGGCCATGAGTGCAACCACTCCACCTGGCCTGAACAAGGCCACCCAGTAATGCCCATCCCTCACCCACCGTCCCTCCCAAGCTATCCCATCCCTCCCACCCTCCCTCCCAACTCATCCTACACACTCACAGTTTACGAGGAGCCTGGTGACGAAACAGTGTTTTTTTCGTTCTACGCACCGCTGCTTCTTCGATGGGGACCTGGCAACTCTGCAGGGCCCCAACTTCCGGTTCCGTCTCTTTCTCCTCACACCGATGATGCTAGAAAGTTAGCGAAAATTTTGAATTTTTCTACTGTCCGGTGAGTGTTTCCTTTTACCTTCTTTGATTTTTACTTAGCCCTTTTGGCCCTCCTTGCTTTTATCCATTATATATCTATATATATATATGACACTGTTTTTTCACACTTGGAAAATGATACATTTGTTACAATCATGCAGTCATAACTTTTTCCTGATTAAAGATAGATTGAAGAAACCTTAACTACTGCATTTCAAGTTAAATTCTAGCCTGATTTGATTCTAGTCTTGACTGCCACGCGGGAGACCTAGGGTGGTGATCTAAGGTCAGAATTTCTCCAGCTTTGTTCCTGCATAAAGCAGTTACAGGACCCACCCAGCCTCAAATCAAATGGTACCCGGTAGGCAGGTAAAGGCAGCTGGAGCTTGGTGCTGATCACATCACCTCCAAGATGTCCTACATCGAAAATATGTGGGCCCTACCCCCACATACCCTAAATTGTTTCTGTAACCCTGAGTAACTATGTTTATTTTTTACATACTCATATACAAACCCTCTACTGTGTCAGTGACTGAGGGCCCCCAAAAGGCTTACTTATCTCCTTCCCCCCAAAGACCAGGGTAAATTAAAACATTACATTAGAAATACTGGATGGGGAAAATTATCTGCACCTTTATCTCCCATTAATCCAAGTCCATTACAATACCGTAGAATGACATGGTTGCATGCAATGTGTGGTGCAAGTTCCAGATTTAAATGCAATGACTTGTGTGTTCCTAGAAATTACATATCTCCCATTTCTTATGGACTTAGCACAAGTACAGCACCTTGAATAAGGTAATGTGGAAAACTACCCAAGAAACTGGTTCCCGAGATGATGACAACATAGATGGCAGTGCGATCAGCATAGCTGCTAATTTTCTTATGAAGTAATGTGGCTTAGTTAGGTTTTGGAATATATTGTCTAGATTTGTTTGTCTTGAAAGGTGGTACGTGAATTGATGGAAACAGTTATGTTTGTGGAGTGATTTGCAGTCACGAAATGGCATTAATTTGGAAAGAAAAGCAAAATAAAATAAATTAATTAAATAGCATGCGTAACATAAGAAGAAACATCGCAAATGTGATTCCGGACGTCAGGTATTGTATTGTGTAGTAGGTTTATTTTTGTATGTCGTTAGAATATAAATAGTGTCCTGAGAGATATTTCATGCCAAGGCGACAAACCACAAATGTCGCTTGGAAGCAAGCTGTTGGTAATCAATCAATCGAACCGTAGGGACACAAGCTCTTTCCTTAAGGAGATTTTAGATCAAAACGACAAGAGACAAATGATATGGGGATTTCACAGCAAAGCAACATGGGTCCTTCTGTCCAAGGCAACTTTCATACCGAAGCGACACATGTCAGTTGGAAACGAACCAATCAAGAGCAACATTTCACATCATAGCGGAATGACGGGCAGCACAGGTTAGCGTTCTGTTGGTGAAATCCTCAAATGATAAGTGTCGTGTGTCGCTTTGGTGCGCAATTTCCCTAAAGCTAGACACTCATTGCATCGCGCATGCGCAAACAACAAATCGTTCAACACGTTGCAAGCTATTGGGGAAAAGGACCCAGTATGAGCGACACGTGTGGCTTATCGTGTTGCCTAGATCTGCTGTTCACATAATTAGCAGCAAACACTTGCTAACAGACTGAAGGACCATGTCGCTTGTCACTTAGTTGGGAACTCCCCCTGTGGCATGGCACGTCACTTCGGTCTGAGCACCCTTCCTTTAAGGAGCTTTCAGATCCAAGTAGCACGTGAATACGTCATATGAATGTGTCGTTTGCTGTTTGGACCCTCATGCGCAATGAATGCTATTTTACAGTCTGGAAGTGTGTGTGTGTGTGTGTCGCTAGTCACATCAGTGTGAACATCAAGTGTCGCTTGTCCCAGTGGTCTGAAAGTTTCTTTACACTAATGTCGATGGCACGAAGGAAGTTTTGTGGGTTTCCCCTTGTCGTTTCATGCAATCATCATCATCACAATTAGTTTAAAGCAGAAAAAAAAGAGACCAAAAGTACAAATGCTTGAGTGTGTATATCTTTAAAACAAATTATGATGATAATAACGAACCTAATTCATACACAAAAATTTAGTTACAAAGAGCATTTCAAGCATATATTTTGTCCCATATTATTAATGAAAGTAATAACAGGGCATGGTCGACTCTAGAATGTTCGTTAATATATTCGCAACCACTACCATATATCATAGTAATTATCACATTCATAGAAATGCTTCATGTAAAAGAACCTGACGTTGCAGCGAAAACTCCATTTACTTCCATTACACTGATATGATCCACATTTTTATGTGACGTCACCAGTAGAAGATATGTCACTAATGTATTTATTTTTGTAAAAGAAAGCGTAATTTCTTTGTTATTATATGTAATAATGCACCTTGTTTGTAATATATATCTTTTGTTTATCGTTTATTGTATTTTATGCTACATTATAGGTAATTTAATGTATCTTTGTTTGCAAGAGTGCACTATACGAATTTGTATTTCTAAAGATGTATAGATGTCAGTTTTGTTGATAGTATCCTTTTGTAGATAGTGAATGATTCATCTGTACTTTAATCTGTGTTCTCGAAAATAGTATAAAAGCGAGGATGTCGCGTAAGAATCATCACACTTTTTCGCCACGGATCGACGAAGCTTTTAAACTTAAAAAGAACTCCTCGGTGTTGTGCATACATCTTGGTATGGTAGTTCGGGGCGCAAGCTAGGCCTATGTGAACATAGGTACGCCGATAGCCATGCATTGATGATATGCACAATACTGCAACCATTCTACGTCAAATAATAAAGTTAGCCTAAAGATTAATTTGGAAATAAAAGGCTAAAAAGCAAATATTGGCTCAGTTATCATTGCATATCTCTTGGTGTGGTAGTTCGGGGCGCAAGCTAGGTCTATGTGATCATAGGCTTGCCGATAGCCACGCATTGAGTTTTATGCGTTTTAATTGAGTCAATTCATCGACAAAGCGAAATCCTCGCCTTCGTCTCAAGTATAGTTGCATTATAATTGCAATAAATAAAGAATAAAACTTTTCAGTTTATACATACGGCAGTAATGTGGTTTTATTTCTCTTTGCTGTGAATATTGTCTTTGCCTAACACTATCCCTGTACCTGAGAGGAGTCTGTGTACTTCACCGAGTCTCATCGTTCACCGCTGAGTATTATTAAGTTAATATTAATAGTAAAATAATACGACGCGTGAAGTAATTGTGCAGTAGAACGTATCAAGTGGCAGCTCAACGTGTTGGCTCGATTTTGTAGTGTACAAGGGCAAGACAATTGTTTAAAGTTGAGATTCATTGTGCAAGAGCACTAAACTTTTATATTTGTAGAAAAGCACAGAACTACTTCGTTCGAAATGGAAAGAAAACATTTGCGTAGCGCAAATAAAAATCTTGCTTCAAATTCAGAGCTTAATGTTCCCGATTGTTGTCGGAGCATTGATAAAGATAAAACCACATTTGTGTGCAAGAAATGTACAAAGCTTCTACATTATGAATGTTGTGGCTTAGATGTTCGATCTGAAAGCCACGAAGCTACCGATTTCGTTTGTAAAGAATGTGAATCATTGTCTACAACTATTACATCTGATCCATTAAATATGTTTGAAGCTTTAAAAACCATGATTGAAGGAATTAGCAAGCAGCAAGTTGAAAGTATGAAAACATTACAGGCTGATATTAGCAAACAGTCTGAAGCACTGAAAGCTGATATCTGCAAACAGTCTGAAACACTGCAGGCTGATATTAAACAGCAAGCTGATTCCATTACCAGCTTGAAAGCTGATATCTGCAAACAGTCTGAAACATTGCAGGCTGATATGTGTAAACAGTCTGAAGCACTGAAAGCTGATATCTGCAAACAGTCTGAAACATTGCAGGCTGATATGTGTAAACAGTCTGAAGCACTGAAAGCTGATATCTGCAGTCTGAAACACTGAAGGCTGATATCTGTAGACAATCTGACATATTGAAGGAAGATATCCTCAGAGAATGTGCGTTGCTAAAGGATGATATCGGTAAGCAGCACGATGAATCTATGAAAGCTTTAAGAGCTGAAATAGGCGAGATGGCCTGTGAAATACAACAACTAAAGTCTGAGAACGAGAGTACTAGGGCCCGATTCTCTGAAGAAATTCGGCAGGCTAGAGAGATGGACTTTGATGAGTTCCGGCGTAGCTTGGCAGCCGATGTTAATAAAGCCACGGAAAGTGTTCGCATCGATGTAGAGGATATTAATTCGAGATTCACTGAGGAGTGCAATAAGATTATTGAAAAACAGCTGACGATGGAACAGATATTGGCCGAGGCCGAGGCTGACAAAATACAGTTCCGGGCTGAGGTCCAAGAAAATATTAGTCAGATTTCAGTAATTGTGTCTCAAAGAAGCAAGGACGTTGAGGAAATAAAAACTCAAGTAGAACAACTTACGAATCAGTTAGAGACCATGCACGTTTCCCGCCAAACGGAAACAGAAACTGGATCTCGAACAGCTGGTCATCCGTCTGCAGTTGCTGAGAGTGCAGCGTTGCCAACCATGAACATAGAACTAAATGAAGCGATGGACAGAGCCGGTGGAGAGAGAACTAGAGAAGACAAACAAGTCTGTCGCCCACGAGTTACTGCTGATTCAAGAGCTAATGAAGTGGCGTCTGCTGTTCCACCTACCTTTAGTCTTTCGGGCGATGACAGAGGTTACAGAGAGCGTGAATCTCGCAGAGCCCGGCACAGTCTTTATGAAGAAAGGACAAAGAGGAAACGTCTAGAAAGGAAGAAAGATCGCAGTTCCTCCTCTTCCAGCACCAGCTCTGACTCTCAGTATCAAGCAAAAATCAGGAAGCGAACACGAAGGCATGGAAATTCAAGGAGCGTGCCAGATGAGTCGCCGCCAACAACTCAGCGATCAGCAATGACTGGAACTCCAAGGATGGCAGACCTTAATTCCTTGTCGAAGTTCAAGGGAGACCTGGAAGCCCAGAATGCTGAGCAATACTTAAAAGAACTTAATATCAATTTTGATTTAATGCAGATTCCATACGAATACCGATTGGAAATTATTCCTCGGCTTTTCAAGGGCCAGGCTGAGCATTGGTTTCGAGCAAACCAGTTAGAGTTCAAGTCCTATTCTGATTTCTGCCGTCGTTTTCGCAAACAATATGCTTCAGAAGAGGCCAAAGAGAGGCAGCTGACAGCAGTGAGATCTCGCCGATACTTAAAGCAGTCCGGTATGAGCATGGAGGAATATGCCTGGTCTATTTACTCAGCCTACCACAATCTGTCTGCCCATTACATAGAACCTGAGATTGTGAATTTAATCATCTCCCAGCTTCCATATAGAGCTCGCAGTCTGAGTCTAGCTAATTCTCCTCAAACTGTACGGCAGCTAGCCGACTTTCTGAAAAGGTTCGAGGTGCTTGAAGAGCAGGACAGTTGGAAGCCTGTGTGGAATAGGGAAGGTGCAGGCCAGGGAAATGCTCCCAGACAAAATAGAATTGGAAACCAACAACCCAGAGTCAGACAAGTTATGCAGAACCAGAGGAATGGATATTCCAATTACAACAGACGACGTAATCCTCCTAGAAGGGATGGCAGGAACAACTACGCACGTGTGCCGCGTCGTTCCAGATCTGATCCAGAAGACCATTCCCGTGACTCTTCACGTAACGCCTCTGAACCCAGTAATTCCAGAGCGACGGCGCCTCCGTTTGAACCTTCTGCATCACGTTTGACGAACGAGCAACGTCAAAGCGTCGACATAACCAGAGACTTTTGTTGGGCACCATCGACTAGTGCTAATCCGAGTGGTATGCAGTCGCCCAACGTGAGTCCTTCGTTCCCGATCACAGTTGGGCTAAAATCTTGGACTTCTCTGGGAACCGATGACAGCGATATAAATAGTGAAGATAATCATCTTTTTGTTGTGCTGACTCTCAATGAGGGAGAACAAAGTTTAGATAGAGCACTACAACAGGCAGTTAGAAAGGAAAATTTACCCAGGGCTCCGTTAATTAAAGCAACTGTAACCGGCGTCGATTTTATTTGTGTTCTGGATACTGGCAGCGAATGTAATCTCATGAGCTACGCCATTTGGAAGAAGATTAAAGAGAAGCTGCCATCATTGCAGTTACAAACATGTCCAGATGTTAGGCTGACTGATTTCACTGGGAGAAACAAAACTAGAGTTGTAGGATGTAGACAAGTATATCTGGAGATTGCTGGAAGAAATTTATTGGAGGACATGTTTGTCTTGAAGGGTCTCGAAGCTGACTTTATTTTGGGCTACCCATTCCTAAGGAAATATGAAGCAGGAATTGACCTACAGCGCGAGAAGTTATCCCTCACCGTAGACGGAGTTCCGGTAGAGCAGGACCTCGTGAATAATGGATCTTCGAAAGGGACGTATGTAAGAAATGTCCGTGAAGATTCCCATGTCGATCAGTGGACGGCTAGTCCTGACGACATTCTGCAGAAGGTCAATGCAAATGAGATTTTATGCGAAAGGGGTAGAAGCCAATTGAAAGAAGTCTTATTGAAGCATAGAGATGTATTTTCCGAGAGACCAGGTACTATTAAAAACTTCCAGTGTGAGATTGAACTCACCACCACAGAACCTGTGTATCGATCTCCATATCCCATACCTATAGCAAAAAGGAAACTCCTGGAGGAAGAATTAGAAAAGTGGAGACAATGGGGTGTTATAATTCCCTGTAATTCCCCTTACTTGAACCCTTTAATTGTAGTCGACAAGCCTGACGGTACAGTACGCCCATGCATTGACTTCAGAAATTTGAATAAAATTGTACGTGTTCCACGAAATTCAGTTGAGCCCATTTCGGATGCCTTACAAAAATTTAAAGGTGCTCGTTATTTTACAAATCTGGATCTGGCTTCTGGATATTTACAGATCCCTGTAAAAACTGACTGCCAACCATGTACAGTGGCACGAATTTACCAAAAAGCTTGGTATCCATCACGTTTGCACAACAGCTTACAATCCAAAGGGGAACATGGTAGAACGAGCAAATCAAGAGATAGTCAGATTACTTCGTTTATTTTGTTATCGAGAACATAAGATTTGGTCTCGATACATATCAAAAGTTGTTTGGTTAATTAATTATTCCATTTCTGAGACTACTGGATATTCACCTGCTGAACTATTCTTCAACCATCCCATACCCAGAGAGATCCTAACCCATTTCAATTGGCCCGAACGGGAAGAAGCCCAACCGGATTGGAAGTCCAAATTATTCTTAGCCCAAGTCAGGGAGAAGAAGAAGCTGTCGAAGGATTTAAAACAGAAGGGAAACGCCAAGACAGTGACAGTTGGAGACTTCGTGATGGTTAAAAACCATTCCTTAAGCTCCTCATTAGATAGGACCATTCAAAAGTTGTGGATAGGACCTTATCTAGTGGACAAAGTGGAAAATAATGTTGTGACATTGCTAATTCCAAGGACTAAAGAATTATATGGTAAGGTTAACTTGGATAACCTAAAACTGGTGCGTTTTTCGGAGGATAAAAAGAAAGAATTTGTACTTTAAAACTAAGTTTCCTCCAGGTAGATAACTTCCTTCCTGAAACTTAGTTTCCGAAAGGAAGGGGCAGATGATATGATCCACATTTTTATGTGACGTCACCAGTAGAAGATATGTCACTAATGTATTTATTTTTGTAAAAGAAAGCGTAATTTCTTTGTTATTATATGTAATAATGCACCTTGTTTGTAATATATATCTTTTGTTTATCGTTTATTGTATTTTATGCTACATTATAGGTAATTTAATGTATCTTTGTTTGCAAGAGTGCACTATACGAATTTGTATTTCTAAAGATGTATAGATGTCAGTTTTGTTGATAGTATCCTTTTGTAGATAGTGAATGATTCATCTGTACTTTAATCTGTGTTCTCGAAAATAGTATAAAAGCGAGGATGTCGCGTAAGAATCATCACACTTTTTCGCCACGGATCGACGAAGCTTTTAAACTTAAAAAGAACTCCTCGGTGTTGTGCATACATCTTGGTATGGTAGTTCGGGGCGCAAGCTAGGCCTATGTGAACATAGGTACGCCGATAGCCATGCATTGATGATATGCACAATACTGCAACCATTCTACGTCAAATAATAAAGTTAGCCTAAAGATTAATTTGGAAATAAAAGGCTAAAAAGCAAATATTGGCTCAGTTATCATTGCATATCTCTTGGTGTGGTAGTTCGGGGCGCAAGCTAGGTCTATGTGATCATAGGCTTGCCGATAGCCACGCATTGAGTTTTATGCGTTTTAATTGAGTCAATTCATCGACAAAGCGAAATCCTCGCCTTCGTCTCAAGTATAGTTGCATTATAATTGCAATAAATAAAGAATAAAACTTTTCAGTTTATACATACGGCAGTAATGTGGTTTTATTTCTCTTTGCTGTGAATATTGTCTTTGCCTAACACTATCCCTGTACCTGAGAGGAGTCTGTGTACTTCACCGAGTCTCATCGTTCACCGCTGAGTATTATTAAGTTAATATTAATAGTAAAATAATACGACGCGTGAAGTAATTGTGCAGTAGAACGTATCAACACTGATAAACAATGAAATACTCCCTTAAATAAAACTAAGTGATCTTTATGTATTCAGATGTGCTGATAACGAATATCGCATCCATTTTCCTGTATCACCTAATTTTTTTGCAGAACACCCCACATTTTATAGTTTTATGGTTTCAGGTCTCCGCATCCGGCTTAACGTTTGGTTCCTAGCAAATGGATAAGAACCTTTTAGTGACCCTGTGTGTTTATGACTGGCACTTAATATTTCGTGGAGGAAACATCTGGCAGTAGAGTAATTTCCTGTTTCTCTGTTAAAATTTGTTCTTTTGTGGGTTAGTCGAGTCTTAACTTCCTTTCCGATAACTTCGCAAGTAGCCCTCGTGAGTAGCCGTATTTTATGTTTGTGTATGTTCGTGAAATTGTGAATGTAATATTGTGTATAGTGAAGTGTAAGTTGTATTTTAACAAAATGATAAGAGCATCCATAATTGTTTTTTTAAAGAAATATATTATAACTCAATGAGTTTGCCATGTCACTCAAATGTGTGAATAACCCGAACTTGTTTTGTTATATTTGCAGGGAATTTACTCTGAAGTCACAGAGAAATACTATCACTCCTATAGTGAAAAAAGCATACGAGTTGTATTTTGGAAGTAAAGTAGACGAGGGAAAAAGCTGGGCACCAGGTAAAATTTGTTGTAATTGTTCGCGAACTTTACCAGGTTGGCTTAATGGCACTCACAAATCAATGCCCTTCGGAAACCCTGTAATATGGACAGAACAGAAAGATCATACTATGGATTGTTACTTCTGTTTAACACACATAGTGTGATATAGTTCTAAATCAAAACATTCTATATTTTATCCTGATGTTCCTTCAGCCAAGAAACCTATGAGTCATGATTTTATACCAATTCCTAAGCCTCCTAAAGAATGGACAGTGGATGAAACAGAACCAAGCAGTGCTTCTCCAGATGATGAACCTGGACACTCATATTCAAACACCAATCCAAATTTTCCTGATCCAAATATACGTCACTTTATTTCCCAATCCGAACTAAATGATCTAGTCAGAGACCTCAACCTTTCTAAAGTTCAAGCGGAATTATTAGGTTCTCGTCTCCGAGGGTGGAATTTATTACAAGATGGTGTTAAGGTGTCATCGGAAACGCCAACAATCACACACATATTTTTTTTTCTGTTGGTAATGAGTTAACTTACTGCAATGATGTAGAAGGCCTTCTGCAAGAACTTGGAAGGCATCACAAGTGGAGACTATTTTTAGATTCATCTAAGAATAGTTTAAAAGTAGTATTGTTGCATAATGGGAATATATAACCATCAGTACCCCTTGCCTGTCTTCCACAATGAAGGAAACATATGAAAATATGGATACAATATTAAAAGTGATAAATTATGAAAAATATGGTTGGCAGATATGCAGAGACCTCAAAATGATTGGTATACTGTTAGGCATGCAGTCTGGGTTTACAAAATGTTGTTGCTTTCTTTGCGAATGGGACAGCCGGGCAAAAGATAAACATTACAACATTGTGGATTGGCCCATACGAAAAAACTTAATTCCTAGAGAGAAGAGTGTTAGGAATCACCCTCTACTTGAGAAAGACAAGATTTTGTTACCACCGTTACATATAAAGTTAGAGCTGATGAAAAATTTTGTTAAGGCTTTGGATAAACACAGTGAGGTTTTTGGGTACTTGAGAAAAACATTTCCTAAACTCAGTGATAGTAAGTTAAAAGAAGGCATATTTATTGGGCCGCAAATCCGTGAGATCATTCATGATGACAACTTTGTGGAATTGCTAACAGAAAAAGAGAAATGCGCATGGTTAGCTTTCAGACAAGTACGAGGGGGTATCGTAAAGTTTTGACAATCACTATGAAGTTTTTTAGCTATAAGCGTGAATTTTTGTCAGTAAACTTATTAAACCCTATGTAGCTAATGGTGCAAAAACCAAGTGATTGTCTTTTTTTTTTTCTTCAGAAATCTCATGAGTTAAGAGGAAAGTGTGAGATGGATAAAATTGAAGCCCGAAGTGTGATAAAGTTCCTGCATTAGAAGGGGAATAATACCCGGCAGACCCATGATGAAATGAAAGCTGTCTATGGTGATGATTGACCATCATATGAGACTATTGTGAGGTGGAAAAGAAATTTCCAAACTGGCCACATGTCACTCACAGACGAGCCAAGAAGTGGGAGACCGTCATGCACAGACGACGCTGTCAATGTGAAGAAAGTGGAGTGTCTTATCCTGGAATTTTGACCTGCAACCATCCAAACAATAATTAACGAAACGGAGCTTAGTTATGGTAGTGTGTCAAAAATAATTCACGGAGAATTGCACATGACAAAGGTGTCTGCATGCTGGGTTCCACGCTTGCTGACTTCTTTTCAAAAACACACACGGTGCAAATTTTCGAGGCGGATGTTGACCCTTTTGGAGCAGGATGAAGATGATTTCTTTGGTCGTCTGGTAACCATGGACGAATGTTGGGTCTACCAGTACGATCCAGAAACCAAACCATGAGCAAGGAGGGAAAGCACTCCCATTCCCCCCACCCAAGAAGGCAAAAAGTGCAGAAGTCGGCAGGGAAGGTCATGCTCCAGTTTTCTGGAATTGTCGCGGGGTCGTATTCACAGACTACCTTGCGAAGGGCCAGACCATCACTGGCGACTACTACTGCACACTTCTGGACAAGTTGTGAGGTGCTCTGAAAGAAAAACGGCGCGGCATGCTCACGAAAGGCCTTCTTCTCCTGGCCGATAATGCACCCGCTCACTCTTCGCAAGTTGTGATCGAGAAGGAAAGGCAATGTGGATAGGAAATCTTGCCCCATCCACCCTATTCTCCCGATCTCGCACCAAGTGACTTTTTCTTATTCCCTGAAATGAAAAACCGTTGTGGGGTCGGCGATTTGACACCACAGATGATGTCATTATGGAGGTTGAGCAATGGTTTTCGTCGCAATCCAGGGAGTTCTACAACGAGGGCCTTCGGAAGGTCAAGAAACTATGGGAGAAATGTATGGCTATGGATGGTTACTATGTACAGAAGTCCTAAGTACCTCAATATAAAACACCAATTCTAGCTCGTTTAGAACAGGGTGATTGTCAAAACTTTATGATACCCCCTCGTATGCTGTAATTTTCTTGGAAATGTGAAAGCTGACAACTACAAGGAACTTGTTGCAGTGTTATCAGCGCATGGGGTGCAATATGTCCTTGAAAATTCACTTTTGGAATTTTTTCCCCCCTAACTTGGGCACGGTTAGTGACTCATGCGGCGAGAGATTTCACCAGGATATTTCTGTCATGGAGAAACGATATGCAGGAAAATCGGTACAGACCATGTTAGCAGACTACTGTTGGAACCTCAAGGAAGAGGTTTCTGGTGGCAGTTACAAACGGCAGAGTTCAAGAAAGAAATTTTGAAAATGTGAGTATAAATGTGTTTTTTCCTTTTTTTTTTTTGCATGAAATTTCTTCATTGAACAGTCAAAATCGGTCCTATATATATATATATATATATTATTTTTTTTATTTTTCATAGTTATTCACTTCAATATTTAAATCTTATTTCATGAGCAAACAAAAATAATTTCAAATTTCGATATATTATTACAAAGGGAATTAAATTTTTATTAAAAACAAAAAATGAAAATCCAGGGAAAACGATAGGTGATACAGCATTTCTACTTTCAGATTTGGATTCAGCGGGGTCGAATTACAAGTAATCACCTATTTTCGTTCAAAGGAGCAAAAAAAAGTTTGATTTTGTTCATCAGTGTTATAAGCAGACTAATACCATGCAGCTGTGCCGACACCAGCGCCTCTAGCGGTATATTCAAGTGGAACCAGCCAGAGCGCCCAGAACAGTGCCATTTTCCACACTACATTATTCAAGGTGCTGTAGCACAAGCCTAAATTAAAAAAATTGAACTATAAATCAAAGAAAAAAGCTTCTATAAGTTCAACTTGAGATTTCCAGTCTTGTCTGCAGTGCATGCATTTGACCTTCACTTGTCTCTATTACCCACCTTAACTGAATATAGGGAATGCATCTTATACCTGTAATAG
The DNA here is from genome assembly GCF_977018435.1 of Lepisma saccharinum. Taxonomy (NCBI): domain Eukaryota; kingdom Metazoa; phylum Arthropoda; class Insecta; order Zygentoma; family Lepismatidae; genus Lepisma; species Lepisma saccharinum. The sequence continues at coordinate 179,594,907 of NC_139229.1, forward strand.
GGTGACCATATGTCCCATTTCGGGGGAGTGTCCCGGCAGTCCTGTCGATATTATTAAAAAACACTATTTGTCCCGTTGTATAAAAGTTTAGGAGTTTGCTTGAAAACCTAATATAAATTTCACACACATTTTATGCTAAAAGAAATGTTGATTGAATTTTTATAGTAGTATCATGGTTGTCAAGAATGTTTGAGCAGACAGTTGTATTGTTTTGTGTGTTTTCCGTTATTTGTATAGCAACAAATATGGCCTAGAAGCATACAGGTAGTTTCAATATGGACCTGCAACAAGAATTGACACAAACTCAAAAGACAAATCTTGCATTGTGTGCCAGATATGTGGGGAGTTTCACAACGGTTCGTGAAGAATAAAGTTGTTCTCAAGAAGATTGATTCTTTTGATAAATATTACTTTTGGCACTCTTCACTTCAGCTTAGTACTAACATCGAAGGTTCATCAGAAGGGACCAGAAACCCTATGTAAGCCATACCGAGATTATAATTATTAATACCTCTTGACAGCGGGAGATCGAATTTCATTTATTGTTTATGATGCATCATTTATGTGATCCATATAATGATACATTAATAATAATTTTAAACAAGTAATTAGGCCTAATTGTTTTTTCACGAATGGGAAGGGGGTTAACTAACCTCATTGGGATGTCCCATTTTGGGTTCAAAATATGGTCACCCTAACCTGCGACTTCCTTCCAACTATTGGCATTGTAGGAGAAAATGTTGAAATTGATTGTGCATAAGAATTTCACTGGTAAGTCTTAGAAACTCACTTTGGTATTGGTTCAGTTCAGAAAGTAAATGCAGAAACAAAACTTCATTCACATGTGGACTTACTCTTAAATCTCAAATACATGAACTTGCATATTTCCCAGATACACTTTTGTCAGCCAACATAGGTTTCATGCAGGGACAAATTTCATTAGTTTGAATTTGACTAAACTGTGCCTAGATTACATCTGGTTGAGCCACAATTTTTGTACTGATTTTTCAGTGTCATATCCTCTGTATGCATTTAAGGTAATTAATTAATTTAATTAATTAAGTTTAAATTACTATTTTCATAAATCGATAGGGTTTCAAGCTGAGCACATAATTTGCATCACAACCAAGTAGAATGAATCATTGAAGTTTAATGAACATTTCAAACAATCTTAATTTTTATTAATCAAAAAATATAATTTACAACATATAAAATTACCAATTTCTATACACTTTCATTACAGTGGTAATAAAATGTTGGCACTTAATTTACTTTCATATTGCCACAATACAATGGAAACACATTTAGGAATGATTGCTTATAGAATTTGTGCTTGGCACAGTAAATCATCTACACAACTTGGAATGATCAGTGTAACTGCACTATTAGGATTTGGCCAGGAGATCAGTCAGCATTTTTTCCAGCTTCCTTGCATCCGCAGCAAATTTCCTGATGCCCTCTGACAACTTGTCGGATGACATTTCATCTTCGTTCAGCATCCATCTGAACTCTTTCTCACTCAATGTCACCTTATCGATATCAGATTTCTTTGCTGAAAGAGATTAACAATTATATAGTGATGAGAATAAATTCATTCAAAATTTAGTAACAGCACCTTACACCTGTACACAATTGAAAAAAAAAATGTTTTCCCATATCATTTATTTTACTAGTAAATTTTTATATCTAAATGCAGTGGAACCCCAATTTTACATTTTTCCTCATTAAACAGTCAATCTTGATGGTCCGAACATAGCAAAATGAATTTTCCTAGATTTTACATCTTCCCCACATTTTAAGTTTTCAGCTTGGTCCCCTGAAAAACTTAAAAGTGAGGTTCCACTGTAAATTAGTTTTGCAGATACGAGTTCCATTTAAAATTTGAAATGAGATTCCTCCACAACTGCACTTTCAAATTTTATGTAGAATAATCAATTTTTCTTTTTCAGAACCTGGTTATGTTCATGGCACAAGGAACCCTGTATTACTGTTTTACACACAAATGAACACATCTCCCTTTACTTATTCTGCTACAATGTTAACACACGCACACACAATAAAACAAAACTTTTTGCTTCCCTTGATTTAAGACCTATAATAATAAAGGAATCCTCACCTGACTGTTCAGTCAAGGCTTCGTACACTGTATCAGTGCTGTTGTCTAACTCCTCAAGCAACTTCGGACTGATCGTCAGCAGATCACAACCAGCTAATGCCTTGATTTCACCTGAAAGAACAAAAACAATGTTACTTGGGCAAATCAAAAAGTAAGTTACACCCAAACACATTAGAAGGAAAATAATTATTGAACAAAAATGTATGAACATTTAACTTTTTTCGACATAGTCACCAAGGTACCAAACACTTTTTGAATTGTGTGACCAGTTTTTAGATTTCTTGTGTGTAAAAATTCAGTCCACTTTTAATTGAATTGACTTTTGTGCACATCGGTTAACGATTGCAGCAACCAGTGAGAGCACAATTTACTATACACCCGGCTGGTCATGAATCAGCATACACACACTAGCGTAGGATATATTCAGTTCACTTCCAATCTCAATTTTCACGTTGTGGTTGGCAAGGATGATTGCATTCACATGCTCCATTTTGTCAATAGTGTTTCAGTTGCAGGCTGCCAGACACACTGTTAGTCGTTCACATTCGTTCTTTCCTCTTCGAACATCTGGCACCATTTCCTGATCATGGGACGTGATATTGCATTCTCACCATACACCTTGACAATTTGGCGATTGATTTCACTCTGATTATGCCTTCGTGTCTACAAAAATTGGACGACTGAGCGCAACTCAATGTTGGACACCACCTCAATACAACACGCCATACTGACATGGCGACTACTCTCATATTAAAGCAGCTGCAGCGTGGCTGCTTTGGATATGGGGAGAATACATTCCAGACTGTGCTGCCACCAAGCATGATTATTATCTCTTTTAGTACAGGAACACTGCTTGGTTTTTTTGATTCGCCCAAGTATATCCAAGTGACTCATTAAAGCTGTTTCCATTCATGTCTACTTTCTACTTGAAAGACAAGGTTGACTCAACTTGAATGGAAGCCTTGTGCAAAATTTTCTATGGTTATGACGAAAAGGAATCTAGCATCATGCAATTGACTACTTGGGAACATAGATACTGAACAAGATAACTAATTCACACAGATTGCACAGAAGTCGAGAGACCCTATTTAAACCATACTTCTCCACTAATTAGTTGCATTTTTATCAGAAGTTATTTTTAAGTGGAATGTCACAGTATCTATAATGGAAGAATTATGAAACAATTAATAAAAACTTCTTAAGTAGAAAAGAAATACAAGGTGTCCACAATGTCCCTCCTTGATTATAAACATTTGTAACTTCAGATTTTTTTTTAGATAGAGAAGTGTAACTTATGGCGAAGTGTGGGATAACAAAGTTTTTTGGATGTCATCAGTAAACTTCCACATGAACACCTTTTGTGTTTCATTCCACTTCTGCCATATTCCTGTGAGGAAATTGATGTAATGGCAGCATATATACAATGTTCTTCAATGTGTCAATATGCAGACTGTGCGTTACAAAGCCTAGACAATTTGCAACTTGTATGCACAGAACAGCAAACTGTTTCTGGACTTCGAGCTAAACACTCTCTCTATGCTTTCTCCCAATGTCGATCACCAGCCGTTTGGTGAAAGAGCAAACTCCCTGTTTCCTTGAACTTTTTGCATCGGAACTTTATCTTTTTGACAACAGGTAGTGTCCTTCAGTACTTGGTGTGAAAGGTCATTCGAACAGTTTTTGGTAAATGTGACTCATATGATAGCACCCACTGCACTTTTTTCTAGATATGAAAACATTTAATTTCTTGGACACAGTTCCTGTTTCACTAATACCCCATCATAGACACCTGAACCAAAAGAAACTTTGTGAGCTTTCCCACACTTTGCCATAAGTTTCACTCCTCAAGCTTAAAAACTTTAGAAGGTACAAAGGTTTGTAATCGAGGAGGGACTTTGTGGACAATGAAAATATGTTCTAAACTTTCTACATAGCATAGGCATTCAAATGTAATAGCCCATTATTAATCCTTAGTTAACTCAAAACATTCCACTGCTTTCTATTCACAACTCGCAACTGATGTCATGTGCAGGAAAATATAAGCAAGTACTTACCAGCATTTCTAAAGGATGCTCCCATCACTACAGTCTTGTAGCCAAACTTCTTGTAGTAATTATAAATTTTAGTCACCGACTGCACACCAGGGTCATCCATTGGTTCAAATGTCTTCTTGTCTCCATGTGCCACATGCCTGCCACAGAAAATATGCATCACCAGTTTCATCTATGTATAATTAATCAAGTTACAAGCACAATATACAAAATTAGCAAGATAGAATTACTCAGGACACATTGGATCCTATTAAACGTCAGTAGAGGTTCATGACCATGCACCTGCTCAACATTACAACCAACAAACCTGTGCAGGTTCTAGAATTTTTATTCACATAAAATTGAGTACATGCTCCAAAAACTTAAATAAGAAATGCTGTTTTATTCACACGACCCATTATTTACACAACAAATTACCGATTTGCACAATATCAGTTACAACTATGCTTCTGGAATAGACAGCTTATAAAAGTAGAACACAGGAACTAACTTTTTTTTTATTGCAATAAAAAGATAATTCTTCAACAGTCTTAAACCACAACAAATTATAATTTCAAAAATAACTCTGATGATACAAATCTAAACAATTATAATAGAATAAAGCGAGAAGTTAACTGCACGTTTAGAAGTATAAAAAAAGAGATTACTTGAAAAGCAAAATTAACGAAATTGAAACAAACAGCAAAAATAAAAATATCCGAGATTTATATAAAGGTGTAAATGAGTTTAGAAAGGGGTGGCAACCCAAAGTAAACTTGATAAAAGATAAAGACGGTGATTTTCTAGCTGACCCAAGCGATATTCTAAATAGATGGAAGAACTACTTTAATGACCTTTTAAATGTCCATGTAGGAGATAAATCAGAAATAAATGAAGTCCACACAGCAGAACCTTTAGTTCCAGAACCTAACTTGATGAAGTTAAAGATGCTATTAAAAGGCTAAAGAATAACAAAGCACCTGGCATTGATTTAATACCAGCTGAGTTAATTAAATATGGTGGATATTCATTAATATGTCAAATTCATAAATTAATTTGTTTAATATGGAATAAAGAAGAAATCCCTCAACAGTGGAAAGAATCCATAATTGTTCCTGTGTTTAAAAAAGGTGATAAAATGAACTGCAATAATTACCGTGGAATTTCTCTACTCTCAACAACATATAAAATATTATCTAACATTATTTTAACAAGACTAACCCCATATGCTAATGAAATTATAGGTGATTATCAATGTGGATTTAAACGCAACAGATCAACTACAGATCAAATTTTTCACATCAGACAGACACTTGAAAAAAAGTGGGAATATAATCAAAATGTCCATCAGCTATTCATTGATTTCAAAAAAGCATATGATTCGGTCAAAAGAGATAAATTATATAATATATTAGTAGAGTTTGGAATACCTAAGAAGCTTGTTAGTATGATAAAAGTATGCACCAGTGAAACAGAAAGTAAAATTCGTGTGGGTATTAATGTGTCTGACAAATTTACAATTCATGATGGGTTAAAACAAGGAGATGCACTATCTCCATTGCTCTTTAATTTTGCCTTAGAATATGCTGTTAGGAAGGTAAACGAAACTAAAGAAGGACGAAAAATAAATGGTGTGACTCAGTTAGCATATGCAGATGATGTAGACTTACTGGGGGATGATGTGAATACAATTAAGAATAATGCTAAAATATTTTTCAAAACTGCTAAAGAGATAGGTTTGGAAGTTAACAAAGAGAAAACTAAATATATGCTTACAGGTCGAAACCAAGTGTTAGGTAATAATCAAAATCTAATTATTGATAACAACTCGTTTGAAACAGTTTCCAAATTCAAATACTTAGGAGTAATATTAACAAATGAAAATTATATTAAAGAGGAAATAAAAAGTAGGCTTAATTCAGGAAATGCATGTTACTTCTCTCTTCATAAACTTTTGTCTTCTCGTTTAATATCTAAGAAACTAAAAGTTAAAATATACAAAACAGTAATTTTGCCTGTAGTATTATATGGGTGTGAAACTTGGTCCCTTACATTGAAAGAGGAACATAAACTGAAAGTATTTGAAAATAGGATCCTTAGGAAAATATTTGGACCTAAAAGGGATGAGGAGACAGGTGAGTGGAGAAGGTTACATAATTTAGAACTACATAATTTATATTCATGTCCAGACATTATTAGAATAATTAAATCAAGAAGACTTAGGTGGGCAGGCCATGTGGCACGAATGGGAGAGGAAAGAGGAGTTTAAAGGATTCTTGTTGGGAAACCTGATGGTAAGAGACCAGTAGGAAGGCCAAGACGAAGATGGAGGGACAACGTCGAGATGGACCTAAGGGAAATCGGTAGGGATGGAAAAGAGTATATAGATCTTGCACAAGATAGGGACAGATGGAAGGCCTGTGTTGCTGCAGCCATGAACCTTCGGGTTTAAGAAGGCTAGAGAGTTAGTTAGTTAGTTAGTTAGTTATATCTTATGAAATCCTCACAAAAAGAAATAAGAACAGAAAAATTATACACTATTCATTCATTGTTAATGACTTACCAATCAAGTATTCTCCCTACAAATGGAGATATTAAAGTAACTCCAGCTTCCGCACAAGCAACAGCCTGGCAAAATGAGAAAAGAAGAGTCAAGTTGCAATGTATCCCATGCTCCTCCTCCAGAACTCTGAAGAAAACAAAATATTTTCATTGAGCTCTGGCATTAGATTCACATTTGCAAATCTAATTACAGTTATCAAGTGTTTACGTATGTTCAGATGATATCAATATTATTATTTTTTAACTCCAAAAATTAATATGTTCGAAACACCATAAATTATTCTGTACTCTTTATAGTAACTATTTCTAGGTTAAAATCCTTAGAAATTCCAATGGGGCGATAACTTTCAATAAGGCTGTTTAAGGCTTCCTAATATCTAGAGCCCGAACTTTTAGGTGCTGCACCTACAAAAAAATAATGTAGGATGCTTCCATATATGGAATCTCGCATCTTATATCCAGTGCGGTTCACATACGGGTGTTCACAATAACATTTTTATACTTAAGAGATTTACTCCTCTCCCCTGTAACTTAGTCTTCAATTGAAAAGGTAAGAATAACAATTCAACTTATTTTCAACAAAAATCACGCTATATTTGAAGTAATACAAGATTTTTCATTCAATTAACACCCTTTTAATTACGTAATTTACAATTAGTAATGGCTAGTGCAAACTAATTAGTATAACATGCAATCTCAGGTAACTACCATACTTCACAATCTACTTTCTATTTCACGGACCATATGTTAACCAACGACATTCATTCAGCATTAAAAGCACGTGCATCATTAGCAGGGCAGAGGGGAGGACGCGTCCAGTCCAGAAAAAAAAAATTTTGTGTATGTAAGATATTTGGTTGATTGATTGATTTGGTGTTTTAAGTCCACTTTGTGCACAATAAGGCTAATCGGGACTGGACCTACAGTTTAAAGTGGGATCCGAACCACTATGTGCCTCCACCAGATATCGAACCCGGGACCCCTTGATCACAAGGCAAGGATGCTACCACTGCGCCATCGGGGAGGCCGTAAGATATTTGGATATTATACAGAATGTCCCCTTGCCCTGCCCATAACAACTCTGTTTCGATACCTATGATTGAAGTATCAGTCAATGTGACATTGCTCATATTCCTTATTCCCTCTTGTTTCGTATTTTCCCTCCTAGCATCATTTTGCCATGGTTCAGAGAGATTGATTTTCGACCATTCAAAGCAAGGGTTCCCAATTTTTTTTCCTACACCGTGCCCTTAGAGTGTTTATTTTTCCATGCCACCCAGAATGTAGCCTCTCCAACACTTGCACTGCTCAGTTACTTGTAAGATTGCATGCCTTAAGTTAAAAATTAAACACGTATATCAAACATTCATAGCATTGACTAACAATTCAGTAAAAATATTTGAACATTTCGCAGTGCCCACTGTAAGCTAATCACGGTCGCTCCCAGGGCAGCGTGGCACACATGTTGGGGACCACTGATTTAAAGCGTATAGTAACATCTGTTTACCGTCATCAACATATTTACCCGTCGTTGCCTTGTAATCGAGGGGTTCGATACCCATTGGAGGAACATAGTGATTCGGATCCCACTTAAAACTGTAGGTCCAGTCCCGATTAGTCTTATTGTGCATAAATTGGACTTAAAACACAAAAAAATCAATCAAACATATTTACAATCCTTGATCTTATGCATTGCACGAAACTAATCGTTCCAGAGGCAGTCTTTTTGTATATGCAAATGGTAAACACCCAGATGTGTCCTCTGTCCGTCCATGCATTCGAGTGAATTGTTCAATTACAAGAACTGCGGATGAAAAAAGAAGACAATTCTCTTTTAGATATATTAATATATTTTTAAATGTATCTATTACAAACAAGACTACTTACTGATTTGCCCGAATAAGTGGCTAAAGAACACACTTTCTTTAGCCACTTATTCGGGTAAATCCGTAAATAGTCTTGTTTGCAATATATACATTTGCACAGGAACTCGCTCATGAAGGATGGCCGGCCTAAGCCTATAATTGAGCTCTAGATATTACACAGAAAAATATAAAATTCTCACTGTGGGTCAAGTAATTGAACGCCACATACCGACTCAATGCACTTAATAATGATATCAAGAGAAATAATGAAAATTAAATTCTACATTATGCTGGCTGGCACTTACCTTTTTAGAGGATACAGTCCTTTTAGTAATTTCTGTTGCAACCACTGTGGTGAATTTTACTTGTAAAGGAAGTCCATCTGTCTTTCTTTTCTTCTGGAGAACTTTTCAATTACTTGGTGGTTAAAGTCTTTAATGCCCCTCACCAGCCTTTTCTCGATGGATAACATAGCTAAAGCCGACAGCCTATCCTGAGACATGGTGATTCGCAGAAACGTTTTAACCCGTTTGAAAGTTGAAAAGCATCTTCTCTTAACCAGATTTGTAGGCCCGATACTGCAGTGAATAGAATCAATCTGTTCCCTTACTTTTTGTATTTCCAGCTTAAAATTTTTCACCTGATTCTCAACCTGAATTGGATCCGTATTTGTTTTCTGAAGTTCACAGAACAGAATTTTCACATGCGGCATTATGTAATGGAATGCAGTCAGTCAAAACACAAAGATTGAATCGTGCAGTATTTGCAACAAACCATGACACTCCCGAAGTGTAACTCCATCGACAGATGACATGTTACTTATTGTCTCAAAGCAATCAATTAACTAGTTTTTACGTTCGTAAATAACAAACTGTTCTGCTATTGTATGTCAACCATGTTGGAACTCCTCTAGGGAGACGCTTCTGTACTTCTGCTTGAAGTACTGTTCTCTTTGCTGACCCGAGGAAAAAAAGCTGGGAAAGCAGACAAATTTGCAAAAAAAATTTGGCTTGTGCAATATCTATCACAGTACGCTCCATCAGTAAATTTAGTTTGTGAGCATAGCAATGAACAAAGTAGGCTGTTGGATATTGTGCTCTAATCTTGGCTTGAACACCATTCACACGTCCACTCATGACAGATTCCCCCATCGAAACTCATACCAATCAACTTTTGTGGTGAATTTTCCAGATGTTTCTTTAGCTCAGATAGAAGTGTAAAGTTTGCAACTATGTAGCACAGACCAACTCGAGTCCCCCTAGACATGCCTTGTATATGCTGCACTCTGGTGCCGAATGCAAGAACTATTGCCGCTTGCATCACGGCTCGCACCGTGTTTGCACAGCAAAGTGAACATTTTCGTGGTATAGTGGCCAACAGCCCCTTTGCTGTCAGTTTCATGCAACACGCACAGCAATTGTGTTCATCGCAATCCGTGGAACACCGGGGGAATCAGTGTTACCAACTATCTAAAAAAGTTATCAGACGTGAAAGACGTCAACTCAGAGTAAATTGTGTGTATATATTCAAACATCAAAATAGTTGTGTTGTAAGTCTGATTGAAGTATGCCTCCCTAGTGTCTGTTGACGTGGAGAGGTTATTCTCCGCATACAAACACTTCCCGGCCATTAAACGATTCACTAACATAGAACGGTACAACATAATTCAATGCAACTCATTTCTTTTGTATTCAGAAACCAGTGCCAGGGATGAACAAAGGTAAAGACTCAAGGATTCTCTACTGGTGAGTGTATATGTAATCAAAGTACATCTTCAATTCTCACAATAGTTTCTTTGTAATGTTTAAAATGAAAAATTATATGATACACATGAATGTACTTAGGTTTTTTGATTTTTTTGCACCTAAAGATCTGGGCTCTACTAATATCAATCTTCCCCAGTATACTATCTGGTAATGATATGATGAAACACGAAATGTGTGTACTCTGATGTAGTAGCCAATAACTTTTTGGAACATATTCTGGGTAAACTGTTTCCAGCATTTCAAACATGTAAACATTTCTTATTGCATATTATAAATATTCTCCCAAGATTTTGTACTTATTTGTATTTTTGGTTAATTTATGTGAATCGATTAAAAAGATGCAGGAAAAAAACAAAAACATCCATTCCTTAGCCCAGATTCAAACTTAGCACCTCTAGCTCCACAGTGCTATTTGTAGTGGAGTGGGAACAAAGCAGCATAGATAGCATTTGCGCACTTGTTTCCAGAAATCTTTGATGCCCACACCTGATGACTGGAAGTAAATTTCACATACTAGTATGTTGAGTGCTGGACTCAATCTTGCCACCAACTCTCTCAGGTTCGAGTCCTGGCACTGGCATTTCTTTGTGAATGTCCCTTCATCAACTTTAACTATTCATTAATTTGTAAAAAAAAGGGCAGAAATGCAATGCTAACAAAGAAAAATACAAATATACTTCTGCTGCTAGTTTTCTATGAAATTGTAAAATATTACCGAATCCAACTAATTGCATTAAGCACCCTATTAAAACTTACTTTGCAGCCTGGATTCCCTCCCAAGTTGAAGCAAGTTTAATAAGAATCCTCTCCTTTTTAATTCCATGCTCCTCGTATAACTGGATCAATTTTTTTGCTTTCTGAATACTTCCTTCCTTATCAAAAGATAACCTGCAATGGAAGAGTAAAAAAAATAGCATTTTACCAACTAGGATGATGTTTACAAACAATAAAGTCAGTGGCAGCTTGCAATCACACATTCGCGATTATCTCAAAAATGGCTCTTTTGCAGACCCATGTTTACAGAGACCTTTTTGCTTCTATTATCGTGTACTTTCACCTGTGTTAGTTTGCACTATTACTTTTGAGATACCCTGTATGTAGCCTTCAACATTAGTAAAAAGGTTACATACAAGAGAATTTCATGTAAGTGCCCACATAGTAAAGACAAATACCTGCTCCAGAAGACATTCTTCAATTAGAAAAGCAATTAGTACTCATATTAATGCAGGACTATCAACCTCCCACATCATGTCTCGTAATAAATCTTAACTCTTTCGCTGCGGTCGTCGCATTTACGCACAGCATGCCAGGTGCCTTGCTCTGCGGAAGTCGCATTATTGCGAGTTCATACTTCCACTCGCTGCGGGTGTCGCATTTCCGCAGTACGTCGCTTTTAGTAGCCTTCAGACATCTGTAGATACTATTTGGAACTATTTGAACTTGTAGTTTTGTTTATATCCGTATGATGTCGCTAATTACTTCTCCGTTTAGAATACGAGCGTTGAGTGCTCCCACATGTCAGTTTCAAATGCATGTTCGAATGTAAACAACATGGCTTCGTCAAGTCGTCAACACTTGTCTGATAATGATGTTACTCAACTGTTGAATCAGAAGGTGAATTAAATTGTGACGATAATAGCGACAGTTTTTATGAGACTTCAATTGGTGACAGTGATTGTGTAGTGTCTGATGAAGAATTTGTACCCCGTCCGTAACATTATGGAGCAGAGTGCAAAGCAGCATTGATCTAGGTGCGGGAAGTTCGACACAGGCAAGTGCTAAGTTACTTGGTGACAGTACAGTATTTAGCACACCATTTTCTTGTTTTATCAAATATTTCCCCCGCTCAGTATTGAACACACAGCAGAACAAACCACCCAGTATCTTGATACTACTTACGAATTTCCACGCCGCTCCACCACTCTGTGTCATCCCGTGTTTTGAGAAATACCATACCATCAGGGACTACAGAATGGTTTGCCAGTGCAAGGAATGACTTTTGAAATTTCTCTATAACATATTTTGCAATGTAATTTTTTTAAATTATTCTTTCTAAATTTTTTTTCAAAATTTCAAAATATTTCAAAATTTTTCAAAATATCATACCACCAGGGACTACAGAATGGTTTTCCAGTGCAAAAATTAATTTTGTAAGTTCTCTCTCATATATAACGCAAAGTAATTGTGAAAACTATTTCTTTATAAAAAAAATATTTTTCAAATTTAATTACGCAGCCAAGGGATATTATGTGCCAGAGAAACAGTTCCATTTACTATGCATATACAGGGTCTGGCAATATATATCTACCACTTTCAAAGGTTGGTATTCCATACGGCCCCACGGTAGAGATGAAACTGAGCATGCCAGGTAAGAACACGAGGGATGCCATTTCTGTAGCAATGGAGCGTAGAACCTTGAACACCCTGTTTTTGTGATAGAGGCATATTTGAAAAGCAATGTATGGTACATTGCACAATAGCTGCACAGTACACACCAACTGCCTGCAATTTCTGTCTCAGGGGGTAACTCAAGACCAGAGTTTTTGAACATGTATCCCTAACTTATTTAGAGACCATGAAGAGAAAATTAGGGAAGAAGTCCAGCCAGTTCCACCTGCAATGCTGATGTCTGTAATGCATAATTTTGTTTGTGTACTCTGTGAGTCCGCAACATGGAATAATAGCTATCTAGATGTGATTTTCAAAAAAATAAGACTAAGTGAACAGTGTTGTGTCATTATTTTACAAATGTCATTATGTTACCTATCAATTACCAGTATCTTGCATTACATTAGCTGTATTGTGTTACTATAGGAAATATATTAGTATGGTAGATAAATGTACCCTACACATATCATGAAAATACTGCAGTATGTCTAACTATAACCCATACAATGCACCAGATATGAGACAACTCACCTTGCATCAACTTCAGTAGACACTCTTCCTGGAATGATTTTCAAAATCTCAAGTCCAAATAAGACAAACAATTTATCAACTGCTGCTGATAATTGTTCGTTTGGAGTCCTGTAAAATAATTGAATAGTAAATTTCTTTAATTGTGTAAAATATATCTATCTAATATATATAACACATATAAAACGAATGAATAAGTCTTCACAGTAACAAACTGGCAACGTCTTTCACTTAAGAATGCTGGGGTCAAATATTACATAATCTTGCAACACTTATCAGTACAAAAGAAGCAAAGGTCAAGGCAATTTGTAACAGCCTAACCTTGACATTGTATGTAATATGCATTACGGCTTGGGGATTTCATGTGGGTAACCTGAATCACTAAGTTCAGCCCAGAATAAGTTTCTTACTGAAGTAAGAGCAATGTAAACTGAGTCAAAATACATACTTTCCTGATTTTCGCCCATATTCCACAGCTTGAGAAATCAGGTGCTGATACTGTGACATGTTGGCAGCAGAAAGTATCAATGATGGGTTTGTTGTGGCATCAGTTGGTTTATACTTTTTCATAGCTGAAATAATGCAAGACTAGATGTAACAAATATATGCACATGTGTATCTTTCCTTCTTAATGGTATTTACGAAAAACTTACGTTACATTGTCAAATTTCAATGATGCTATAACCTACAGTAGTGTGCAAATTAATCCAAACAAGTTGCATACTTTTCCAGGTATACAATAAGCTTAAAATACATTGCAGTTTTCAGCTTTAGTTTAATTTTTTTTTTTAAATAACTGCACATTCTCTCTCGATAATGCCCTCTGCTATGAACAACGATCCATTTCTACTCAATAGTTAATTGTTGAAGACCTGAAGTGGAATCTATTGTTGAAGTATTTTGTTATCGTCGACAGACGAAGAGTCAGTAGTTGTGTTTTCCAACAGGATCTAGCAAAATGTCATACATCTCGAAAAGTCAACAAGTTCTTTGATAATAACAATGTACAAGAACTCTCCTGGCCAGTAAACTCACCTGACTTAAATCCAATTGAAAATTTATGGTCTATCTGCAAAAGAAGGATGTCAAAAATGGATTGTTCAACCAAGAGAAAATGCTTTGTGCCCTTGTTAACGTGTAGTACCATGATGAAGAAATTAAAAACGTTTGTGCAAATTTAGTGTCATCCCTGCCTAAACGTGTCAATGATGTGATTACAAACAAGGGAGGTCACAAAGTACTAAGGGTATTTCTAAATATATGTATGGTTATGTATATTGCAGCAATTGCATTAAATGACAAAATGTGTATCTTGTTCAGATAATTTGCACACTACTGTAATAAGACTTACTTGGTTTCACAGAGCAGAGGTGCAACCACAAATTTTTGTTTGAGGGGCAAGTACCAGGATAAACGTACCAATAATAATAATAATTTTAATAAAAATAATGCTAATAATAATATTATTATTGTTATTAATTTGCTTTATTTTACTTCGCTTTTGTGCTACTTTTGGCTAATTTACTAAGATGAGGATGAGTGACGATATGATGAAATAGATGAATGGAAACTCTCAAACATCCATGCGCAAACTGGGATTCGAACCCAGAACCAACATTTTTATTTTTATTATTATTATTAGTAGTAGTAGTAGTATCAAATACGTTATTACCCTCTTAAATTATACAAAAAGGAGGTAGAAGTTGGTGTAAAGCATTTGTGTTCAAACAAACGATTTGAATTATTTTTTCAACACCTTCAATTTCACATTAATAATAAAAAACAAGGACACAAACTAATTTTGAAAGACAGGAAATGCTTGATAAATGCATTCCATATATAATTCTTTTTTACATTAGCATGTATAACTTTTATGCACGATATATGTTACACACATATGCAACAGAGCGACGTGGACACTAAATTGTGTGCGTATTCCAAGTTTCCTTAATACATATTACAACATATATTATTCAAATACATTACACAACCAATTCACCCATCTCACAATAAACCAACTTCAAAAATTACATAAATTGTCTCTGAAATGTGCACACTCCCTTTCCTCCAAACAATTGTTCATGTATTTAAGACAAAAATCAATTAACACAAGTCTTATTTCTCTGTCTGGGAATTCACAATGCATTACAACTCAATAATACACTGCGAGCGAAGCGAACAAGAACATTTTTGGAACCAATTTTTTTCCAGGCTTAAATCAATATTGATTTAATAGGGTGCAAATAATTTCTTGGGACGCCAATGCATTCTCTCTTTTACAACATTCGTGCCTCCCCAATGGTGTAGTGGTAACATTCTCGCCTCGTGATCAAGGGGTCACAGGTTCGATACCCGGTGGAGGCACAGTGGTTCGGGTCACACTTTAAACTGTAGGTCCAGTCCAGATTAGTCCTTCTGTGTGTAAAGCGGACTTAAAACCACAAATCAATCAATCCATTTTACAACTTATTTTCATTTAGATTGTTCAGTGCCCAGGGCCGACTCCCACCACTGGTGTGTGTGTGTGTGTGTATATATACAGGGTGGTGCAAAATTCCGTTTACAACGCTTGGGAGGTGATTCGACAAGTAAAAACAAGGAAAAAATGCCATGTGAAAAAATGTCGAAATCGGCACAGTTTTCGAGTGACAGGCGTGCGAAAATCGCCTCACACCATGTTTATAGCACAATAACTCAAGAAGGAAGAAAGATATCAATGTCGGAATAAAATAATACAAACAAAATCGTACCTGATGAATACAATGGTGCAGCAATTGAGGCCCAGTGTAAATTGCGCAAGGGGACTCTCAAAGAAAGTGGGGAATCCCCTGATGGAAAATACAGGAAATTTACTACTATTTTCTACATAATGTTGAGATCGGAATGTAGGCAGTAAAAAATTACGACGTATGTCCACATGTCCAACTACTGCTGGGACACCGTCCCACACTCGGGAAATAGGAAAATAACTGCAAATTTCCTGTTGTACACGGTTCACATTGCGGTACGAAGAAGAAAAGAAACCAATTTGTCGCATGTCCCACTACTGCTGGGACACAATTCCAAATGGAAAAAATACGAGAAAACACCGAAAAAACGTTTTCAATCCCTTAATGTTGACACACTACTTTGCAGTACAAAAAACAAAAGTTAAACAATGGCCACATGTCGTCAGGCTGTACATACTACAAGAGAGCTCCAGAAAGAAAGTGGGTAATCCTAGAAGGAATGAAGAAGGAGAATGGCGAGAAAACGCACACAATGGCATGTAACATTTCCGGACACAGCACATCTTGAAGGGATTCCACTGAGAAGCGCACAACCTCCGCACATGCAGATCGATGGTATGAAGTACAGCGATCTCCAGCATCTTCACTCGCACCTTTCACTAAAGGACACTATGCTATGCTGTTAGGGGCTCACAAAGACCGGTATACTCAGAGACTTTGTTGAAAAAGTCCGCCATTGACTTGAAGACAAAGATGGCATCGGCGAAGCACTGATTGTCTGGTAAGTGAAAATACCTTTGGCCTGTCAACAATTGTCCCAGCAGCGGCACTTACACGAGCAACGAGATCCTCAGCACTTTCCACATGGGTTCCATACACGAGCTTTTTCATTTCTCCCCACACAGAGAAATCCAGTGGTGTGAGGTCGGGGGAACGAGGTGGCCACGGTAAAGGTCCACCCTTGCCAATCCAACGATCGCCGTAAATATCGTTGAATAAGGCCCTGGCTCCCCGGTCGAATTGTGCGGGGGCGCCGCGGGGTGAAACCAGATACATTGTCTGCCTGCCAGTGGCACGTTTACCAAAAGTTCAGGTAATACGTCATGTAGAAACACCCGATTATTCCCAACACACAAAGTAGAGGGCAAAATGTACGGGCCTATCAAGTGGTCACCTACTAAGCAACACCACACATTCACTGCGAACCTATGTTGATGATGGCGCACAATGATTGCATTCGGATTGTCCATATCCCAGACGTGGCTGTTGTGGCTATTGAACATGCCGTCTCTGGTGAACATTGCGTCATCGGTCCACAAAACTCTTGTTGGGAAATCTATAATGGCAAGAGTTTGTTGCACGTACCATGGTCAGAAATCCATAAATAGGGGAAAGTCCGTGGGCAGTATGTAGTGCACCTTATGCAATTGGTATGGGTGCAATCCCTCCTCCTGAATAACGCGGAACATATTGCTATGGTGGGATTGTTGCGTACGAGCAATGACACGTGTGCTGGTGTCAGGACGGTCTCGTATCGCGTCCAACACGTTCTCTTCAAATTGCACAGTGCGCACAGTGCGGGGTCTTCCACAATCCCACCTACGGGGTAGTAGAGATCCAGTTTCACGCAGTCAAGCATCAAGTCTTTGAAAGAGTGCATGTGCTGGTAACCGCCTATTGGGAAAACGTTCGTGATACGAACGCCATGCTTCATATTCCTTGGAGCAATTCAACCACACACACACGCCAGACTAAACCCTACGCTGCGACACGCAGAACAGACAGGAAGAACAATGGTCGACTACACTCTCTACGTAGTCTCCACCAACACTAATACGTAACAGGTGACCTACACTCCCACAGCGCCTCTAGTGGGGCTTTCTGTATCAATTAGCTGAAATCAATCTCAGCGTAATCTGACGGCATAGCGTCATTTTCGGGTGAATTTCCTATTTACCGAGTGTGGGACGGTGTCCCAGCAGTAGTAGGACATGTGGACATACGTCGTCATTTTTACTGCCTACATTCCGATCTCAACATTATGTAGAAAATAGTAGTAAATTTCCTGTATTTTCCATCAGGGGATTCCCCACTTTCTTTGAGAGTCTCCTTGCGCAATTTACACTGGGCCTCAATTGCTGCACCATTGTATTCATCAGGCACGACTTTCTTTGTATTCTCTTAATCCGACATTGATATCTTTCTTCCTTCTTGAGTTATTGTGCTATAAACATGGTGCGAGGCGATTTTCGCACGCCTGTCACTCGAAAACGGTGCCGATTTCGACATTTTTTCACATGGCATTTTTTCCTTGTTTTTACTTGTCGAATCACCTCCCAAGCGTTGTAAATGGAATTTTGCACCACCCTGTATATATATATATATATATATATATATATATATATATATATATATATATATAGTTTACTATCCTTCGGACACATTTATTAATTTTTAGAGAAGAAACTACTTACCGTAATAAGTTCCTGTAGCATCGTCGAACATCGGGAAAGTGTTTTGTGCGATGTGGGAATGTTTCATAGCTGAAATCATGTTGTTCGTTGAAAATTAATTCTCCGACGGAGAATAGCTAGCCCCACGAACCATTGGCACGTGGATAGGTTAGTTCTGTTAGGTTAGGAAACAGTTAAAATTTGGTGTTGTGTTAGTATCAGGATCTAGAAATTGGAAATAATTGCGAACCATTGGCGCTAGCCCCACGAAACATTGGCACGTGGTTAGGTTAGTTCTGTTAGGTTAGGAAACATAGTTCAAATTTCATCAGAACAACGTTGATACACCTTCAGGAATGTTCCGCGAAGCAGATACATAAGTACGAATGTCAAAAAATTACGAAATGAAAAAATTAGAGGTGTCCGAAGGATAGTAAATTTTTACCGAAAATTTTACGAATAGCTTTTATTTGCATAAAATTTGAAGCTGTGGACGGTAATTGCACCCTGCAGGTACACTTGGCCATCAATGTTCTCCCCCCCCCCCCCTTGAACTCACTTCTGTCCAAGGTTGGGGGACAATGGCCCCCCTGTGGTTGCACCACTGTCACAGAGCTTACTACCGGCATTTTTTAAAGCCATGTGGTTATTAAACAAAACACTACAATATTTTGAATTTGAATTTAAAATTTTGAAATATGCACTAGAATAAAAAAAATAATGGAAACTGTTTACCTTTTCGTAGCTTGTCATGAAAAAAAAATTAAATGTAACCCGTAGAAATCAGAAATGTATTATCTTTATTAGCTTATGATTAACATTGAAGGCTGACAAGTGATGCGTACGATTAAGAATGCATTGTTCTATGTATATGTTGATTTATCATACAGGTGTCATGAACCGTGGATTTTTTGCGAAGTGCAATGGTATGAATTCATATCAAGTATTGCATAATCCTTAGTTTGTCGTGAAATTAACAGAACCAAATCCGGGAACTTTTCTAACGATGGAAGCGTCCACCCAGCGTCGAATAACATGGGTACCTGGGGGAAACCATGGGGGGTAAGGGCGGTCAGGGGCGTGATGCTGATCACATCACCCCCACTCACGACCGGATCAAGAAAGTGTAGGGCGTTACCCCCACACCCCCTATAGGCCTTCATGGCGTGGTGCTATGCAGAGGGGAGCACTTTACTTTTTTTTTAACATCTTTCATATTTATGGTACTATTCTACTTAATCCTTAACTAGGCATGCGGGGGTAAATTAGACCCCCAGGTAGGTATTTCTTAACGCCCAGACACTTTTCGGTTGCCCCCCCGTGCTAGCTTTATCTAGTACCTTCCTAAACAGTCTGATTCAACTGTTGAGGTCATTTCCGTTATTGTTTGTGTAATTGCAGAAAGGTGAAGCTGTTCCAAAGTTGATGGGGGTCAAATTTACCCCCATGTGCCTAGTTACGTATGTGATTTTTTGTTGTTAATTTTTTTAGAACTTTCACTTACTGTGCTTCGTGAGTGAAATATTTTAACAGTTTTTACTTGATCTGTGTTGTTTGTGTTTTAAAGTGAATGCTTAATTTTTCTAAGAAATCATATAAAAGCTCTTAATATGAAAGGTGGCTATTGGAGGACATTTCGAACCTAGTTCATCTGAAGTGCTTCAAGATGAATAATTGACTCCAAATCAGATCATAATGTAGAATATCATGTTACTGAGTGAGAACATTATACTAATTCTAAGACAAATCCTGATGGCGAGAATGATATCCCGGATGAAGATGAAACTTATTACCTGGTAAAAGACAAAATAACTCTATGGAAAGAAGCTCCCTGGTCTTGTTCGAATGTTCACAAAAGTAGTATGAACATTTCTTAAGTCTTCTTTGCTCACTTGCAACTGCAAAAAAAGCCAAATCTGCTATCGAGGATTTTCACTTTTCATAGATGACACTACTGTGAGAATCATTGTGGAAAATACAAATATGTACGTAGAAATTATACGGGAATTTTCTGTAAGGAAAATAAATGCCAAATTTGCCGATGAAGATGAAGTTTTAAAAACAAGACAAGTTTATTTGACACAATATAAGATCAAAAAATAATACAATGATCCTGTGTAGTTAGTTGTGTGAAACAATTGAGATTTTTGAAAATTGATATCTATTGGACCTTCAATTTTTCTCAAGGGAAAACGTACTAAAAATATAGATTTGTATTTCTTTAAAAAATGGATATTGCTAAATTTTCACAAATATTTGAAGTGTATACCCAACAAAAAAAATATTTTTTGTATTGCATATTCCACACTTTCCTCATTATTATAATTTGATTTAACTATTGCAAGAAAGGGTTTTGAAATGCTGAAAATTCAATGTCTGTCCATATTATTTTTTCAAATTAATTGCACTTATTTTCTATATTCAAAAACTACTCTTAAGTTCTTGAAAATAGTCAATTTAATCGTAGAAAAGTATTTTTTGGTGCATATGTATCGTACTTGATTACAAATAATATTTTACATTTGGGGGTGAAATTTACCCTCACACGCCATTTTAGGTGGTGAAAGAGCTGCGCCTGGTTAAGGGTTAATAGCTTCACAAGGATGATCTTTTGACCTGGATAACATGAACATGCCTAAAGGCTTTTTAAAAAATCCGCCGTCACTTGGACACTAATCCTCGCATGCGTACAAAATATTCCGGAATAGGTATTATTTATTTTGCAAACATAAGAGAAAATAATATTTTACTGTTTTAAATGTTCTGCTTTTGATACACACTAGCGTGGATACCCTTTGCCCTGCAAAAATTTCCATCCATTCAAAAAGTACAGAGTCACCATCCATTCTAAAAGTACACAGTCATTACTCAATTAAAGATGCGAAGCTTTACATAATATCATGGACATATTCTTTACACAGGTTTTAAATATTGTAGTTATTATATGAAATATTATTTACACTACAATCTATCTTCTGAACACACTCAACACAAAACTACAAAATATCAATAGATGAGATCACTTTTTCTCAAGTGTTTCTTAACAATCACGCATTTCCTTCAAGCACTTTTTGTGACGGGATAAATATACAATTAAAGAAATTACCTTCAAAATCTCCTGTGTCAGCTACGACAGTTGTCAGCTGCTTTAATTGTGCGAGTGAGCTTGCCATTTTCGACCTTTTGCTAGACGGTTGTTCTGTCATTCTGATTTGTGTCGTATAATTTCAGTGCTTTTAAGTGAAAGGAAACTCGCGTAACTTGCATGCTCCGATAAACGCTTTCGTCTCGGAGTGGGTTGGTGCGGCGTTGCCACGTTGCAACAATCACGTTTTCGTCATATGGAACAGAATGAGGAATCAGCTGTTGCGTATGGACAGCGTCGTGTATTTCTACCACTAGACTAATTAAGACGATGTAGGTGACTCAAACAACATCCATACCATGGGATATGTCTGATGGTCGGTGAAGTTTTCTCGCCCAGTCGCCTTCTCCAGAAATTCCCCATTTTTCAGAAAGTGACGGAAAATCAGCGCAGGAACAGACTAAAATTTTGGCAGGGGTTACAGTTAAGCTTGGCGCCAACTGAGATGAGGCTAAACACGGAAATATCCTACAACACAACTTCTGTTGTCTGCTTCTATTCAAATCAAATGGTTTAACGCCCACTACAAGGAAACGCGCGGAACCGAAGCACGGCATTTCCACTACGACGCCAGAAGCGAAACTGTTCCGTTCTGTTTCCGCGCTTCCGGCGTCTCAGTGGGCGTCAAGTAGCAAGAAATAATCTAATTTAGTACACACAAAATGTGTCTTTTGTTAATATATTCGCCACTCGCCGCCGGAAGTTTTGAAGTCCGGTAAGAGCAGTGCTTCGTATGAGTGTCGACCCATCATCATCCATTCTCTTCGTCGCTGTTTGCCTAAATAGAAAGAAAAGCGACGTAAAATATGAAATCAGTCGAGTGTGCCCTTTCACTCATGACTTCTTTGTGAGTTAACGAAATAAAATGTCTCAGTCGGAAAATTTCTTAGCTGCTTACGCAATACCAATTCTGTAAAGTCGTGTGTTGTAAGATGAAAGCCGTTTTTTATAATGTGGTTCTGGCTGCGTGAAAATGCATTTTTGTACATTTCTACCAGTATCGCCAAGGACGTCACTTCCTCCGAGGGGAACAGTTTGATTTCCTTTAGACAATACATCCGTCTCCTACCACTTCCCAAATAACCTACAGGAAAACCTCCTTACTAGACTGAAGTACATTGATGTATTTTAACATGTTTTGTTATTTTATGTGGATTTCATTTTACTTGTGGCGGCTAATCGCGACAATTAGAATGAGTAATGCTTAGATGAAATTAACAAAGGAACACTCAGAAAGAACACCCGTATCCAGGGCCAGGCCTTTACTCCCCCCCTCGCCTTAAGTGCGCCACATGTAGTTATTACTTGTACGATTCATAATATTAATTTCAGAGAGAAAAGAACAGTATATTTAAATATGACTCTCCGTTTTTCTAAGAAACCATGAAGTTTCAGGTAGGCTATCAATTTTCTCACGAGCTATTTTTTCCCTTCGTTTTCGATTCAGCGCATAATTTAATTGTACCGTCGAGGTCAATTGTGTTCACGAGACTACATTCAATATACAATAGGGAAAGTACGTCTACCTTTTCTTGCTTTAAATTGAATCGCAAGTAGTTTCTCGCGTATTTGTTCCTTTGCCATGTTCCTAATATTGCACAAGATTTGAACTTTTCGGAAATGTCCCCATAGAATTTGAGTTGAGTTGAGTTGATGTTTTAAGTCCACTTTATGCACAGTAAGACTAATCGGACCTGACCTACAGTCTAAAGTGGAAACCGAATCACCGTGTGTCTCCACCGGGTATCGAACCCGAGACCCCTTGATTACAAGGCGACGACGCTACCACTGCGTCATCGGGGAGGCCCTCTTCTGTTCGGATCAGTTATTGTATATTATAGTAATCTGTCGATTACAACATAGCAATTTTCTGTTACAAATTACTGTCTTCCGTCGAATTCTGTTTTTTCTGTCGATTCATCGGCGAGTTTAATGTTTCTTCTTTCTATTCAAGCACTTTTTGTTAACACATGCTCCACGTTCTGCTTGTTTTTCAAAATATTTTGAAGACCTTTTTGTCGAAAAGTGAATTCAGACACGTAACTAAGTAACTTAACTGTAAAACAACGCTCTTCTAAGTTAGTGTTTACTTTCTAAAGTTGTTTGCTTATGGCCCTGAATTTCGTTAGATAATGAGGTTGCAAAGACATAATATAACGATCGTAATCTCAAGTTCCACGAGTTTGGGTACAGTGCAAGAAAATTGAGAATTTTACGGATTAAGTAAAGTTTAATTGCATTAAGGTTTAAATATTTGTGAATGCATATAAACACACTAATAAAAAAAAAAGTAAAGTGCTCCCCTGTGATAGCACCACGCCATGAAGGCGTATAGGGGGTGTGGGGGTAACGCCCCACACTTTCTTGATCCGGTCGTGCAATAATGATTTTCAGATTGATTCATTTTGTTATTCACATGAAGTAGGAACACTTTTCATTATGTTTTTACATGTGACCTCTCTTCTCTCTCTCTCTCTCTCTCTCTCTCTCTCTCTCTCTCTCTCTCTCTCTCTCTCTCTCTCTCTCTCTCTCTGTCAATGTTCTTTCTTCCTATCCGTTCATTGGACTTTTTATGGAGCGAATTTACAATATAGAGAAAGTCTCCAATTTTGTTAATTTTCGGTATAATAACTAATTTTGACCTCCTAATCACGAATCTGTTGAAAAAAACCGGGGGTCACGTCTGAAAATTTGAAAAAAAGCTGATTGAATTTTTATATATATATAGGTGTATATGCGTAGTTTTACGAACAAAAATGTAATCTTCTGTCATTGTGTCCAACCACGCCGTTATTTTACAAGAAAATGATTTATGATGTTCAATTCTAGTACGATCCCTATTTTTTTCGATGAATTTAGGGGTGAAATGAGTGCTAATGGAACCTGACCTAACAGGCCTAACCTAACCTCGTGTGAATGGTTCGTGGGGCTACCCGTGGATGGTTTTTGGGGCTAACGTCAATGGTTTGTGGGGCTACTCGTGGATGGTTTTGGGGGCTACCCATGGATGGTTTTTGGGGCTAACGTCAATGGTTTGTGGAGCTACCCGTGGATGGTTTTTGGCGCTAACGAACAATTTTTCATCAAAATGTACAATTTCCAGACGTGACCACCGGTTTTTTACAACAGATTCGTGATTAGGATGCCAAAATTAGTTAGTATACCGAAAATTAACGAAATTGGAGACTTTCTCTATATTGTAAATTCTTACCCTTTTTATGACTATATCTCAGTGTAGGCGCATTTTTTGACACTGGTGAAGGGAATATTTTAATTGTATACAACACTTTATATTATAACTCATCCTCGTCTTCGCGATTAACAAAAAGTTGCAGAAATGCGAAGTAAAATAAACCAAATCAATCAATTAACAAATATGGTCAAAATTCCTGATATAACTGGAATGTAGTTTTATGTAGATGTTAATGAACTCTGGCATCGAATAATAATCTAAAATTACCTTCAAAATCTCCCGTGTCCGCCACTACAGTTGTCAAGTTCTTCAATTGATTAAGTGAACTTGTTATGGAATCTTTGGCCAAAGATTCACCCTTTGTCACTAAAATCTTAAATGTTGCCATATCTGTTCTGAAGAAGGTTTTGTCGTATATCCGTATAATTGGGTGTGTGGTGGTAAGGTACGTAAGCACCGACGTCGTTTTAATGGATTCTGATAATCAAGGTTATACAAATCTGTGGTTATACGTTGATAGTCCAGTAAAACAGACTGTTGAGGTGGTAAAATCAATTGCAAACCAATATCAAACCTCGATCAATATTGAAATGCTCCAAGTGTGGTAGATTAAGGATTAACGATAGTCTGTAGACACGTTGCCATTAGTGTTATCCATGAGACAAGACGAGATGAGACTTTGGTTTGTTTCATTCGTCTCGTAAAAATGCCGTCTCGTCTCGAAAATATTCGTTTGTCTCGTCTCGTTAGCGATATTAATTGCCATTGGCACAAAAATGCTTTGCCGTGCGATAGAGTGGCACTAAAGAGGAGAATAAAATAAAATAGAAGGGAATTAGGGATACACACTCACACACATCTTCTATATTTATTTATCTTTAGGCTTGGCATCAACAAAGCTCATTGACTCAGAAATGCAAGATTTTATCTGCCTTTAGTACTGATCTATCCCGAACTTCAGTTCATATTATTAATGGACAATTCTATCAAGTCCAATACTATGCCTAATCTTCATCAAACTTCACCTCATATCTACAGGTTTGCCTTTTCCTTATGACCTTACAGAGGCCTGTCTTGTTCTCTGTCTTATCTCGACAAGTCTCGAAGGGTCTGGCCTCATTCTCGCCTAGATTTTTACACAAGGCCCTCTCTGTACCATCCCTACTCCACCCCCGCATACATCATATTTTACCTGGAGTTTCAAAGAACTACGCTACGCCACTGACTACATTTCGAATGTTACATGCGAAGAGTGTGCTGAAAGATTGAAGCATGTGTAACTTGTAATTTCTTTGTCGATAGTTTCGTGTCGTTTCTTTCACGCAAATATGCTTTACCCTTCGAAATGAGAGCAGCATCGCTGTGGTTTCATGCTGCGTGTCGATGAGGAAATTAATGGCGGTGATTCAGAAAGAGACCTAGACCTACTTACAGAAGACTGGTGAATGTATGCACGCAGCCTCCAGCTCCTTGAACAGTTTTCTTTTTTAAAAAAAGTTTGCTCTTTCCAGCTTGAAATAACCGCTGCATCTTCACAACCTACAATTATTTCGCGAAAAATGTCGTATTACGTCACAGTTTCCATCATGATTGGAACATTCCGTTACGTCATTGGCTTGCCTCCCCTTTTTTCTTTACTTGTTTCGAACCCGAAACAAACAGACGCAAAGTGAAAAAAGTGAACCGGGCGACACTAGTAGAGAGCTGGGTAAACAAAACTTATTTTTCAGATATCCACACACATGCACAGAAATGGCTTAACCCGATTAGATAATGAGCTGCGTTCTATTACGAAATATCACGTGATTGACAAACAAACAAATAGGTCTCCTAGGCGGAGTGGGCAGAGGAACACGATCGTTAGAAGTCCCGGGTTCGAATTTGGACTCAAGACAAACTCTGACAAATTGATCTTCTGTTCATCATCCATCTTCATTGTTGCGATCACTGACGCACGCAATGGGGAACTGATCAACAGCTGCTGTCGAAATTTTGAGAAATTTTCAAATGAAGCAGTCGTAACATATACCCTTCGGTATGTGGGATCGAACTGGGTTAGTGTAGCTCATTCATCATTCATCCTTGATTATGTAGCAACACGCTATTCATGGTAAGCTTGATGGTAAGGTGCGAGAGGTACTAAGCACACACATGAATAGCAAAACACAGCACTTGAGTTTTAAACCCCCAAAAACTGGATCAGCATAGCTGCATAGCTAATGGAAAACGGTATACCTGTCTCTTCTCTAGTAGCTGAAGTTCTGCGAAGAGTCGTTATGGTCGTGACTGTACAAGAGTCGTGACTAGCTCCAATACATTCTTCCTCGACTCGTACTTCTCTCTCTCTCTCTCTCTCTCTCTCTCTCTGCAATGTTTGTAACTGACCGCTCACCCCCGTTCTCTCAGACATTTATTCCAATCGAACTTACTAATAATGCCGAATCAGTTACCTGTAGTCTCTTCCTTGATTGCGATTGTTTACACCTGTTTACAACGATGGCGATCAAGGAAGCTCGGCAATGTCTGACAAAGCATTCCTCAGATGTTTCTAGATATTTCCTGTCTGGAAAAGTGATGGCTAAATGTATGGGATTTGGAGTTCTTTGTACTTGATATTTTCAATGATTTTATAGACTGTTACGCAACGTGGCAACGGAACCCCTGTCTTCGAACAACTTTTAAAACGAAGGTTATAAATGGTAATTATGAAATATTTAATTGCGTTTCCTCCCCTCTCCATTCCAGAATGTAGCCATGTTATGTAATATCTTTACAATTCCAGTACCCTGCGAAAAATTCATGCGTACGCCAGTGGTTGCGATTAACCAAAGTGACGAAAAAATAACCGAATAGAAAAGCCGTCAGCAATCATGTTGAAAATTAAGGGATTTTCCCCCCCAAAAAATAGGTATATATTTCGAATGATATATAGTATAATACGAATTTTAAAGAAATGCAATGTGTGGGTAGAAATTTGTTCACCCATCTTGATTACTGTCGGATTAAAAATTGTAGATACTCGAGTTTGCACTCCAATATAAAATTAACCAGTGGACCTACATATTAATAACGAATTACTTACATCAAAATTTAGGTTATTAAATTCTGCGTTAATCAATGCTAATCATTTCTTCAGTTTGTTAAAACTACTTTCTATTTTTTTTCGGGGTGAAAATGTAGTGAAAATGTAGACAGCAGATATTTTTTGCTCAGAACTTGATAAAGGTTAAATTCAATTCACAGAATCCAAATAACAATTATCACATGTTATAAACAGTATTTTTTTTGTTTATTTTTTTTGTGTTTGTGTATAATTCTGTATGCTTGGGTTTCTTCTATGGTTCTGTGTAGTTTAAAAGAACCAGTAAGATTTGAACTTCCAGCCCTCCCCCCATGCAACGAGGGAGTAAGTATAAATATGGCCTCTTTGATAGAGGACAGGACCAGGGTGCGAAATCCTGGGGGGGATTTCCCCCACACCAAAAATCTTGGCATCAAAAATTTCCAGGGCGAGAGTTTTTGTTCCAACAAACAAAAGGTAAACATTTACTTTTAATTTCAAGTATACTTTACTAAGAATAATATCGAAAACATACACAAATTAGTGTAGTTGTGAGTGTTCAATGCCATTTCTCTCTCAAGAGCTCATTGACAAATCTTCAATACGCACAATAAAAGTAAAACAAGAATGCAAAATAATAATAACTATGAAATCTAATTTCTTTATATTGGCATAAAGCAAAAACTATTTAAGAATATAACATAATAATGCCACTAGTATTTCATAATTTCTTAACATATTTTTAGTTAGTAAGGGAATTAGTGAATGAAGTACACACAGCGGAACCTTTAGTTCCAGAACCTAACTTGACTGAAGTTAAAGATGCTATTAAAAGGCTAAAGAATAACAAAGCACCTGGCATTGATTTAATACCAGCTGAGTTAATTAAATATGGTGGATATTCATTAATATGTCAAATTCATAAATTAATTTGTTTAATATGGAATAAAGAAGAAATCCCTCAACAGTGGAAAGAATCCATAATTGTTCCTGTGTTTAAAAAAGGTGATAAAATGAACTGCAATAATTACCGTGGAATTTCTCTGTTACGCAAGAAGCGAAGAGATATTTTTGGAATAAAGACGTCGTCAGAACTGTTTTCACAACAACATATAAACATATAAAATATTATCTAACATTATTTTAACAAGACTAACCCCATATGCTAATGAAATTATAGGTGATTATCAATGTGGATTTAAATGTAACAGATCAACTACAGATCAAATTTTCACATCAGACACACACTTGAAAAAAAGTGGGAATATAATCAAAATGTCCATCAGCTATTCATTGATTTCAAAAAAGCATATGATTCGGTCAAAAGAGATAAATTATATAATATATTAGTAGAGTTTGGAATACCTAAGAAGCTTGTTAGTATGATAAAAATATGCACCAGTGAAACAGAAAGTAAAATTCGTGTGGGTATTAATATGTCTGACAAATTTACAATTCATGATGGGTTAAAACAAGGAAATGCATTATCTCCATTGCTCTTTAATTTTGCCTTAGAATATGCTGTTAGGAAGGTAAAAGAAACTAAAGAAGGACTAAAATTAAATGGTGTGACACAGTTGTTAGCATATGCAGATGATGTAGACTTACTGGGGGATGATGTGAATACAATTAAGAATAATGCTAAAATATTTTTCAAAACTGCTAAAGAGATAGGTTTGGAAGTTAACAAAGAGAAAACTAAATATATGCTTACAGGTCGAAACCAAGTGTTAGGTAATAATCAAAATCTAATTGTTGATAACAACTCGTTTGAACCAGTTTCCAAATTCAAATACTTAGGAGTAATATTAACAAATGAAAATTATATTAAAGAGGAAATAAAAAGTAGGCTTAATTCAGGAAATGCATGTTACTTCTCTCTTCATAAACTTTTGTCTTCTCGTTTAATATCTAAGAAACTAAAAGTTAAAATATACAAAACAGTAATTTTGCCTGTAGTATTATATGGATGTGAAACTTGGTCCTTACATTGAAAGAGGAACATAAATTGAGAGTATTTGAAAATAAGATCCTTAGGAAAATATTTGGACCTAAAAGGGATGAGGAGACAGGTGAGTGGAGAAGGTTACATAATTTAGAACTACATAATTTGTATTCATGTCCACATATTATTAGAATAATTAAATCAAGAAGACTTAGATGGGCAGGCCATGTGGCACGAATGGGAGAGGAAAGAGGAGTTTACAGGATTCTTGTTGGGAAACCTGATGGTAAGAGACCTGTAGGAAGGCCAAGACGAAGATGGAGGGACAACGTTGAGATGGACCTAAGGGAAATCGGTAGGGATGGAAAAGAGTATATAGATCTTGCTCAAGATAGGGAAAGATGGAAGGCCTGTGTTGCTGCAGCCATGAACCTTCGGGTTTAAGAAGGCTAGAGAGTTAGTTAGTTAGTTAGGGAATTAGTTTGCTACGTTATAATATATCAAAGTAACAAATTATTTTCTTTATGTGTAATTAATAATAATAATGCTAATATATTTTTAATTTAGTAATTAATTTTCAATTTTAATAACATTATAAATATGTACTATATATATATATATATATACCGCGTGAGGCACCTAAAAGTACCACCTGAAATAGCGAAGAAACCAGAAACAGTAGCGATGTGAGGTTTGAGGGAAACAATAATATCAAATGGGGCTCGTAAATCGGAGGTTTGGGGTGGGTCGAAAAATATCGACAAATGGGGCATCTGGAGCAAAGTCATATTTTTTTTAAATGAAACGATATACAATAACATGCATAATATAAAAGAGCACTCGCAGAGAAACACAACGCCGTTGGTCTCATGCATCTACTGCACATAGGAACGAAGATATGGCCATGTGAAAATATGTAAACAAACTAACAAGTGGCCCACTTGACCGTCAGTACCACGGCATGTAAGACTTCTCAGGTGCCTGACAGAACTGCCTTTACGCAGAGCAAGTTTTGATAGCAGGTCCACGAGATCGTGTTAGTCCATAGCAAGCAGTCGTAGTGGTAAGAGCGAAGATTACGGTGTTCACAAACATAGAAAAAGCGGACATGATCCTGATTTATGGGGAATGTCGAAAGAATGCCTCAGAAGCCTACCGTGTGTACGCAGAGAGATATCCGGACAGACGACAGCCATCTCGACGTCTGTTTGGTAAGTTATTTATTAAATTAAGAGACACCGGAAGTGTAACACCACGAGCACGTGTGCGGAACAAGCCAACTACAGGTGAGGCAGGTGCAACAAATGTTCTCGCCGCTGTTGCTGTGAATCCGCACGTTAGCTCCCGTGAAATTGCCAGGGATGCTGGGATGAGTCAGCGAAGTGTATTGCCCATTCTGCACACACACAAGTTTCACCCATATCATATCTCCCTCCATCAGGAACTTCACGGGAATGATTTTGTGGACCGTGTTCGGTTTTGCACATGGATGTTACGACACGACACACCCGATTTGTCACGTATTCTCTTCACTGACGAGGCAACTTTTACCAATCATGGAAATGTCAACCTAAGGAACATGCACTATTGGTCGGTGACAAATCCACATTGGCTTCGCCAAGTGGAACGCCAGCGCCCATGGAGTGTGAACGTGTGGTGTGGTATAGTGGGTGAACATCTCATTGGCCCTTTTTTTATACAAGGGACACTGAATGCTGACCGATACATACAGTTTTTACAACATGAACTGCCTGTACTATTGAAGGACATAACACTTCAGACAAGGAGGGAAATGTGGTACCAACATGACGAGTGCCCAGCTCATAGTGCAAGACGCGCTACAGCATGTGTGGAAAATACATTTCCAAATCGTTGGATTGGACGTGGAGGGCCTGTCAAATGGCCGGGTCGTTCCCCAGATTTGACACCGTTAGACTTTTTCCTGTGGGAAAAGCTGAAGGACATTGTCTACCGGGATGTGCCAACAATTCCAGAGGATATGCAACACCGCATTACTGCGGCCTGTAGGGACATTCCCTACGAGATGCTACATTCTGTGCAACGATCTTTGCGTGGGCGCCTCGTTGCCTGTATCGCAGCTGACGGCCACCACTATGAACACACACTTTGACAGGTTTTCGCTTCTTACGCAGTGGTTCTTCGACATACTGTCATGGTCATTTTCATTATGCTGTAACACTGTCAAATACATGGTGCTGACGATGTCTACTGTATTTTTTCTTCCTTTAACACGTTCTGTCTTCATCTTGTCCAATGGCTTCCGACATCTCATACTTGTACATGCCGTGGTACTGACGGTCAAGTGGGCCACTTGTTAGTTTGTTTACATATTTTCACATGGCCATATCTTCGTTCCTATGTGCAGTAGATGCATGAGACCAACGGCGTTGTGTTTCTCTGCGTGTGCTCTTTTATATTATGCATGTTATTGTAAATCGTTCCATTTAAAAAAATATGACTTTGCTCCAGATGCCCCATTTGTCGATATTTTTCGACCCACCCCATACCTCCGATTTACGAGCCCCATTTGATATTATTGTTTCCCTCAAACCTCACATCGCTACTGTTTCTGGTCTCTTTGCTATTTTAGGTGGTACTTTTAGGTGCCTCACGCGGTATATATATATATATGTTTGTGGGGGAGGGGGTTTGTTGATGAAGATCTTTCTCCCCCCACCAGTTTTAAATGATTTCGCACCCTGGACAGGACAGTGTGTGTGTGGAACGGATAGCAGAAGGGAGAGGGATCTTCGGTCTTCAGCGGCCTCCCATGAGAAAGATCATCCCGAGCCTAGTTATCTTCCACTTGGCAGTTCTGCCGTGGGGCTCAAGTTGGAGAAATGTAAATAACGTAAATTAGAGAATTATTGGAAGAATCTGAGCCTTGTTTTGTTGAATTGTAAATAAATGTATAAAGCCCATTTTTGCGAATTTTAGCAATCACCCTGCAACATTAATTCAGTAAGTTCTTGCCTGTGATTGATTCTTTGGTTCCGAGCGCTCTAGTGAGGGACGGGATGGGAACCCAGGACTGACAAGCCTATTTAGTTGTTTATTTGGGTTTTTTCTTCTACAATAGAAGCGGCCCGGTAAGGGTGGAGTGTTGCGGAACACACATTCGTTCTTTTGATTTACAAAGTACAAGGAAGTAATTAAAATATTTTCTCGGTTTCTGCTATGAGTGGAAAGAAGGAATTTTTGCATGCTATTGAAAATAAACGGCATGTATTTGAACGATATTTCTACATTTTCTGTGTCCTATATTAACTTAATGAACAACCCCCCCCCCCCCCAAACACAGACATAATTTACCTTCATGTAATACTGTTAAACTTTTGAAAATGGACTTTGTTTATAAAGCCCCCCGATAACTCGTGAGCCCCCCATAGAGTTCAATTCTGGTTACGGGCCTGAGTATTGGGTAGTCCTACAAATACAATATAGGTCTTGTTTTGAAACTTTTGCGTCTTTTTTTAAAATCCATTATCATTGTCAATTCACATTGCGAAACCGATTTTATACAGATTTTTATTCAACGGAGTAAAGATGTGCATAGAACGTGTCAATACCTCCCCCACTGACCCGGTTCAATGGCATCGGACTCGTTTTTATGTAGGTACCTACTGGAAAATTTTTAATTGGAGTCCAAACTCGAGTATCTGTACTTCCGGTATATTGAATAGTATCTACAGCAAAAATCATTATTTTTGTGAAAGATTGCCATCCAGAATATTGAGAGAGATGAGAAGTTCTGTCAACTCCTCTATGGTTCTGTGTTCAAGTCCCGACCGGCCAGGGCAGTGGCGTACGCAAGGGGGGGGTTACCGGGTTTAAACCCCCCCCTTGAGCTTTTGAAATATTATGGAAAATGCTGTAGAAAAAAATTAAAAATGGCTAATTCATCACAGTCAAAGATCTGCGACAGTAATAATAATAATAATAGTAATTTGAATTATTATTCCCATGCAGCATGAAGAAAAACACAACATTCCAAACACAATCTAAGCGGCCGCAAAGTTCAATTTTGCAATTTTTTTTGCAAAAAGTCGCGCAGTGACTTTCGCGAGAATTGTGAAAATTCCTTGCTTCGTCCTTATTGCAAACGTTCTTCCCGGTACTGATTTCACATCCCCTTGTGAACTCTCAAGTGATGCTGAGTCTACATCCACATCATTAAATAATGTTGAAGAAGTGCTTTGTGAATCACCTAGAAGTGATAAATGTGTTGGAATGTCTATAAACTTACTTTTCAACGAAAACATAGACTCAGTGGAATTTAGCAACATGTATTCTCGCGCTTCATCATCATCCTGGGCGAGTTCCATAGGTAAAGGTAATGTAAATTCCCCCGTGCATATAGCAACGTGCCATGGTGGGCCCCAAAGATTCTCGATCTCGAAATATTTTGCAGGTGATGTGATCAGCACCATGCTCCGGCAGCCTTCATCCCCCAAGGTTGCTCTCAGGTACCCATTGCTATGAGGCTGGGTGCGGAGACAAGGCTGGATACATTCCAACCAATTCCGGGAATCGAACCCGGATATCCCACGAGGTTGTCAGATTAGACCACTGCGGCTCCTTGAATGAGTTTCATATTTCGATTATTTCAATAAATTTAATATATTTGCTTGTTTTTATGGATTTTCTTCACACTTAAAATGTCTCACTTATCATATACAAATAACGTTGACTAGACAATTATTTTGAAACAAAAGAAATGTAATTTTGTTCTATTTCTTTCATAAATAGCAGCCGCATTAGTATTAATTATTAGTAGTAATTAAACTAATTAATTAATTAATTATAAAAATATTAATTAATTAATTATTATTATTAATTAAAGTATAATAAAGCAATGGTAATGTGAATTTGTAGAAAGTTTTCGAAATAACACCCCCCTTGATGAAATCCTGCGTACGCTACTGGGCCAGGGCATGGATGTTTCTTGGTGAGTGTCCCTTTAATGTTGATATATTTCATGTTATCAGTAATCACCATTCATTGTCGCGACTAATCTAAAGGAAGAAAACCGATGCTAAATAACAAAATACAAATATGACATTTTGTGAAAGATAGTATTTTACGACTCCGTGAAAGCAGACACGAAGCCAGGGGAGGAAATCCTACAAATATTTCGTTTATTTATAAACCTGCCGATTTTCGTAATGGTTTTACGTAGCTGCAACACGGCTGCTGATCAGGGATGAGCATCCGAAATAAAATTCTGGCTACAGGCCTGCGTGATTTGGCAACAGCGGACCATTGTGCGGGGAAGGTGGAAGGGCAGACCAAACAAGAGAGAAACGAAATCGCACTGCATGCAGAGCCTTACTTATCTGACAACGTATTGAACACCGTCGTCTGCTGACGTCAAGATAAATATTCTAGATCTTAGATTAGGCATGTTAGGTTCAGAGCTCATAGCACAAATAATTACTTCTTGGTTAGGGCCCGAAAAACTTCAGTGTGTTTATACTAAGAAATCTAAACCTGGTAACATAACACCGGAGGCAAGGCATTCCTCCCTGATGTCAGTAGACGACGGTGTGCGATAAGTGAGATATACAAAACGGACAGAAAGCCGGAAATTGCTGGGAGCTTCTGTGAATGAGGGGGACCATATGTAGCATTTATTCAATAGAGTATTTTTTATTATTATTTTCTTTTTTAGTCTTCAGATAACAAGTAGTAATGAACAGTACAATAACTATTTTCACTTTAAACTGTTGGTGAGTAAGCGTTATTTGTTGTTGCTTAAAAAATGATGCACAATAGATAAGGTAGCCTGTTGAATGTGTGGTACAGTGACAGTTCATTTGATCAGTTTTTTTTTTTTTAAAAAAGGTTTCTAAGCACAGTTAAATATTTTGTAATCATACATAAAGAATGGCCAAACTCCGCCTTACCCTGTTTCATTTACATTCCTCGACTTGTAAGTTTTTATATATCCCTTGTACTGTTTTCATCCACATTACAGGGTGTGGCTAATATGTAACCACGAAGGAATTTCCGTATTTTCAGCCTGTGGGAGTCCGTTGTATTAAAAAAAATCCAACTTCGAGTAAAAGTGGAAATGTAATCCATACGTAAGGTTTAGTCTTAATTCAGCCGTCAAGGGGTCCTGGGTTCGATACCCGGTGGAGGCTTATAATGATTCGGATCCCACTTTAAAGTGTAGGTCCAGTCCCGATTAGCCTTACTGTGCATAAAGTGGACTTCTGACACCAATCAATCAAAAATTAATCCGGTAAAATTTTCAAAGCCAGGAAACGTCTGTAACTCGTTTATTTTGTAATTGTTGACATTCATACTTACTTATTCTGCATTGCGAGAGATTGTTTAACAAGGGATTTAGCTTTTTTTAACTAAAATAATTTCCATTTTCGAGATATCGAGTAATTAATCTTCCTTGTTTTTCCCCTTCCGTAGGTATTTTTCTGTGAAAATGAGTGCAAATGGAACCTACCTAACCTCGTAGGCATACCTTGTCCCCATGATGGTTCCTGGGGCTAACGTCAATGGTTTTTGGGGCTAACATCAATGGTTAGTGGGGCTACCCGTGGAAGGTTTTTGGGGCTAATGTCAATGGTTTTTGGGGCTACCTGTGGATGGTTGATGTTAGCCCCAAGAACCATCCACAGGTAGCCACCAAAACCATTGACGTTAGCCCCAAAAATTCACGATAGCCCCATGAACCATCACGGGAACGAGGTATGCCTACAAGGTTAGGTTAGGCCTGTTAGGTTTGGTTCCATTAGCACTCATTTTCACAGAAAAATACCTACGGAAGGGCAAAAATTCACGATAGCCCCACGAACCATAACGGGGAAGAGGTATGCCTACGAGGTTAGGTTAGGCCTGTTAGGTTAGGGTCCATTAGCACTCACATACAAACATGAATTAATGGTGAAATAACTTGACCGATGAAAGAGAACACTTGTACGACCTGTCACAAGTCTACAGAAACTCAATTACGTAAGTACTTCCTCTTGTAAATTTGAAGAAATCCGTTTCCCGGCTTTGAAAATTTTACCCTTTTTGAATATCTTTGTTATTTTCCTGTAGTTTACGGTTATTACAAGCATAAGAAAACAGTTTTTCTTTGTTACGTTTCAGGAGAACACACGCTCCTTTCATCAGACATTTATTTTCATATTGACTAAAGATACAGTTATAACAATGGTTAGTAATTTTTTTAAACGAAAAGAATCTGTTATATAATGGATGTTGTCAATGTTACATTGTTGTAATATAGCACCTTAACTGAAAAAAGCAGTCTGTTTTATTTTTATTTCAGATTTTTTAAAATTATGAATCCCAAATATCATCAGGTAATTCAAATTCATCATTGTTTTCACAAAGTCTCTTGATGTTTTTTCTTTGACCTCATCATTATAATTTGTCAATTTTTTAGACTCAATCAAAACAATACCAGCAAGATCCGCTATAAATGTTGAACAATGATGTAAGAACATGGTTAAGAATTGCTCCTCGGTTATTGTTCACGCCTGATAAAGCAGTAGGAAAAAATATGGCCGTGACTACTTTCACCAGGTGGTGAGAATAGCATATGCGGCTATTTTCACCAGGTGGCGAGAGTAACAAAGTGCTGAAGACCAGAAATCACACGATCAGGTTTTTGGAAGTATTTATGGAAGTAATTTTAATGCTAACAGCCCTAAACCTGACCTGCTTAACATAAGGATGAAACCACTTAGGACTAATAACCCTACATGCCTACATCAGGTGACATATTAGCAGCAACAGTTCATATCAGAACAGCTTGCAGTGTTTTCAAAACTCCATGGTTTACAAGAGAAAAATAATACTTGTTGCCTGCATGAAAATAAAGCACACCGGCATAACTTGATACATGTCAGTCATCAACAACTAGAGAATGTGCAGGCCAGGTCATAGATCATGCACATATGTAGTTTAAAACTGGTGAAAATAGCTCAAAAGCTAGCATCACCACCTCTGAAAAAATATTTTTTGTGTACCTGATAACATATAAAGTTCAGTTCAAATTATTCACGAATCCTGGGTTTTTATCTTTGCTCTAG
The DNA here is from genome assembly GCF_977018435.1 of Lepisma saccharinum. Classification (NCBI taxonomy): domain Eukaryota; kingdom Metazoa; phylum Arthropoda; class Insecta; order Zygentoma; family Lepismatidae; genus Lepisma; species Lepisma saccharinum. The sequence continues at coordinate 179,632,772 of NC_139229.1, forward strand.
TTATCATTTACGAAGTATGTGTGATATGGTATTTGTATTCCAGGGGTATTCCATTTGTATCAGCGGACCGCCAGCCTCGAATGACTGCTATAGCAGAAGAGATAGCAACTGGAAAGTATGATTTTGTCTGCCTTCAAGAAGTATGGTCAAAAGATGATTTTGATTTGATTCGAAGAAAGGCACATTCTGTTTTGCCTTATTCACACTATTTTTTCAGGTAAGAGTTGGTTATGCCTGTTTACTTCAAATAATTTTCTTCTTATGGGTAATTCCATGTCAAATCAACCAGTGCATAAACCTTAGATGTAATGGATTTGGCTAAATGTTGGTATACATGTTTATCATCATCTGAAATATAGACATTTTTTTATTTTTCATGTTGATGGTTTTTGCAGGGCATGAAATTTCTAGTTTGAAATCAGTCGCCGGACTAAAAATCTTTGGTCGCCACTATTTTATATTGATAAATAATAAAAATATGAGCAATTATTAAAAAGTTAGGAATTAATGTTTGTGTAGCGCTGTCGTTCTGCACTGAAGTACCACTTATCAATCACAGCTGCTGGGTCAAACTCTGACAGGGAAGGTGGGGGGGTCCGTTTACGGAAACTCTGAGCAAATCATCCAGTGTCTCAGTCTTCAGAGAGTTCCTGTAAGTAGTCTTGAGTCTGTTGTGACAGCTGAAACCTCTCTCACATGAAGCTGTGCTCACTGGTAGAACAGCACAAAATGTCAAAATCTGAAGCAAATTGGGGAATCTTGCTGAACACTCCACACTGTGGATCTTCTCCAGCGTCTGATTCAAAGCTGGAGAAGAAAACAAAAGTTTGTATTCTGTCCACTCTGCTGACAGAACATCCATTTTCTCATTATAAAGGCTCGGGTTCAAGTATATGTAGAGCTTCTTTATTTCTTCTATCCCAAACTGAAGAATATTTTCTTTGGGAGGCCAACCCAAGGTGTCGAAAACATGCAGAGATGCAATCGCATATGTTGATATAGATTGCAATCTTTCTGTGATGTACACCTTTGCATTGTTAATTACGTTTCCTCTAACAGTCAAACTCTCGCTCTCTGTTTTGAATGTTTGTGAGCTGCACATCCCTGATCTTCCCTGAAATGGATACATGGTCCAAGAAATCTTGTTCGCTTGGTCCAACATTAGATTCCAGGTCAGCCAAAACTGAAATACAGTGTTCAATTCTTATTTTCAGAGATGAAATGAAAAGATTTTTTTTTTTTGTAGTGCCAGGCTTAAAGGGTTCAATTTCCCGTAGAAATCCAAAAGGAAGTACAGAAGCTTAACAAATTTAAATTGCTTCAAACTTTTCAGCAAATCCTTAGCTTTAGCGCCATCATTGTATTTTCCATGGGCCATCTGTTCAAGATGGGTCACAACAGCTTTCCATGATTGCAAGTGAGCTCTTACTGCATGTTCTTTGCTGACTAACCACCTAATAGTGTGGATATCACTGAGTTTTAGAATTTCTTCTATAACTTCTGCCGTTTCTCTCAAGAGGTGAAGTCTTGAAGTGTTTTTGACACACATTTGAAACAACGAAATTTTAGTCGCCAACCCAAAACTTTTGGTCGCCAATGGCGACCTGGAGACCGGAAATTTCGCACCCTGGTTTTTGAGTTATTGAAATTTGAAAATTGACAAAATTGCCCAAAGACAGCTCACCGCTGAAATTTTAAATACAATTTGCAAGAGACCTGTTTCAACTACAGGGCTGGGCATGGTCTAATTTTAAAGCTTATGGAGAGGACTCTCATTTCATATACAACATGCTTGGTGTTTTGCGAAAAACAAATTTTGAAAGGTTTTTCAAAATTTTATTTTACAATTTCCAAAAAACTAAATTTTTAAAAAAATTACACACATTGGTACACATCTACTGAAGGTTCAGTCAAAATTTCAAGGTGGTATCTCTTTGGTATCATATGAAAAGAGATTTCCTTTCAAGACCATGCGATGATTTAAGTTATCATATTTTATATACCTAACCACATTATAAATCCAGAAGCAATATTCACGTCACAACAGTCACGTTTAATTAAAGCCGATAAGAAGCTGAAGACAATGGCACCAATTTGAGCTCTATACGTCAAATAGTTTTTGATCTACAGAGCATTCCCTGACATTCGCTACGAGACTCGGCGGCAAGCGGCCCAGCATCAGCACTTGTCTTTCCTGGTGAACGGGTCCGCGACAGTCTCTAGAGTCGGCTATTAAAATTACAGTTTTCATATTGTGTACTAACCTTGACTACAAAAGGTGTTGAAAATGATGTCCCTCTGCTGCAACACATTCCTGGCATTTCCGAAGGAAATTGCCATTTACACGTGCAAGTTCGTCTACTGTAATTCTCCCGATTTCTCGTACAATACTCTCTTTTAACTCACGGATGGTGTGCGGATTGTCTTTGTATATTTTATTTTTTAGATCTCCCCATTTGCTTTCCACTTTTATTCAGAACTGACCCTGTTACTCTAAACTTTTTTACGAGGTTGAATATAGTGGTCCTATGTAGAACGGGAACACCAGGAAATTTTGTTGCAAAACGTCGTTGCACTTCTCCACAATTCATCTTTCCAAACTAACACTCGACAAGATAAATCCTTTGTTGTAATGTAAACTTTTGTGGTTCCATATTAAGCCACAATCTTCAACACACGGACACGACACAACACAACTTCTGAGGGAGGATTATACTGGCGTCAGTCTTCAACGTCAACAGAAAGGGAAAGAGAGCGAAGGCAGGGAGAGCACAAAAACACAAAAAAAACAGACTGTAGCGTGCGAAAGAAGAGTTTACAGGATTCTTCTTGGGAAACCTGATGGTAGAGACCTGTAGGAAGGCCAAGATGAAGATGGAGGGATAATGTTGAGATGGACCTAAAGGAAATCGGTAGGGATGGAAAAGAGTATATAGATCTTGCTCAGGATAGGGACAAATTGAAGGCCTGTGTTGCTGCAGCCATGAACCTTCGGGTTTAAGAAGGCTAGAGAGTTAGTTAGTTAGCTTGCGACTGTCGCGGACCCCCATTCACCAGGAAAGAAAAGTGCTGACACCGGGACGCTTGCTGCCGAGTCTCGTAGTGAATGTCAGGGAATGCTCTGTATTTAAGATTGGGTTTTCAAAATTTGTAGAATTAAGACCAAAGAGTTGCATAATAGCAGAAACTAGTGGTAAGCACACTGTATGTGTTTGTACCACTCATCAAAATGTTGAACTAATGATAGCTGGAGCTCATTAAATAAAATAACTCTCACAGGACATTAAAATCCATTAAAAACACACCAGGATTGTATTTCAAAAATAATGTGTAGGGTACCACAGCAGAAGTGTTTTCTAGATGAGTGTGATTCCTGTCCCAGCATAATTGATTTCAAGGAAGCCTTGCTAACAGGCCTTGAGGAAGAGATGATTGAAAATATAACCTACAAACAAGCAGTGGTTATCAGTGGATCGCTGTTCTTTTGAGACAATTACTAATTCCACAGAGGAATTTGTTCAAGATTTCTCAAATCAATTGGTCAACCTCAAGAGAGACAATTTTATAGCCAAACAGCAATCAGTATATTTTTATGAAAAGAAAAGTTCTAGTGCATGATGAAGCTGTGGTGACATGTGATTTTGCTGAGAATTACTCATTTATTTTGCAGAATGAAGTACAAGGGTTCCCCTGGAACAACTCAATGGCAACAGTTCATCCATTTGTAGTATATTTTTAGGACAATGAAGATATTCTCAAACATATGAGTTATGTCTTCATTTCAGACTGCTTGATTCACAACACACTTCTTGTCCATGTTTTCCAAAGAAAGCTTTTAGATTTCTTGAAAATTGATTGTCTGCCAAACTTACAGAAAGTACATTACTTCTCTGACGGTTCAGCAGCGCAATATGAGAACCACAAAAACTTTGTAAATTAGTGCAACCATCATAGAGATTTTGATGGCATTGCGGCTGAGTGGTATTTTTATGCAACAGCACATGGTAAGGGAGTATGTGATGGTGTTGGAGGGACAGTAAAGAGGCTGGGAGCCAAAGCTAGTCTCCAGAATCCTCTTTCAAACCAAATCATGGCACCACTCCAGCTATTTGAGTGGGGAAAGGAGAACATTCCATCAAAAACTTTCTCTTATGTGACAAATTATGAATATTTGGAAAAAGAGAGACTTTTACAGACACGGTTTGGTGAAGCTGTAGCTGTAACAGGGACTCAAGAGGTTTCATGCATTCATACCAGTAAGCACAGAAAAAGTGGAGACTTAAGTGTTTTCTGCATCTGAAGAAACTTTGGTACATTGTAGAAAATGTACCCTTTGAACACATCACAGATTTTGTAGCGTGTGCGTATGATGCTAATTGCTGGGTGGGATGTGTACTTTCGAAATGTAATGTAGAACATGAAGTGCAGGTGTCTTTCTTGCATCCTTGTGGTCCAGCAGAGTCCTCTAAGTTATCCGAGGTGACCAGATGTTCTTAAAGTCCCAAGACACGCAGTCCTTTGCAAAGTGGACCCTGTAACAGCCACCGGTAGAACATATCAGCTGAAGCAAGAGGAGATGACACAAGTATAATACATTTTAACAAAGAAAGACTTTCTGTATCACTAAGCAGTTTCTTGGTATGTATGCTTCTGTATTTATAATGTGGTTAGGTATGTAAAGTATGTTAACTTAAATCATTGCATGATCTTGAAAGGAATTCATTTTTCATATGATACCAAAGAGATACCACCTTGAAATTTTGACTCAACCTTCAGTAGATGTGTACCAATATGTGTAAAATTTTTGAAAATTGCAAAATAAAATTTTGAAAAACCTTTCAATTTTTTTTGGGGGGGGGGCAAAACACCAAGCATGTTGTATATCAAATGAAAGCCCTCTTCATAAGCTTTAATATTAGACCATGCCCAGCCTTGTAGTTGAAACAGGTCTCTTGCAAATTTTATTTAAAGTTTCAGCAGTGAGCAGTTTTTGGGCAATTTTGTCAATTTTCAAATTTCAATAACTCAAAAACGGCAACATGAAAAAAGAAAATGTTTTCTATATTTCAGATGATATGAAACGTACATACCAAAAATTAGTCAAATCCATGATGTCAAATTCCAAAATTTATTTTTTCTTGGTTGATTTGACATGGAATTACCTTTATATGTAATGGTTACTCAATCGGATGTGTGCATAAAATTTGAACTTTCACATTGTGTAACATGTGTGAACGTAATGTCTTGTAAAGTATCATTACTCTTTCAGTGGAGTTATTGGTTCGGGACTGTGCATATTCTCAAGGTCTCCAATTGAAGATGTGTTCTTTCATCAATGGGCAGTGAATGGGTATGCTCACAAGGTTCATCATGGTGACTGGTTTGGAGGCAAAGGAGTTGCATTGTCTAAGGTGACATATGAAGGACTCAAAGTCTACATTTACACTGCTCATGTGAGTTAGTATCTTTTGACACTCTTTTAGGATTTCTAAGTGGTTTAATGAAATATAATTCCTGCCAACAAAATAAGGACACTGGACTTTGCTGAAAACTGCATGGTATATGTGCTAATTGTTTGGTGAATTAATGAAATATAACCATACTTTTACTTATACTTTACAGCTATTCAGAAAGAAAAGGTGCTGGTGACACTCTGTACACCCCATGAGAAAGTGAAAAATTTTGGATTGTTTTTGAAGATTGTGTTAAATATGATTGTTTCATGTTTCTTGCTCGCACATATCGTCTGATCTCTCAAGGAGATTTAGGGGATCAAACCTCAGGCTACGTGCGAGCCTGGGGCTAGGGGGTTTAGCAGCGAGAGGTATACGTAAAGAAACAACGTAAACACGTAACCAAGTGAAGGGGGACTTGCCCCTGTGAAATAAGAACACACGTAAACTTTAGAGTTAAACACTTCGATAGTTGACTGGTCTGGCAGGGTTATGAGAATGTAAGAATGAGGGATACAGGAACGTTCATTACCTCTGGTTTCCAGTAGCTTGAAGATCTCGTAGAATCTGTAGATCCTGTTATGACGACTGACGACACGGTCCTGAAATAAAACTTCACTAGCGCCTGCTCCCTGCTGTGACACTTTACGTAACGATCGTACTTAACCCATAACTGGGGAAGACCAGAACTGTTCTTGGGATAGATTTTGAATAACAACTGGGGGCGAGAAATATTCTCTCGAGCTATTTATATGAAATTCGAACTTTCCGTCTTTGACAGATCATGACTCTTGATAACAGCATTTTCAGCGTAAAGCTGTGTTTGCATTATCTTTCCTGCGATTCTGGAAGAATTTGTATCAGCGGATTTTTACATCCGCTGAAGATTGCAGGTGTCATTTGCTTGAAGGAAGCTCTTTTCAGCTTCTTTCATACACTGGCCCTTTTCATGAAGTGATTAGACTATCGGGCTATGATGCCCGGTGCCCCGGGTTCAAGTCATGCCTTCGGCATGATACAATATGGGTTATATCAAAGTGCAATGGGTCGTTTTTATGTTATATTATTTATCATGTCATGACATTATTGCTGATGTTTTATGTTAGGCTTAATGCTGTTAGAATTTTTGTTTTTGTGTGTCCATACAACTATATATTTTTTTTCTTTTAAAAAAAAGAAAATTGCGAAGTTACTGCAGAATGTGACAAATTGGACACTGCCATGTTCATGAATATTCTTTTTGACCCTGTAACTATGTAACAGGAAATGCATATTTTTCAAGATCACTTGTCTTCACCTTGTAATCAAGGGGAGGCTTGGCAGAGGCACATAGTGGTTTGGATCTCACTTTGAAACTGTAGGCCCAGTCTCAATTAGTTTATCTGTGCATAAAGTAGTGATAAATAATAAATAAAATGTAATTATTGATAACAACTTGTTTGAATTAGTTTTCAAATTCAAGTACTTAGGAGTAATATAGTATATAGCATAATAATTATGGTTCAGTTCAAATATATTAGAAATTTCTGATCCACTTCAAAAGAAAGAAACAAGAGTGAATGGGTGGCTCCCAATTATTCAACATAATAGCAATATATAATAATAATAATCAATGTAATTAACGTAAGTATTTCTACTTGTTAAGTTCTTGACCTCCCCATCTCCCACCAAAGTCTGAAGCACATAGGTTTATTTTAATTAAAATATTTCACAGTTTCATTAAAGCAGTAATGTACCTTTGACATAGATGCCACACATTTTTAATATCTTGTCAGAGAGTTTTTCAAACACATGCATTAGTTATTTTGAAATTGCTGTAGTTTTGAATTAAATGTAGAGCAATTGTGCCATCATGAATATGATTCAAATCCTAGTTACAGAAATTTATGCAGCTAACGTTATCACATGGCGACAATTTCTGAACAGTTGCCTTAAATGGTTTTAATTTTAAAAGTTAGGTAACTTTCTAAGCTGAACGTTGTGAAATTCCTATTTCATGTGCAAGCTGTCACAGAGATTTCCTTGAACTTCAAATGTAATCTTCCTCCAATTACGTCGAGCTTCTCCTCAATAAGCAATAAGTCAGTGTTTGTGTACAACTGGGGGGTATTTCCTTAAAAGTCGCCTCATTCTTTTGCAGGGGTTTGTTTTCACATAATAATTGTACATACATTTGTTTCTTGTAAAGTGTACTTTTTTTGTTCCATCGTAACCACTAAATTCTTACTTTATTCAACAGTTGCATGCTGAATATGACAGAAATTGTGATGAATATATGGCCCATCGGGTTACTCAAGCATTTGATACTTCACAACTTATTCAGCACACTTCAGAAGGTGCCCACATTGTAGTATTAGGAGGAGATCTCAATGCAGAACCTGGTGATTTAGCGTATAGAATTATTCGCCACAATGCTCAACTATTTGATTCTTGTTTACAAAGTAATGGAGTAAGTATTTTCTGTATCACTTTCTATGAATTTGTTGATAGTTTTTATTAAAATTAATTTTAGTAAGATATTGTATTGTCAATGTCTCCATCAGTTTTATCACAGTCGTCCATGTTATTCTTTAATTTGGTCGCAACTTTTACAATCCTGTTCATTGATGTTTCAGCATTTCTTGCATAATTTAGTAACATCATATCATTTTTCTACAAGCATGCATTAATTTCCACAATGAGAATTTGATGAAGTGATGATGCAATAGATGAGAGAACAAATAAATTTCAAATCATATTATTCATCCAAATTATCAAAAGTGCAGTAACCTATTGGTGGAACTTTGAGATGTGGCTTTAAGTTTGCAACAGAAAAATCACAATAGCATCTCAATTGTTACGACTCTATTTTTTTATTATTTCACAAAAAATATATTTGTTTATTTTAAGTTTTCTTTACCTCAAAGCATTTTGCTGTAGTGACACATCCTTAAAATGTTATTTTTTCACCACAAATAACTTGTCAACAAACAACAAAACTAAAAGGAAGAGGATGAAATTTAAATAACTTAAAAATCCCATGTTGGTGTGTTGCAAGCAAATATTTGACTTATGTATGTATAGAAGTAAAATGTTTATCAGTGATAAATGTTTAGACTCTTCATTTATCATTTCCTCATCATTTTTTTTAATGTTGAAGGTAGATGTTGATCGGCAAGGGACAAACGGGGCTCCATGGAATAGTTATACAAATGAGAAAGAATTGATGCAAAACCCTCATGGGAAAAGAATAGATTACATTCTGTACAGAGCTGGCAGAGGTGTGCAGGTATGTGTTGAATAATTATCCATATTGGTTTTCATTAATCTGAATTAGATTGGTGTATCTGAATCAGGGTTGCTAAATGTCCTGGAACCCATAAATTCTAATCTGGTTCTATTGGGTTCCGTAGGATCGGAACTTTTTTCTTGCACACTTTAAATTTGGTCCAAGTTGCATATTGTTTCATTGATGAAAAGTTCCTGGACCTTATTTAAATGGATCCAGAAAAAGGTTCCTGGACCAGATTTAAATTGATACAGAAAAAAAAGGTATCTGGACCGTATTTAAATTCATCTGCAAAAAGTGTTCCTGGATTGTATTTAAATTCATCAGGAAAAAATGTTCCTGGACCAATTGAAATACTTTGCAGATAAAGAGGTTCTTTATGGTCCAGAACCCATTTACGCTTGCTGATTTTCTCTCCTGGACTGGAATTGGATTTCTTTAAAATTCCTGGACCTTTAACAACCTTAATCTGAATACATCAAAACTGAAGTTGGAGCAGTGCACATGGTTAACATTTTTATGATAAGCAATATAATTCAACATGAGTGAAAATTATCTTTCAGTGGCAGTTGGATTCTATTCTTCAGTGCTTTATTGTTGTTTACTTATTATTGTAATTTGTTAAGACAATATTTACAGGACTGTCAGAGAGAAATCAATTGAGGGTAATATTTGACATTATAGTACAATCCTAGCTTACTGCTACTATCATGTTTTATTCTTTGTTTTCATGTTTTGCAACTTGCAGCAGAATACAGATGACCAAGATGATGGACAAATAAACATGATAGAAAATAGTCTGATACCAGATACTATTTTATTTGGCCATGGCTATTCTTAGCTAAGATGATATTAGAGAGAAATAGATCACATTTGCAGTGTATATATATACAGGGTGGGTGAGAAGTAACTAGGCATTGAAAATTTGCTGTAGTTTTTGTAATATTTAAGCATCTCAATGAAACTTACTGTACATGTATGTTATGGAATAGGATTACATATGTGCATACACATTTCACAATATGATGACCGATAGGGCTGTAGGTCCATATTTTCTGCATTACACGATGAATGACGAGCACTACCTGACAATCTTGCAAGAGTATGTTTCGCCCACTGTATCAATTTGGAAACATTGGTGAGCTTTTTTTCATGCAAGACTATGCACCACCACACTTTGCACTTACCGTACTGACCTGGTTGGACGAGGACCTCATGAATGGCCTGCCAGAAGCCCAACCCTTATGCCCTGTGACTTTACCCTGTGGGGCTGGGAAGTGTAAAAGACAAATCCGTACTGTGGAACAATTGGAGGCATGGATTCAGGATGTTATCACAAACGTTCCAATGCAATTCCTGTAGAAGACCATGGATTCGATTCCTTGTTCGTTGGAGGAAGCTGGTGGATGCTGCCAGTGCATACATTGAATTCTGAGTTGCCGCACATGTAATCCTATTCCATAATGTATCATCATCATCCTTTGCAGTTTCCTGCCTTTTGGCTGGGTCAGCATAGAAGTCAAGCATCTCCATTTTTTCCTGTCTTCCACCACCCCTCTCTTTCCACGGTGTTTCAGTATTGTCATCTTCTCCTAACACTCTCCACTATTTGCTAATTCCACCGACATCTTGGTCTCCCCCTTGGTCTTATTCCCACTCCTTGTGCATGGTAGTCTTTTTGCATCCATCCTCTTCATGTGCCCAAACCATAATTATAATTATGTATGGAGCAGAGACTTGGACAGTGACAGAAGGCGACAAAAGAAAGATGCAGGCAGTGGAGATGAAATTTTTAAGGAGTATATTGGGGAAGACTAGAAGGGATATAATAAGGAATGAGGAGATCCGACAGACAGTGGGTGTGGTGAAGCTTCAGGACAGGATAGATCGGGCACAGATGAGGTTGTTCATAATGTATATGGGCAGAAAATTGCTTTAATATTACAAACAAACTATAGCAATTTTCAATGCCTAGTAACTTCTCACCTACCCAGTAGAATGCAGGGGAAGCACTTCTCTGTGTACTTTATTAGATCCAACACAGTGGAACCTGAGATACACCATGTGATCAGAAGTATCTGGACACCCACCTGAAAATGAAGTACAAGTTTGGGCCACCCTCCATTGGGAACTCTGGCAGTCAATACGGTGTTGGCCATTCTTAGTCTTGATGACAGATTTCACTCTCGCAGGCATACTTTCAATCAGGTGGCGGAAGGTTTCCTGAGGAATGGCAGCCCATTCCTCGCGGAGCGCTGAAATGAAAAGAGGTATCGGTGTGGTCTAGCACGATGTCGGCATTCCAAAACATCTCAGAGATGTTCGATGGGATTCAAATCAGGACTCTGCACAGGCCAGTTCATTAGTGGGACATTGTTCTCGTGAAACCACTCCCCCACAAGCCCTGCAGTATGGACGGGTGCTCGGTTGTGTTGAAAGACACAATTGTCATCCCTGAACTGGTCTTCGACATTAGACAGCATGAAAGCTGTTAAAATGTCAACATGAGCACAAGTGTCCCCAAATTGCGACAGGGGTTACCCTTCATTGTCTAAAAATAGAATTTCAAGCAGCTGCAAGAATCGCCGCTCATTTTTCACTGCATTATAGCTTTTCGTCCGTGAATGTTGTGCGTAGGTGTCGTTTTGTGCCCAAGTGCGAGGACATTTTTTGGGTGAAGTGACAATTTTCTAAAATAATTGTTGGGGGTTTTCTCCCTTCCCCCTCCATATATACGCCAAATTTGCATAAATTTTGCATTTTGTGCATTTTGACCTTTTTTCGGGGGGTGGGAACACCATTTTTTAAAAGAAAAGGTATTTTTGAGGGGATTTCCCCCCTTTCCCCCTCCATATGTACGCCGAATGTGCATAAATTATATATTGTCTGAATCTGTGATTCATTCTGCGTACAACGGTATATCTTTCATATCTCTAGGGCATTTAGTTTCTGAGCTATAGTCATTTCAAGGTACCGCTGCATTTTGAAGCTTGAATCAGTGGCGTGCCCACCATTCCTTTTGGGGGAACAACTCAAGTTACATTGGTCATACAACAATGATGCAAATATTTTTCTGTTTCTTACATTCCAGCGATAATTTCTATGTGCATTTTGAACTTTTCATATCCTTTTTTTCGGGGGGGGCGAAACCCCATTTTTTAAAAGAAAAAGTATTTTCAGGGGATTTACCCCCTTTCCCCCTCCATATATACGCCGAATGTGCATAAATTATATATCGGCGGAATCTGTGATTCATTCTGCGTACAACGGTATATCGTTCATATCTCGAGGGCAAATAGTCTCTGAGCTAAAGTCATTTCAAGGTACCGCTGCATTTTGAAGCTTGAATCATACCTTTTGGGGGTACAACTCAAGTTACATTGGTCATATGATAATAATGCAAATATTTTTGTGTTCCTTACATGTCAGGGATCATTTCCATGTGCATGTCGACACTGTCATGTACTTTTTTCTTGGGGGGAGGGTGGGGGAACCAAATTTTTTTTTCCGAAATTTTGGAATTTTGAGAGTTAGCCCCCTCCCCCCGCCACATATACGCCGAATTTGCATAAATTTCATATAGTCTGAATCTCTGGTTCATTCCGCGTACAACGGTATATCACTGATCTCTCTAGGGCAATTAGTCTCCGATCTACACTCATTTAATTGAAACTCTGCATTTTGCTCAAAATCGGCTCGGTACCGAGAGGCTTACATGTGAAAATGGCCTTGGGCGCCAAAAGGTTAATACCAGCTGAGTTAATTAAATATGGTGGAAATTCGTTAATATGTCAAATTCATAAATTAATTTGTTTAATATGGAATAAAGAAGAAATCCCTCAACAGTGGAAAGAATCCATAATTGTTCCTATGTTTAAAAAAGGTGATAAAATGAACTGCAATAATTACCACGGAATTTCTCTACTCTCAACAACATATAAAATATTATCTAACATTCTTTTAACAAGACTAACCCCATATGCTAATGAAATTATAGGTGATTATCAATGTGGATTTAAACGTAACAGATCAACTACAGATCAAATTTTTCACATCAGACAGACACTTGAAAAAAAGTGGGAATATAATCAAAATGTCCATCAGCTATTCATTGATTTCAAAAAAGCATATGATTCGGTCAAAAGAGATAAATTACATAATATATTAGTCGAGTTTGGAATACCTAAGAAGCTTGTTAGTATCATAGAAGTATGCACCAGTGAAACAGAAAGTAAAATTTGTGTGGGTATTAATGTGTCTGACAAATTTACAATTCATGATGGGTTAAAACAAGGAGATGCATTATCTCCATTGCTCTTTAATTTTGCCTTAGAATATGCTGTTAGGAAGGTAAAAGAAACTAAAGAAGGACTAAAATTAAATGGTATGACTCAGTTGTTAGCATATGCAGATGATGTAGACTTATTAGTAGATGATATAAATACAATTAAGAATAATGCTAAAATATTTTTCAAAACTGCTAAAGAGATAGGTTTGGAAGTTAACAAAGAGAAAACTAAATATATGCTTACAGGTCGAAACCAAGTGTTAGGTAATAATCAAAATCTATTTATTGGTAACAACTTGTTTGAACCAGTTTTTCCAAATTCAAATACTTAGGAGTAATATTAACAAATGAAAATTATATTAAAGAGGAAATAAAAAGTAGGCTTAATTCAGGAAATGCATGTTACTTCTCTCTTCATAAACTTTTGTCTTCTCGTTTAATATCTAAGAAACTAAAAGTTAAAATATACAAAACAGTAATATTGCCTGTAGTATTATATGGGTGTGAAACTTGGTCCCTTACATTGAAAGAGGAACACAAATTGAGAGTATTTGAAAATAAGATCCTTAACCCTTAGTACGCCGCGTGGTCTGACGAAAGTAAGCCCAGTGTTGCCGAGGCTTTGAGCGGGAAATTTGAATTCGTATACATAATGGAGAAAAATCGTAATAACTCTGGCACTATGGGACCAATCTACTTCGGATAACTTCTGTTTTGCAGGCAATACATCGGTGCATGCAACCATGTAAAATTTGGAATCCCCAACCGTGGGGGGGTTACGGGCGGGGCCTGCATCCCCCGAATTTCAATGAAAAAAAAACATAAAAATGTGGAGTTTGCCCCCTCTTCTCCAGCTACTTTGGGGAGAAAACCGGAACTTTTGCTTTTTTTTTCAAAGAATGGACCTTCCGCAACAGAATGAAACTTGATTCATGTTCGTGGGTGCAATACAATTTGAATAAAAAGGCAAAACGTAAAACTCGAGCGAATTTTAGCCAATTTGCATATTATTCATAAAATTGTTATAACTGACACTATGGGACCAATCTACTTCGGATAACTTTTGTTTTGCAGGCAGAACATCAGTGCATGCAACCATGTAAAATTTGGATGCACCAACCGTGGGGAGGGGGGGGGTTACGGGCGGGGACTGCATCCCCCGAATTTCAATGAAAAATCATAAAAATGTGAACTTTGCCCCCTCTTCTCCAGCTATTTTGGGGAGAAAACCTGAACTTTTGCTTTTTTTCGTTCGCACTTGCATCTTGTGTAGCTACTGTGAATCTTTCTTCCCTGTTGACTCTGCTCTTTGTGGAAATATGTCCGGAAGGAAACGATTGTGCCTTAGGAAAATCGATGAGCTGTTATATGATACGAACTGTTTATGGTGATGCCTTTGTTAGTCCTAACAGAGGAGGGAAGGGAGCCTTTGCAATCGTTTGTTTTGTCTATACTTCTGGATAGACGCACGCTTTAGACTCATGCTTCTGGCCTCTGGCTATCGTCAAGCTTCATTGCATTTCTAACATAGAGGCGGCAGAAAGCTGACACTGCCAAACCTCATCCAATCCCCTCTCTCCTTGCCCCCCCCCCCCCCCCGCCACTACTTCAGCTGGATCACTAGGTCTAAACACAAAGAAGAATGTGTGCCTTATCAGTACTAAATCACAGCGTTGGAAGCTTGGAGGAAAACAGCATCGTAAATACCAAGCATTTATTGTGTCTGTTAACTGAAGAGCGAACACGTGTTTGGGCTCACCCAAACACGTGACATATTCCGAGAAAGGAGGGGGGGGGGAATTTGAAATTTTCAAAACACGATTGCAAAACATGTTTCCGAACGAACTGTCAGTGTTTCAACCTCAATATACAAATATAAGTGTGGCAAACCCTCGATAATTGTATCTAAAGCTGTTTGTAACATATGTGTTACAGCGGCTACAAGGGACATACTTTTTTTGTAACATATGTGTTACGGCGGCGAACTAAGGGTTAAGAAAATCTTTGGACCTAAAAGGGATGAGGAGAAGGTTACATAATTTAGAACTACATAATTTGTATTCATGTCCAGGTATTATTAGAATAATTAAATCAAGAAGACTTAGGTGGGCAGGCCATGTGGCACGAATGGGAGAGGAAAGAGGAGTTCAAAGGATTCTTGTTGGAAAACCTGATGGTAAGAGACCTATAGGAAGGCCAAGACGAAGATGGAGGGACAACGTTGAGATGGACCTAAGGGAAATCGGTAGAGATGGAAAAGAGTATATAGATCTTGCTCAAGATAGGGACAGATGTAAGGCCTGTGTTGCTGCAGCCATGAACCTTCGGGTTTAAGAAGGCTAGAGAGTTAGTTAGTTAGATATATTACAAATTGTAAGAAGTGACAAACATGAGGCACGTTAAAATTATATGACAATAATAATTTTAAAGCAAATATGATATAATACGAAGATAACATTAAAAACAAAATTGTTGATGCTCAACAAAGAAAAATTTAATAATATAAATTTATGAGTGATCAGAGAAAAAAAATAATGGTTTGGCAGAAACTTTTTCATCTCTTTATTCATAGATAGAGTTGACGTTTTTTTTTTTATAGAGTTGAGTATTCTTGTAATTCAAACGTCCTCAATGCAATAATGGCACACAGATGGCTAAGTTTTTTCGTGACGTTCGCTAGATTAGTAGAAGTTGTTAATGTGACAAAACCCAGTTAATCATTTTACAGAGTTAGTAACTCGTTTGAAAATGCCTTGTGTATGATTTCGTTTTAGTCTTAATTCAGTTAGAATATGTTTTGGTTTGTTGTATTTTCTGCAAAGTTCAATGAACTAAAGGCTTTCATCCTTGCAACATTCGCTTTCTTGTCCTGCCACTGCATGCCTTGAAACTTTAGTCTTGGGGCTGGTGGAACAGGTTGATGTGAGCTGTTCTCTCGGAAGCTATTTCGCAGCGTTTAGCCAAGGCATTTAGCAGATGCTTATAGACTGTAGAAGATTTTTCCAGTTTGTTATGAATGTCAGATGCAAGTTCTCAATGAGATTAGGAAGTTATAGACTTTCTACACTCAAAAATATCACTTGTAACGCGATTAAACTTCAGCACATAGCAAAAACTGGAAGAAAAGCGAATCCGCAATATCTCTCGGAGGGAACAGCTAGGGAGTTCAGCTTCCGTGGTGGGACCGTGGGGATCATTTACCTTCGCGCATGGTCGGAAATACTCGGCATCAGACAGTAGAGGGTGAGAACGATGAAACTGTCTATGCGATGGGGGTAGGTGACGTAAACAAACGTCCAGTCACGGTGAAAGATTTTCTTCAGCGTTACTTTTGGAAACGTTGAATTTGGGAGAAAGAAGTGTTCTTATTATGTTAATATAAATAATTTAAATAGCTCAAAAGTGTGATAAGTAGGAGGGAACAGCCGGGAACAGCCTGTTCCCTCTATTCCATTGAGGGACTGCCACTGGTAAAAAGGTCCTGTTTGGTATGCAGTTAACCACACTTTGGGAATATGGAAGTTAATTTTTTGTCTGGTATTGTAATTGTGAGTGTCTATGTTCTTTGGATAGTTCGATTTTGTTTCAGGTTTGAAAGTAAGTGTTTCAAGTATGTACAAACTTGGAGTGTTAATATACGATTTTTTTAAAAAAGAGGTTTACATGTATCAGGTTTGTGACCATTTGCCAAAATACACAATACTCTTTTTTGAATCTTAAAAATCCTCTGCGATTGAGCCGAGTTCCCTCAAAATTGGATACCATACCTCAAAATACTTTCGAAGTTTGAGAAATAGATATTTATCATACATACCGTATTGAAACTATTTTTTAGAGTTCTTAATTGATAACATACGGTGTTTAGCCTCTTGCATAAATGATCTATGTGAACTTTCCAGTTTAGACACTCGTCTATAAATATTCCAAGAAATTTTGTATTGTTAGTAGCTGTTATAATGGCATGCCCTACTGTGAAATTATCTTGCTTAATAGAAGAGTTTTTGGCTCTAGATACACCAAGTTTTATTATATTAGTTTTTTCGTTGTTCATAGAAAGTTTGTTTGCTGAAAACCAGCTTTGTAGTTCAGTAAGAGCTTTTTCCGTTTCTTTAATTAAAGTTACATCGTTAACAGAATCTACTAAAGCCATACTATCATCAGCGAAAGGAGTAACTCGGGCAGTTTCAACATTTGGTGGAAGGTCATTTATGAATAATAAAAATAGGGGTCCTAGTATAGATCCTTGGGGGATTCCAATACCACATCTTTCAATTCGGAGTAATATGTTGTTTGTGTCCCATTATTGGATAAGCTATTTATTGCAATGCTCTTTCTATTCCATAAATAGGATTCTATTAATTTGTTTGATAGACTGCAGATTACGTAGTATTTTAATTTGTCCGTTTGTGATGATTCACACAGTCAAAGGCCTTTGATAAATCACAAAAAATTCCAACAGCAGAATACATTTTGTTTACGGTGGAAAGAATATTATCAATTACATCAAAAATGGAATTTTTTGTTGTTTTCGATTTCACAAATCAATTTTGTTGCTTTATGAGTATCTTTTTATCTTCTACATATTTTATTTTATTATAAATTAATATTTCAAAAATTTTTGAAAAAATTGACAATAAGGAAATTCATCTGTAGTTTTCAATTTTTGTTTTATTTCCTTTCTTATATAAGGGTATTACTTTTAATACTGCCATTTTCCATACACTCTTTAATTAATTTAGCCAAAGGCTTGTTAATGTATGTGCAAATCTCTTTGATCACGTTAATCGGCATTGAATCTAGTCCTGTTTTTTTGTTGTTCATATTGCGAATTTTGTTGGAAATTTCTTCGTCTGTAGTAGGGGTCATATATAAAGAATGTGTGAAAGATCTCTTCACATTATTTAACACAGCTTGCTTCGAAATTCCATTCTCACAACGCAGATTCAACAACCAGTCTTCTCCCTCCCCCACCCTGCACCCCCTGCATGCACCCTCACGGAAAACTTTCATTTTGACATCGGATACTGATAAACAAGTTTCCTTCAAATGCAGTTAACAGACGGGAGTGAAAAGCATTGCTTTAGAACAACAAAGCCCGTCTTCCTTTATTGGCAAAAATTTGACGTTGAAAAGAACCACAAAAGAGAAGTACCTTATCCCGCCTGTTCCCCTCCATTTTCATGAAGACAAAAAAAAATGCAAAAAAACATTTCTGTTAAATACATGTGTTAGGAACAATATAAAAAAATAAAATCGAAATTCTAGCCAAAAATAGAAAAGTTATAACGTAAAAACTACGACCTTCACACAGCATCTCGATCGAGACGCTTGGGACAGTGAGGGTTACATTTGGGTATCTCGTTCGAGACGCTTGGGCAGCAAAAGGTTAAATCAATGCCAGGTGCTTTGTTATTCTTTAGACTTTTAATAGCATCTTTAACTTCAGTCAAGTTAGGTTCTGGAACTAAAGGTTCTGCTGTGTGCACTTCATTTACTTCTGATTTATCTCCTACATGAACATTTAAAAGGTCATTAAAGTAGTTCTTCCATCTATTTAGAATATCGCTTGGGTCAGCTAGAAAATCACAGTCTTTATCTTTTATCAAGTTCACTTTAGGTTGCCACCCCTTTCTAAATTCATTTACACCTTTATATAAATCTCTGATATTTTTGTTTTTGCTGTTTGTTTCAATTTCGTTAATTTTGCTTTTCAAGTAATCTCTTTTTTTACTTCTAAACGTGCGGTTAACTTCTCGCTTTATTCTATTATAATTGCTTAGATTTGTATCATCAGAGTTATTTAACCACCTATCCTTATTTCTATTAGATTATGACATTTATTATCAAACCATGGCTTACTTTTTCTTGGTTTATGGTATCCTATACTTTCTTTAGCTGCTGATTTTATTGCATTCCGTATGTGCTCCCAATTCTTATTTACATCTGTTTCATTTATATTTTCATCATCATTTAAATCCTGCAAAACATCAAATCTATTTGACAGTTTAATTTGGTAATCTTTCTTAATTCTTTCATCAGCAAATTTTCCTGTATTAAATTTTATAACTTTTAGATTTTGTTGCTTATGATTTATCACTGCAAGTCTTTCTCTTAATTTAGCAATTACTAAATAATAGTCACTGGCACAGTCAGCACCTCTATGTTTACGAATGTCAATTATACTAGTATGCCTTCTCTTATCAATGAGAATATGATCTATCTGATTATGAGTTTTACCATCTGGAGAAGACCAGGTATATTTATGGATATCTTTATGTTTAAAAGTGGTACTTTTCACAATTAAATTCTTTGAGGTTGCAAAAGTAATCAATCTTATACCATTATCATTACTTAATTCATGAAGACTTTCTTTACCAATCGTGGGTTTAAATGTCTCTTCTTTGCCAATCTGTGCATTACAGTCACCTAACAGGATTTTCATATCATACTGAGAAAATTTATCAAAGACCTGTTCTAACTCTGCATAAAAATCATCTTTAGTATTATCATCTTTATCTTCCGTTGGAGCATGTATGTTTATTAAAATAATTATACACCACCTACCCTGTAAAACTGCATGTGATATCCTATCATTAATAAATGCTACTGTTTTAAGAGCTGAGATAATTCTATTATTTATTAAAAAGCCTGTTCCAAAATTATGATTTTCAGTACCACCATAGAAAAAAGTATAATTTTTAGTTTTACAATTCCCTTTTCCTGGCCACCTAACTTCCTGGACAGCTACTACATCTAATTTATACTTAACTATCTCATTAACTGTACACTGAAATGCCCCAGGCCGGTAAAGGCTCAGAACATTCCAGGTGCCTAATTTAATATCCTTATTCCTAATGTAGATCTTATCCTTAGTCCAGTGACCTCCCAAAGTAGTCCCCACCCGGAGATCCGAATGGGGGACTATTTTACCTCCGGAATATTTTACCTTGGGAACATCCATGGCCTCATATTGCTGTTTCTTGACATGCATTTTTACAGTGCAGAGTTGTCAGCTCTACGCCTAACCCCCAATATGAATGGAGGACTGCACCTGTCGTTGGTCAGCGGATCCCTCGGATCTCAATTTGTAATATATGTATCGTATATTTATTTGGATCATTTCAATAAGGGTTGATTTTTATTATATTAAGGCACCCATGGGGGTGGCGGGGGTAACTGCAGATGACCTGTTCCCCTGCCTGATTTACCACCGCACGCCACTGCG
Organism: Lepisma saccharinum; assembly: GCF_977018435.1. Taxonomy (NCBI): domain Eukaryota; kingdom Metazoa; phylum Arthropoda; class Insecta; order Zygentoma; family Lepismatidae; genus Lepisma; species Lepisma saccharinum. The sequence goes on from NC_139229.1 coordinate 179,653,006, forward strand.
GTGCCTTACTGCGGTGACAGGCATCCAGTTATACAATATGTTACCAAAAAGTTACAAAAATTTTGAAAGAACCATGATCTTTTAACGTAAAGTGAAAAAATTGCTATTGGAATATACATTATATTCAGTTAAAGAATTTCAGGAATTAAATAACTTTATAAAATAAATTTAGATTGTATACACTATATAATATTGTACTTTTACAGCACTAGTTCACTTAAAGAAATAATTTGTCATTGTATGTTTTTACATTATATTATAAAAAAATTCTGCCAAATTGATGTATACATGTCAACATGTTATATTTTGTAACGTACATGCACCAATGCCCCTCAGGGGTACTTTCGGTGTGAACATTGCTCAATAAACTGTCCCCTTTGAACAAGTGGCAATCACAACCACTGCTTATCACCTGCAGAATATCATAGAAAGATCCACTTTTCGTCACCGGTGACAATTCGATGTCAAAATCTGTCATCCTGTAGATTTTGAAGCAATTTTTGACAGATGGAGACTGGTCGTTCAGCCTGTTGTGGTGTCAACTCATGGAGAACAAGCCTAGGCCATCGAGAGACAATACCCATTTGATGAAGAGAGTGATCCACGATGCTTTGGGATGATCCAACCTGTCGTGCCAGGTGCCGTGTACCGACGCTTGCATCGGCTGTCACGTGCTGTAGCAGGGCATCTGCATACATGGCTCCCGATCTCCCACATTGGTGCTTGTCTTCCACACTCATGTTTCATGTCAGAAGAAAAACCACTTGAACCATTTCTGTGCTGTCCTAGTGTTCACTGTGTCCTCACCTTCCACCACACAAATTTCCTTCTCAGCTTTCACCCCTTCTTTCCAGGCCAATTTGTCGACCTCCATGATGGACTGCCATAATTACACTGTGCCTCGTCAAAATGTGTTAAGCCCACCGTGAGTTGCTCCCTTGACTTTTCAGGCTTTTTCTTCAGCTTCACTGTTTCCCACATGAAAAAACGAATGAACTTTTGACTCAACCTCGTATTTTTAGGCAGGAAAGTAAGATCAGAAAAATATATCTAGAATGTGTTGCTTCACTGAGTACGAAGAAGGTAAGATGTGTTTTGATATTTGGATTTTTGTTTCCTCTCCAGGCTAATGTGGAATCATACAGCATGCCACTGTCTGACCCAGTTCCTGGTCACTTATTCAGTTACTCTGACCATGAAGCAGTTGTTGCCAGACTAGCAGTTACTAGCTCACCTGATTGTAAGTTTAGTTTGGTATTCATCTAAGGATTTCTTTTTTTTTGGTATTCATTCAGATGTAATATTAAGGCAGTCTTTACTAACTTTGAAGAGAAAGCGACAGTGTTTAAATGTTACCTGTGCATTACTTAAACCATGTTTACCCCATGAGGATGAGCATAAGGTGCATTTTTTTTTCAATTCTGTTCAATGTCCTTGAAAAAAAAACACTCCAATGTATTCTAGAGTATGTATTATTCCTCACATGACAGATACAAACAGCTTCTTTTTATTATTATTATTAAACTAGATAATGGCTGTTAAAAACATCAACAAATGATTTTAGACTTCAGTGCATTTCTTATGGAAAATGAAAAATGTTTCCTTTTAACTTAACCTTTATGCAGGGGAAGGTCAGGTAAATTGCACCAATCACATTATACGGGGTCCAACATCTAACTCCCAGGACTCTCCTTACCTAGTTAAAAGCTGAAGCTCTAATATTTCAACTGCCCCAGAATTTTCGTTGAGGACAGACAGACAGTCGATATTTCTACCAGCACCGCATGGCAGCGATAAACGTGCCATACATGCCAATTTAAAAGAAAAAAAACAACAATTTTCTACTTCTTCCTTAACACTAATTATTGGGAGGCACAAAGAATAAATTTTACCTCTGCCAAAAGCCCTGTCTTTAAGAAAAAAAGCAAAACTAATTCCATTTTCTATGGCAATTAGTTCTAGAATTTTTTTGTTTTTTGTACTATCTGGCAAGTTTGAAAAGCACATGCTTGAAAAGACTGTCTTCAATGAGTTTACCCTTGCACAAGGCTTTGTCGTTTAAAGGTTAATATATTGACTATTCCAAGCCACATTTTGGCATTTCTGGTTTGATGTCATTCATTCATCCATCCATACAGTTGAATAAATAAAAAGTAATACTTCCATAAGCACCCCATGTAATATTCTAGCTTTTGTGTGACACCAGGCTGTGCAGATTTTCTTCTTGCCACATGAAGGAAACTGTACCCTTAAACCTTTATTTGTCTGGGTTTGTGTGCTGTGACACTATTTGTGTTCCACATACATTTCCCCTGCCTCTAAAAACATATTGTTTCTCTCAGTTTCAGGAAAGCCTGAGGTTGCAGCAGAACGGATTTCTTGTTTGAAAGAAGCTGTGTCTGTTTGTGACGATGCTCTGTCCAACATACAGTCTTACAAGAAAACATACTGGATCTCTGCATCGTTTGCTCTGCTCGTGTTGCTGTGCACAGTTTCATGGGACTCCCCTTTTAAGTATGTTAAGATGTTCAATGTATTTAGAGTATTTGTGACATTAATTCTATGTTTCACTGTTTTTATGGGAACAGTGTGGACAAGAATGGAGAGTAATGGTGTGCTGGCAGGGAAGTTAGGCATGGAGATAGTTCTTTCAATGTTAAATAAGGATAATGTCTCCTAACTATGTTCACTGTATTCTGTCTGCTGAAAACATTAAATATTGCTCAAATGTATATAATAGAGGGGACCATATTCAAAGAATATACCTTACAATAGGGCTGAGCTGTTACCTGTGCATATTGCCGATATGTTTCTGAAGTCCATGCTGCATGTGCATAATTCATAGCAATGTTGTGCAGCAAAAGTGGCTGTATGTTAAGGATATGATGAATTATCTGATGTATGAATGTCTCCCAAAAATGATCCAGTATCAGGATCACCAAAATTCTGTTACTTAAACATATTGCAACATTCAACATCTTATTTTCAAAATTCTTATCATAGAGGACATATCGATATATTTTTGGCAAGCTTAATCCAGTACAATGTTGTATTGTCCTCCTGAAAGATAAAAGCTAACAAATGTGGTTTACTACTTCAAATGTCTTAATGTTCTCAAAAATTTGAAACCTGTACCAGACTATTTTTTAAGCAATCTTTTATGTTGAAATGGGACACACACAAGTGTCAGGAAGTACATTGGAATTGGTACATTTTCTTCTTCATTGCATCACACATTGCTTATGTAGAGGTACTGTAACTACAGATGTACTGATATGAAAAATGCACAAGTACAAATAACTGATAATTCACTGATCCTATACAAAATGGCTGGTATTTAGTTCACAACCTAAGTGGATGTAATGTGGTGGGTTTTCAAAGAAAATCTACATCTTTAGGTATGCATTAAAATAAAACTTCAATTTTTTTTTCAGAACAATAACAAAATAGTAGAAGTGAAGTACCTCATATGGTATCCGGATTGGTAGAATCATGAGTAAATTTAACAATAAACTACTCTCATGGTAAATAATTCTATCACTGTATCATAATAACACCAATCAAATCATATGGAAAATAACATAAAAATGTCCACAAGGAGTGGAAGAATCATCCATTTTTAAAACTGTAGTGCAGTTTTTTTGTGATAAACCAAGATATATCAGCTGGTATCAATAGTAAGCAGTCCTGTCCATAAAAATCAAGTTTCTAATTCATGCAAAATGAGACATTAGGATATTTACTTTGTAGATAGTCACATCTTTTAAGTGAAAACCAACATATAATGATTGGGTAAGGTTTTTTATTATCATTTCTATCGTAAGGTTGCATTTTTGTACGTAGAAAGTCACGCATGAATAGAAACTGATATGAGAACCAGTGTCTCCCCTATAGTGTAGTCGCTAAATCTGTCACCTTGTAATCTAGGGATCCTGGTACTTCACTGAATGTTAGGAACAGTGGTTCTATACTAGCATGCAGTGCTAATTGGATATCTCCGAAAGATGAGAGAAGAGATGCTCTCTTGAAACACAGGGTTAGAATGAGTCAAAATAGAAACCACTAAACAAGGGATAATGTCCCTTGCATAACATTGCATCCAAGGAAACCTAGTTTCAGTTACCAGCCTATGTACATTGCACAGTGGGTCAGATACCTCGTTATACTGAAGGTTCAATCTTGATAAGCTTACATGAGCATAAAATGCACTTTGACCGATAAGAATGCCAGTGTCTGTGTCGATAATAGCCCAGCCCTGTTTTTAATATAACTTTTATATGTTAACATTCCATTGAGTTTCTTCATGGGTTGACTATGAAATGTCTTGCCATTGGTTACAGTACCATTAAAAGTTATTAACTATATTCTTTTTTATTATTTCTCTCTCGCTCTCTAGTGATTGCCAAAAAAGGGTGGGGAGAAGTCAAGAATAGAATAATATCAAGTTATGGTTTCACATTTGTGGTTATAAAGTGCTAACATAACTATCTTCCAAGTTTACACTTTTATTATTCTTTCAGTTGGTAAATATCCATCCAAGATTGTGTGAAAATCTATTTGTTCTGAGGATATCTAAATGTGTTGCTTGGATGGTTAAAAATTTCTCTGTGCTTACAATTTTCACATTATTTTTAAGAAATGAAGTGAATTAATGATAATGGGCATAAAAACATTTAAGTCAATTTTTATGTAGGAATATAATAGGTTATGCGGTTTTGAATAACTGTTTTATGAAGTGAATCTTAAGTTTGTAATCTTTATTATGTCAGTGACTTGTTGTCCTTGGTGTATAATAGTGTGTGTGTGTGTGTGTGTAGCATACAAATCTCTTTTATGTTTGCACTCCAGTGTTAGAAAGGAAATGAAGTTAACTTGTTATACTAATGGAATACGTATTAGGAGAATGTTATGTACAAACTGTTTACAAAAAAACAAAACAGGTAAAATATGACAATAAGGAAGATAGATAAAACAGTGAAAGATTTGATTGTTATGAAAGAGCAAAGTACCATCAGATTTGGTTTCATAAGTGTATCCAGAGAAATTTTAGGAAAGGAAGGGAAGCCATCTACTGAGAGATAGTTTTAAATGCAATTTGTGAATAGGAACATGGAGGAAATTATTTATGGTAAAATCTAAAATAGACGGCTCGAAACAAAATCTTAGCTGCAAGTTTGAACCCTTTCTCAGGGCCATCATGCAGGTTTGGAAAGGAACGAAGTTCAATGGCATATAAGAGGTTTTTTAAAACCCAAATGACTTGTGTTAACCCTATTTTCCCAGAAAAATGAAATCTTGTAGGAGATCTGATTCCCTTCCTGGTATCCTATTACCTCATTGTGACAGCACATGCAGATACACATTTGTTCTATTTTCTTGAACTTAATGACATTAATTAATCTCTTCTATCTGAGTGGTATAAGGCTCTTAAGTAAATTTAGAAAAGTTAAAACTGGTGAAACATTATTTTGAAATGAGCACTGACATTATTGCAGAAATGGTGGTAACTAACCTAAGTACAGTGCAACCCTGATTTTATGTTCGTCGATTTGACATTTACCTGCTTTATACATTCAATCTTGAGGGTCCCAACATAGCAAAATGTTACAAAATTTTCCTCGATTTTGTATTTTCCCGCATTTTAAGTTTTTTCAGTGTGGTCCTCTGAAAGACGTAAAATTGAGGTTCCACTGTAATTGCTATATACACACACAAATCAACATCATGAAAAGAAAATAATTTAAAGAAAAGTTGTTTTATTTTAAAAAAAAAAGTTGTTATTTTGTAGTGTATAATGTGTATCTTGTAAGAACTGTTAGGGCATCTGTTCAGTGAAAGCACAGACAACTGTATTAACTGTTTGAAATAAGAGTGGGGTACAACCTAGGTAGGATATATATGTTAAAACTTTGCCCAATAGTTATTTCATTTATCTGAATGGAAAGTTCCACAGGCCACCAAAATTAATAAATGCCAAATATACATTGTAATTTATTTATACACTTTCAAGTGGTTATTTCATCAGATGTAAGTAATTCATTATGACACTATCGGTGTCTACAAAATATAGCTGCGTGTGGGCTTTGCTGGCTAACGAGGTTGTCCTGTGATGAAGGTGTTCTGGGTTCCAGGTGGAGGTACAGGGGTTAGGAATGCACTTTAAACTAGGTCCAGTTCTGATTAGCCTACATATGCACAAAATAGACCAAAAATTAGAGATGAGCTGATACCACTTTGACCCAATGCTAGCACCGATACACTTGCAGATCCCCTCCTGATACCGATCCTTGTAAATTGAAACAGTTTAAAATAATTCAAAATAGTCATAAATTTTAAAATCTAGTTTTAATTGGAACTGTATTGTGTGGGTCTATTATAGGTTTTTTTTTTTGCTTTAAAATATTTATACCTGTACATAATTATTTAGTCCCACAATCCCTTTCTCTTTGCAATGCTACTGCCAAAATAATGACCCCATGAAAGAGTCACATGACATTTTTGCAGACATCACGAGATGACTGGACTGTGGCAAAGCATTGGTGATTAAATTTGAAGCTATAGTTTCCAATGTCAATACCATTTGTATTGGCTGATACACCAGCATCAATATTGGTGCAGTCCAATTACACCCCAAAACTAAACCTCAACTAAACTACAATTGTCTGGTGAGTGTACCATTTTCAAATGTAGAAACATAATTTGTTCTGGCTCAACAAGCACAAATAGTATATGATGTGCCAAGAATAATTTTTCCATTTCAAGCAGTTAGAAGGTATTCACCTTGTGTATGTAGAGTATTAGGAAGTGCTCAAAATCTGATATTAACATAGTGAGAATTGTCACATCATGCTGCTTCACCTCGTGTTGAACTCTGTGTTTGTTATGCAGGGTGTCCGACCTCACCATATACCAAATCACACTTTTTTTAAATATGTCATCTGTCCAGATACACGCAGGATGTTTAACACACAACCTGAGGCTATGGCATGGCATTCATCCTATGTCCTTGTATGAAGTGGGCCAGATCTATAAAATTCACACTGTACACCCTGGATTTCAGATACTCCCAGAATTGAAAGTCCAACAGATTTAAATCAAGCGAACGTGGTGACGAACCCAGTGTTCCAGAAACGTATCCAGTCAGTCTCTCACTGTCGTAGTGCAGTGGGGCAACAAATGAACAAAACACAGTCAATTTTATCATTTGGCCCATGATGCAGAACTTTTCGGACACCCTGTAGATGTGGACAATAAAATTCATATGTATGTAGAAATGAAATTGTGCCGATGGAAACTGATGTAGTGAGATAGAGTAGGCCAATAGTTTAAATTGTTACCACTTAGGGTAGTGCTTTAAAAGAAAGGTTTTGGTTGTAATTGTCACTAAATAAACTAATTACATGAGTTGTGTTTCCTAAATACCACAGAAATCTTTTCCTCTTTCTCACAAGTATAAATTTCTGTCCAATTTCATAGAAAGTTAACATGATTTTACTAAATAAGTAACTTACAAGGTTTGTAAGTAGATGAAAAAGTACAGTAAAAATCAGAGTAGTCAGTAGAAAGCTTTTGAGACTATGGTGAGTTCTGTCATCATGTTGAACATCAAGATGGTACGCAGAAAGTGGTGTGATTCAAATTGGAGTACTTATAGTCCATTTGCACATTCCTTCCTCCTTTAGTTAAATAGGATATTGTGCTTAATTTACAGTTTTTAGGTCCTTATAAAGATGTTAAGATTGGTAACATCTGTGGCAGAAAGATTACCATATACGTATTGCTGTAATGTCAGAGGTTCTAGGTTTGAAATCGGAGTAAGTCATGGGTGTGGATCTGCCCCATTATCAATTCATTATGATCGCAATTAGTCTATAGCAGAAAAATGATGCAAAATAACTAAATAGAAATAGAAAAATGTGAAATAGTTTTCTTTTTTAATTACATTTCTGTCAATAGTAAAAAGTCTTGGAGTGTCTATTTCCATAACCTTGAATCAGGGATGTATGTGCCAAGAGTCTGAGGTACTGCTGCCCATTGTCACTGTATTTGAATACTATAATTTAATGTACAATCTATATGGCAACATAATTGTAAGAGTTTACGAGTTAAGTAATCAGTATTCTGTCGAGGAATATTCTAGAAAGGGAGCAGATATGGCTTCTTTGTTAATACTTGATTTCTTATTTTTACCCTTTGCCATGGATCTAAATTTTCTTCTTCTTCTTCTTCTTCTTATTATTATTATTAAGAAAAGCTTGGTCAGTGAGAAATGTAACTCCCATCCCACTACTTCCCTTTTAGGAGATGCCACTGCAAATAACTGGTAGAAAGTAACAGAGATAGGAATGAATTTTTATGTATTTATTCCTTTATATTGTCAAACACATGATGCTATGTGCTCCAAATAGCATTATGTATGTATTTCATCTTTATATACACAGCATGCACTTTCTCTGTATATACATATGTACAGTGGCGGTGATTGGGTTCCAAATCTGGGGGAAGGGGTGCAAGGTGCCAAAACTAGAGGGCAAAGACTATATTTCCCTTTGTAGATAAGGTTTAGCATAGTGTGAGGGGCAAACATGGCGAAAAGTGGGGGGCAACTGCCCCCCCCCCCCACCAACCCGCTGACACTGCATATGTATATATGTGCATGAACAGGCAGAATCAAGTACCTATATTGGATTGATGTGTCAAAATACTTATAAAACAATCTTGCTCAAAAGAAATATATCCAAAAATGAAATTCATATGTTAGGTGATAAATTAAAGTATCAATAATAAACTACTTTGTAATTATTAAGGAAGAGAATGCTACACATATTACCTGTCATAAAAAATATAAGAATATAGAATGTTGGTGTAACTATACATTCCCTCCGATTTTGACATGCCAAAATTGATTTTTGAAACCTTTTTGCATGCATACTTAATTTGAATGTCAGTGTTTGTTATCCAATGAATATACTGTATTGTACAAATGTTGACTGGACTTCATTATTGATTGACAATAAATACTGTTATATGTTCAAATAATAGTTACAGAATTATATTTCTTGTTAGTAACTTTGTGTTTAGAAATAAATAGATTCGAAGGTGGCTACCTTATTACGGCTGGCGGGACCTTACACTATACTCAGCGAAAACTTTCTTGAAAGCATCTATCATTTAGAAACAAGGTGTTCAAATTGTAAATTGCAAAAAATACAACTTTTTCGAATTTTTCTGGATAATTTTCCTGCAAATTGCTTTTGCTGATGTGTAGTTGTTTCTAATTTGTAATATATTATTTTTACTTTTCTATACTTCAGGACAGATTCTAAACAATCTATTTTTGTTTGTTTTTCAAAATTTTAAACTCCAGCATAGTTTTTGTGAATGAGGAACATTTTTGAGAAGATCTTTGCTGAGACTAGTGCAAGCTTGTGTATAATTGAAGGCACTGTAAAGAAATGATTATTTAATGTGTGTATGATAAAGGTATGTAGAAATATTTGTAGTAATGTAAAGTATGTAAAGTGAATTTGATGTTGAATTTCATTGACATTGTGATATGAAGTGGTTTTTTTTTATATAGAAACTTTTGTTAGTATGTGTAAATTTACAAGATTCCATATAGTTATTTGTTATATCTTAATGTATTATTTTATTATTATATTTCTAAATGCAGTTTTATCCAACCAAATATCCTCAGTAGTGATATCCTCATGAGCCATTACATTATGACCACCTACCTAATACTGTGTATGACCACTTTTAGCCCGCAGGACCACAGCCACTTAGCGAGGCATCGATTCAATGAGGTGGTTGAAGGTATCCTGGGGTATCTCATGCCACAAGTGCAACAGCAGATCCTCTAGTTGGCATACAGTGCGGAGCAGTGGTGATGTATCACGAACCCGCTTCTCCAAGTCGAACCACAAATGTTCAATGGGGTTCATATCTGGGCTATTTGGGGGTCACAGCATTAAAGCAAATTCACTGTCACGTTCCTTGAACCAGTCCTTCACAATCCTGGCAGTGTGGCATGGGGCATTGTCCTGTTGGAAGTGGCCGTCACCAGCAGGAAACATGAATGGATGGACTTGGTTCCCAATAACGTACAGATACCGGAGACCCGTCAGGGATTGGTGTACCAGAATAATGGACCCCACTGTGTCCCATGAAAACATCGGCCAGACCATCACACTTCCTCCACTGGCCTGTCTCCACCCAACTGTGCAATCATGCCATAGCTTCTGATGGAAATCGGCGAACGCGTGCTCGGCCATCGATGTGATGAACCAGGAATCTGGATTCATCGGACCAGGCGACCATTTTCCAATCATCCACAGTCCAGTGCCAATGATTTTGTATTCCCCTCATGCGCTCCTTTTGGTGGGAGTGCAGTCAGCATTGGGGTACGACTGGGTCTTTGACTCCGCAGTCCCATACTCAGAGGTGTTCGATAACGTTGTCCTGTGAAGCATTGTCCTGGTCACCACTATTGTACCTGTGGGTGATTTCTCGCACTGTGCCCCTGCAGTCATTCAGAACAATACGCGACAGCCTCGATTGGCCTCTGGAATCAATGAGCCGCTGTCCACACAGTGCTGGATGATGAGTCTTTGTTTAGCCATCATTGCATCACTTTTGATACTTGCTCACAACAGCGGCATGAGAGCAGCCAACAAGCCGTGCTGTTTCAGAGAAGCTGGTACCAAGGTGCCATGCCATCACAATTTGACCTCTATCAAACTTTGAGAGATTGGCTGCTTTTTCCATTCTGATGCCGGACATTACTAACAGTGAGCCTGTAGACCTGCCTATTATATACCATGCTGCCAGCATGTCACATGTTACTCTCCACGCTCCAGGTGTGCTAAATGTTTCTGGGTTGGGGTGGTCATAATGTAATGGCTCATCAGTGTATGTGTATGTTAATGTATGTAAATTTTTAATTTCATTAATCTGAAAATGTATGACATTTTGATTATTCAACATATTGCTATTATTGTTTAAATAAAATATGTATTCTCCTGACTTTGCTTTGTATAAACATTGGATGTTCACTAATTATATTTTTTTTCTGAGAAACAATGTTAATTGGAAATAAAGTGAGAAAACTTGACAGTGCATCATGGTCCATTATTTTAAACCATATCATGTAGCAAATCCTTGCATAATCAAAAATATGAAATTAGTCGTTTTTTTACATGGAATTATGATCAAGAAATAAAATGATTATACAGTCATTCATCATGCTTGTCTATGAATTCATTGCATGACTATTGTTTTTCTAGAGATTTTAATTTATTTTGAAAACACTTTTAAATAAATAAAAATTTTCAAGAAGTAATATTCATGATTTTTTTTATTCATATGCATGGAAAATTTAAGGTTGATCAGTTATCAAGTTTTTTGTAAGGGAAAAAAGGTTGTGTAAATTATTCACCACATTTCAAATTGCAAAATCAAAAAACTGCATTAATAAGGCTCCTCAAGAATTCATTAAATTTTGCACCAATTGTGACAACTTGTAGTGGTTAAGAAATTGTGGATACCCTCTGTAACACATACTAACGACATGTTTAATTTCTTTATATGTGGAAACTTTATAGTAATTCAATGTCACTATACACAGGTAATAAATACTAAGGTTTTGTATTATTAAGTACAAGAGATTTTACCGACTTTATTTTGAGAGTATGGACAATACACGCATATTCTCCTAAGGATACATTTTTCCATCTTCTGGTGAATTGCTTTAATTTATAAATACATTTTTCTCTTCACGTAAAATGTCAGGATATGGGAATGCATGCTGGTGGGGAAGCATAACTGCTTTCTCCTGAGATTTCATCCAATGTATGGGACAGTTGGCCGTCACCCTTTAACTGGTTGGATGCAGGTGAGAGTGAGGCTGGCAATCTGTAGGTAGGCCTTTATCCTTGCAAGCTTTTGTGCCACTGGGTATTATGCCATCATTGGCATTGGACTGGCTACAAGGCTAGAAATTATGGCTGTTACTAGACCTTGTTCTAATTGCAATTTGTTTCTGCTTGATGTCTTCTCTGAATACCTAGGGGAAAGGATTTAATATTGCCTAAGTCAAGGAAGCTAAGCTTTGTTCCATGCTAGAACATACATGTTTTATTTCAATTTATCATTTCTAATTGCGTGTAAACATCTCAATGTTTTGGGTGGGTCGCTGCATATTTGGAATGGGATAGTTGAGCTAGATAGAAAGAAATGTTTAATAAGATAAAACGTGTAAGATTATGGATATCATACATGTGCACTCCAGTACAGCAATGCCAGCAGTGCTGGTCCACAGCATAACAGTTACAAAATTACTTCTTTAACTTTTGCTCTTTCATTATTTCTTCCGTTCTACTTCAAAAGATTCAACCTGCAAGCTTCCAAGGTTCGTCCTTTTCTGATATGGAGCTCTCCGCACCCTCTTGTAGATTTTGTAGCATGTTGACAAAACATCTGTGAAATGCCACCCTGCTTGTAGCCAAAGCTACTAAAGTGTCCAAATAGAAACAAGCGACCTTGAATTACCCAATGGGAGACTAGATAACATGGAGGAAAAGTTTGTTTTCCAATCGGTAAGGGCTGAAAGAAAACCAGTGCGCCATCGGTGTAGTCTGCTGATGTCCTCAGTGTTGCGAACTGCACGATTAAGTGCCCACCTGTACTGTATACTGTCAGCGTTGTAGCATATCCACCAAGTTGATTACAATTTGTATTTGTAAGTAAACTATAGTTTCAAAGCACAGGAGAATCACAAAAATATGATTGTTTACATACGTATGATATATTCTATGTGAAGATAAACGTTTCAGAGTGTTTGGTCTATTAACACAACTAACGCGTCCATAGAGTTAGTAAAACTCGCTGGCCTCGGTCACACCTTTTCCAAGCAACTTCACCAGGTTAAAAGTTACTGTTTTATTTTGCGTACATTTATCTTTCTCTCTCTTTTCTCTGTGAGAGTGTTGCAGCCGCGGCTCGTGCATTATTTTCCTGGGGGTTCACCGAAGTCATAGGACACATATTCAGTTTCCGCAAATACTTTCTTCGCGAAACAAAGGGATCGGGGGCGGGGGGCTTAAAAGATTGGTACATAATTATTTCATAGAATGAGGTTTCATAGCAGAGTTTCATAATAATTATCATAAATTACTGTGACTGAAATGAAATTATATGTGGATAATAAATAGTTTTATGTTGACATTAATTCTCCAGGCGGGTGTTTCTACAATTATTAAAGGAAAATGGCAACCAATGGCATGTGCGTACCAGATACCTGAGACCCTATCCTTGAAACGCTACAGCTTTTATTTTATTTTTACAAATTTGGAGTTCGTCGACCAGCACCGCTTTATCTCTAATTTTCTTTCAACAGACGAGACATTTTGTTTCCGTTAATTGTATGCATTTTAGCGGTCATTTCTTACCTGCGCAGACGGCAACACCTACATTGCATCAAATGACATAACGTAGTCCATCCTTCGGAGCATCAATACTTTGCAACAACTATGAAAGCACTTCGAAAACTTACAAAATTGAAATATTGACACCGACAGTGTTTCTCACATCTTCCTTTCTTGTCTAAGATCGCGGCATTCTTTTACTTTCACATATCCGAAGTGTTTCCATCTTTAAGGAAAAAAGTCTGAATACATGCTCGAATTATTTTAGTAATGTATTTATTTTATTTTAATTCATCGCGTCTATTTCCAGCTTTCATTCATTTCTACTCATCCTTCTCTGCCCAATTTCACATTTATGTCAAGAAGTTCAGCACAAAAATTATTCAACAGAGAAGATTGAATATGTAACGAATGCGCTTCAAACTTGAACCTCATAGGGCAACACTGGAAGGGAGGAACCAGCTGGGTCTCGCTTGCAGCAAGGACGGTGCCTTCTGGCTTCTGCTGTGGCTTCTGAGAGAGCACGAACTGCGCATGACCGTTGGGTGGAGATCGAGGTTCCTCAATATCCTCTTCCATGTATTGTGCCCATATGGCTACCCCGAGCTTCTGCCTGCTGCCCGAACCTTCACTATGGCAGGAGCTCTCCTGTGGGGGTTCAGCTGAGGGTCTGCAGGAAGGCGGCAGACTCGCGGTTTCTCTTTCTCAGCAATATAATTTGCCGTGTTACAGACACAAATGCATGACTTCTTGTGTAGAAATTTTAGCGAAAAATTGTCAAAAGGTAAAGACATTGTTTATTGTCCATTCTCAAGGTAAATGCCGTATATTATAAGTGGGGGTTCACTGATCCTGTGCGCTATAGGGCCAACCGCGCCTGGAGTGTTGTGAAATCTGTAGTGGATATTCCAGATATTCCTGAATTGTGCCAGCAGAGAAGGGCTTGTAACCAACTTTCAAACTGGGGCAAGTTCGAATGGTTGGTGGAAACCAAAAGCCTCAAAAACTTTAGTGTTGGCATTGTTTACTATTTTCTACGGAAAGAACTGTGTGGTGCCAAAATGGATTTGTGAATAGGTACTGCAATATGTGAAAATTGTTTCGATCGTCTGCTACATGAAATACGTTTGACAACAGACCAAATGAAATTCGAATAAATTAGCAACATCGCCAGGCAGGGTTGGCAAAATTTGTGTTTTTTTTAAAAAGAACAAAACAAACTGTTTTTTTTTGTTTAAAACATGTTTTTTTTGTTTTAAACATAGTTTTAAACATGAGTTAAAAAAAACATGTTTTAAACAAAACAAATTCAACCTTTTCCCAGTAAATAGTTAAAGTCGTTAAAGAGAAAAAATACTCATTTTTATGAGTACAATGGCGACAAGGACAGTTTATTTACCTTTGGAGATAAGGTTTACCATACTGCAGGGTAGGGGTGTGGGGTACAGAATTTTTTGGGTCGGGACGGGGAAAATTCTCAATTTCCCGAAAAAGTCGGAAAATTTTCGGGACGGGATGTGTTCGAAATTTCCCAAAGCTCTTGAAATCTCGAATTCTACATGTAATTTCCATCTTAAGTGCTTGTTTTTGCACTTCTGGTACAAAACCACAATGCAGAGAATGTCTAGAATTGACGACGTTTTAAAATGACCATTCGGAATTTCCAGACTGCTTGGGATCCCAAAACGTCGGAAAGTCAGGATCGGGACGGAAATTTTCTTTCCCGATCCCGGTCCCGACTTTTCGGGATCTCGCACATCTCTACTGCAGGTATAGGCGCCGACTCCATGGGGCTTAAGGGGGGGGGTCGAGCCCCCCAATATTAACAATGTGGGGGCAGAGCCACCCAAATAATTTTGCTTAAGAAGATCTAATGTATTATTTTGCTTCTCTTGTAAAGTTTACTCTGAACTGTGCCACATGAACTTAACTTTTAATACACATTTAAAATTTTCTACACCATCAACTTTGGTGGACTAAAACCGCTAAACCATCAACTTTGGGGAGGCTATGACCAGAGACAGCAAAACGCATGATTTATTACTAGTATATACTAAGTATGTAATTATGAGTATTGTTAAAATTTTTACTAAACATGAGTTTCAAAAGACGATGTGCATGAACTAGGGTAGTGGATGGGACGTTCGGGCTACAAATGGCTCTCGCATAACATTCAGAACGAGATCATTGATATATTAGGGAGATCTGTTTTGCGCTCCGTGGTAGCAGATAATAAAAGTCGGGAATATTTTGCTATTATGGTTGACGAAACTTGTGACATATCCAACCGTGGACAATTAATATTCTGCATTCGAACTGTGAATAAAAAAATGACATTTTTGAGGAATTCATGGGCTTTTATTAGGGGTGTGCGGGACGGGAAATATTTTCAATTTCCCTACTGAGTCGGGAAATGTTCAAAATTTCCCGAAGCTCTGAAAATCTCGAATTATACACGTCATTTTCATTTTAAGTGATTTCTGGATTAAAAACTAACAATTTACGGTAAGTTCCAGAAATTGACAATGCAGAAAACGTCGAGAAATAACGACATTTTCAAATGAGCATTCGGTATTTCCCGACTGCACGGGATCCCGAAAATTCGGGAAATCATTTCCCGAAATCGGACTTTTATTAGATTCCGAACACTGTGGCCAAAACTTAAAAAAGGGAGAGAGTGAGTCATTTAATAATTTATTTCAGTGATCAGAGCCCCCCCAAATAATTTTGACAAGTCGGCGGCCGTGACTGCAGGGACAAAAGTTGTGGGTAATAGCCCCCCTTTTTCCGCCACTACTGAAGTAGGTTAGGATTTATATTCATCTAAATTTCAAGAAACTAAATATTATAGAATTCCTATCCTCGTCCTGAAAAAATCACGGTGAAATATTTCCTGCTGCCTGAACAGTTTATATAGCAGAAAACAACCTGCAGTGTCATAATAGATTCTCCAGATGATTTTTTTCAAAGTACAAAATTATGTTTCCAAAAGTAAGCATCTGCGCTTCATTCAGTTATACAAACCAATGAATCGTATCGCAAAAGAAAAAAAATCACGTCACGATCAAAATCACGCATTGTGTATTTAGATATTAATTTCCATTTCAAGCTTCCACCAGTCTCAAACTTACAGGACGATACGAAACAAGGAACTGAGAGGTTTCGATTTCTACAGTAAAGCACGGGTCTATCTTGTCGCACAACAATCTTGCTACCTTGTGCATACATTGCTAGCCTGCCTAACCTAACAACATAGGCATTTAGCCTAAAATTATAAAGCTTTCTCCTGTGACGTCAGAACATAAGGTTGCTCAAGTGTTGTGCGATAAGTGAGACCTGTAAAGAACGGATTAATTGACACAGATTCAATGAAAAACAGGGTTGCCAAACAAAAAAATTATCACAGACTATAAAATATCTACCACCAAAATGTGTTTTAAACACTTGTAAAAAAAACATGTTTAAAACAGATTGTTTTAAACGTTTAAAACATTTGTAAAAAAAACAAAGCCGTGTGTTTTAAACGTTTAAAACAAAGTGTTTTAAACACTTTTGTTTTAAACATGCCAACCCTGTCGCCAGGACATTCATCTTTCCCCTTAGAGACGTTAAGGAAACAGTATCAGGTAGAGTGCATTTTTTAAAGTATAACCATAGACTAAGAAGGGACTTAGTCCATGGTAATACTCATAGATCCCACTGTACCAAAACATAAACAACACCTGTAAATCTTCGTATTTTTATATTATTACATTTATTATTGTGTAATCATTGATTTGTGTAATTTGTTAACAAGAAAATTTCCAACAAAAGTAACAAAAAGTAGTACTTTAAAATCAGCAGTAACTCCACAGAGTTAGTTTTTGAAATGAGTAACTGTAAGTTAATTACTTTTCGAACCAAGAAGTTGAAATGATTTTAACATCTCGGGAAAGCCGTTATTTAAAGGAGGGACTTGTTGTTATTAAGCATCTGGGGCGGCTGCTGCTCCTGCTCCTTTAATCCGTCACGCACACCACTGAAATTCCCAGGATTATATAATTTAGGATATCTTTTGCAAGAGAAAGGTACTTTTTTTTTATTCACGTGTTGTGAAGTGAAACTTATAATATATACAGTTCGTTTGGCGACACGGATACGCTACCAACTCTTTTGCATTGAAGCGAATTACTTACCACAGACGTAAAGTTTAACAAAAATATACTATTTTCATTAGAAATCGTCGAATTTGTTACAGACAAGCAGTATGTTGGCAAGGAAGAAAGGTGAAATTTGTTTGGCTCGGAACGCTGTGCGAAATATGAAAGCCGGCCATCTGTCTTGTTTATAAACGACTAGCTCTCTCAGTACGTGAACGTTGTGTTGAATGGTTCTAAAACGTTAATTATTACATGGCTATATTTATGTATGTAACAACAGTTATGAGTATATAAAACATTGATTTTTTGACCTGTATACACTTCTGTGGCCAGTTCCAAGATGAAAACGGCACTTATGGTTGCTGAGAAACCTTCTCTCGCCGCATCATTAGCAAATATTTTGAGCAATGGAAGATGCACTTCGAGAAAGGGTATGTATGCTACAAAACGTTAATATATCTTTGTGGTGACGTACAGAAAAAAATTCGGTAAATATGCGATATCGCCCGAACGGATTTCTTCAAATTTACAGGAGAAACTACTTACTGAAATCAGTTTCTGTGGCATTGTCGAAGTTCTTGGGAGGTATTTTCTTTCGCGGAAACTGAAATCTTCACCATAGAATGCTGCAGAACAAGAAATAATCACTTGTTATGTAGAGTCCAGCGCAGATAATTCTGCCGTGCAATGCGCGACAGAACTAAAGAAGCAGTGTTGCTAATGGAGCAGATAGAAAAATCGCTGCGGTGCGCCGATGCACAGCTGTTACGTACAACAATAAAATTAGAGAATTCAGGTCTATCTAACGTTGAGTTTTAAACGTCATGCATTATACCAGGACTAGGATTAATATGTACTAACAAGTGGCTTTGTATGTAGCTACATACATATGGACTAAAAATTCGCAAAATATGAACTAACACATAAGTACAATTACCAAAAATTCTGCAAAGAAGACTTCTTCATACGATTCCTTATTTGAGTGATTTCAAACAAAATAAAAAAAATATATACGTATATATTATTTTTCATTGCATTAATGCACTGGTGGCGTTCTAACTTTTCACTCCCAAAACCCGTATACACTGGTATGGAACTGCAACGGCAGATAATAACATGCCAACGTGTTAAACCGCTACAATTGCACCATAACACTCCTCCTCAAACAGTATTATTATTTCCTCTCTGAGATCTGTGACAGTCGGTTGCCTTTGTTGTACATTTACAAAGGATGCCGGCTTCGACAACAATAACAAGTACATATACTGCCACTAGATGATAAGCTGCGCGGCTTTTTCTTTTGTTATGAACCAGGGCCGGCGCTAGTCATTTTGCCTCCCTGGGAGGTGGCAGTAGATGCCGCTCTATTTCGACCCCCCCCCCCCCCGGTCATTACGCAGCAACGGAAAATTGAAAATCAATATATTCCTAACTAAAACATGAAATATAAAATAAATAATGAGACTTCTTATGCTATTTCAATACTATTCAGCGCAAAAGAATATCTCGCTCGATCACAGTTTTCAATAGGCTTATTTTTTTCTTCTCTTCAAATTTTGCCGCTCGGTTCGCCCTCCCCTTCCGCCGGCCCTGCTATGAACTTGGTCACCCATCAAAGCATGGCAATTTTAACACAGAAAACAATATGTATCGCATTAAGCAGCAAAAATGACAGCCTCCTCTATGCAATTTCTACAAGAACACCTGCCGGAGCCAGAGTTGAATTGCTTAGAATTTCCCTAGCTTGGCTATGCAAGGTTTTTGATTTCAACTTCGACAGAACTGGAGGCATTATGGAATTTAACGTTCATTAGCAAACACACACTTTTACATACACACACGCAATACACGCACACAACGTCAAACCGGTCAAATACTTAGTATAAAATAAAAATATGGTGCTTCCAATCCAACAAAACTCACCGCCACTTTACCTGCTTTCCCCTTCCGTGACAGAAATAGTGCTTCATTATTACAGTTGGCAACACTAGTTACTAGCTAGCCAATGAACATGCACTGCATAAAAGAAGCAACGACTACGCCGTGCTATATTGCCACATTGCCGTCCCTGCTGACCGGTGGGAACCGCGAGCTGGAGCGCTGTTCAATTGTTTTCAATGAAGTTTGCGCGAGTGTGTCCAGGAATGGAATGACAATATGGCAACAATAGCGAAGGTTTTCGAGCAGGGTAGAACACGTGATGCTAAGAGAGAGGGAGACGAAACGAAAATTCGTTTCTACGCAACGGCAAATTTACGTGTGTGGCACTCTAAGGAACTTGCATTTTCTGTAACATTATGCCGTTGTTTCCATTATGTACGTGCAGATGGCGCGAGCGTCGAAAGTCTCGCGGTCTCGCCAGTGTTTCCAAATGCCTTTTTTTGTCCACGGGTAGCACCACAAATAATTGACGTTAGCCCCAAAAACCATCCACAGGTAGCTCCACAAACCATTGACGTTAGCCCCAAAAACCATCCACGGGTAGCCCCACGAACCATTCACATGAGGTTAGGTTAGGTGTTAGGTTAGGTTCCATTAGCATTCATTTCACCCCTAAATTGATTGAAAAAATAGGGTTCGTACTAAAATTGAACATCATAAATCATTTTCTTGTATAACAAAGGCATGGTTAGAAACAGTGACAGGAGATTACATTTTTGTTCGTAAAACTAAGCATATACACCAATATATATAAAAGAATCAATCAGCTTTTTTTCAAATTTCCAGACATGACCCCCTGATTTTTACAACAGATTCGTGATTAGGAGGCCAAAATTAGTTAGTATACCGAAAGTTAACAAAATTGGAGACTTTCTCTATATTGTCAATTCACTCCTTTTTTTACGAGAATTTTTTTTTACTGCTTACCTAACCTAACCATGCCGGAAATGGTCTGTGGGGCTATCGTGAATGGTTTTTGGGGCTATCCGTGAATGGTTTTTGGGGCTATCCATCAATGGTTTGTGGGGCTATCCGTCAATGGGGCATGAGTTTACAATACCGGACCACTCTCCAATTTCTATAAAATTTCGCCTACTTACTAATTTCGGTGTTCTGATGACGTATCTGTAGTTCATATTTGGCGGTCACTTGTTAAAATTGTACATTTACGTGTAGAACTTGTAAAATAACCTTGCGATTTACCACAGTGATTGTCCATAATACACAGCAATTTGAAACCATCTTTCTTTCGCAATTCGTTAATGGTCTTTCTTTGCGCACAACAATTTTGCTGACGGTAGACAAGGAATGCCTACGAGGTTAGGTTAGGCCTGTTAGGTTAGGTTCCATTAGCATAAATACAAAGAAAAAATAGTATTTTATCTAAGAGAACTATACCTTGTCTTGCGTGTTGATTTCTGCATGTTGGGAAAATGGTGTCTTCCGTGGAGCTATTGTTCTTATGGTAGGGTTACGTTACGTTAAGAAAACATAGTTTATTTCATTTTTTTCTCGATTTCCATACTTGACCGCCAATTATTACATGCAGATTCGTGATTAGGAGTTCACAATTAGTGAGTAGGCGTAATTTCATAGAAATTGGAGAGTGGTCCGGTATTGTAAACTCGTTCCCGTCAATGGTTTGTGATGACATATTGAACACAAAAGTAGGTATTTTTCGGTTAATGTTGAAGCACGACGCCCGATGATCCATGATGAGTGCACGCCATATTGTCTGTTACCCAAGCAGAACAAGGAAGACAAATAATGACTCGTAATATGAAAAGTTGACAGTATTTTAAGAAAAAAGGCATAACTTCACCTTAAAGAATCTTCCGCAATGCAGAATAGGTGAGTATCAATGCTAAAATTAACGAAATAAATGAGTGAGAGGTGTTCGGGCCTTATTGGATATTTACCAAATTTTCATTAGATAATTAGCAAGCAAGGAGAAGAACCAATCAGCCAGTGTATAGATAGATTCCTTGCGCCAACAAATTTCATTTCTTGATGCAACACGAGCTTTCTAGCCTGTGCGGATATTAGTTTATTTCTCCTCCTTTTTCACTGTTCTGCCGACTTAAGAAAAAGATCAAATAGCCTAGTACAAATACTGGCCTAGTATATTGTAACTGTAAATATTGGAGCACCAGAACTATAGAAGCAAGACAGTAAGCCTTACTGGTTATCCTTGTGCTTTACATTGTGCAATGGTGATACTACAGCGGCTTGAATAACGTAGTGTGGAAAACTACCCAAGAAACTGGTTCCCGAGACGGATGACAACATAGTTGGCAATGCGATCAGTGTGGCTGCTAATTTTCTTATGAAAGTAATGCGGCTTTGTTGGTTTTTGGAATATATTGTGTAGATTTGTTTGTCTTGAAAGGTGGTACGTGAATTGATAGACACAGTTATATTTGTGGAGTGATTTGCAGTCACGAAGTGACATTAATTTGGCAAGAAAAGTAAAATAAAATCAATAAATAAATAGCATGCGGAACACAAGAAGAAACATTGCAATGCGATTCCGGACGTCAGGTGTTGGATTGTGTACTAGAGTATATTTTTCTATGTTGTTAGAATATAAATAGTATCCTGAGAGATATTTCATACCGAGCCAACAAACCACAAGTGTCACTTGGAAGCCAGCAGTCGGTAATCAACCAATGCAACCTTTCGAACCGTAGGAACACAAGCTCTGACTGCACAGTTTCCTCAAGGAGTTTTTAGACCAAAGCGACATGTGACAAACGATACGGAAATTTCAGACCAAAGCGACACGGGTCCTTCTGTCCAAGATAACTTTCATACCAAAGTGACACGCAACACACGTCGCTTTGAAACGAGCCAATCAAGAGCAACATTTCAAATCGTAGCGGCATGACGGGCAGCACAGGCCAGTGTTCAGTTGGTGAAATCCTCAGGCGATAAGTGTCTCGTGCTGTTTGTTACTTTGGTGCGCAATCTCCCTCAAGTAAGACACTCATTGCATCTCACATGCGCTAACAACAAACCAAGGTAACATGTTGCAAGCTATTGAGGAAATGGGCCAGTTTGAGCGACACGTGTGGCTTATCGTGTTGCCTAGATCTGTTGTTCGCACAATTAGCAGCAAATGCTTGCCAATAGGCTGAAGGCACCATGTCGTTTGTCACTTACTTGGGACCTCAGACCGAAGTAACAAGTAGCACGCGAATACAACATATGAACGTGTTGTTTGCTGTTTGGACCTGCATGCTCAATAAATGCTATTTTACAGTCTGGAAGTGTCTGGGTCACTAGTCACATCAGTATGAACGCTTGTCCCATTGGTCTGAAAGTTTCCTTACACTCATGTCGATGGCTTAAAGGAAGTTTGGTGGGGTTTCCCCTTGTCGTTTCATGCAATCATCAATATCATCATCGCTGGCTTAGTTTAA
Source organism: Lepisma saccharinum (assembly GCF_977018435.1). Classification (NCBI taxonomy): domain Eukaryota; kingdom Metazoa; phylum Arthropoda; class Insecta; order Zygentoma; family Lepismatidae; genus Lepisma; species Lepisma saccharinum. Next base: position 179,675,932 of record NC_139229.1, read on the forward strand.
ATTAGAGTTGCAATTAAGCAGGCTTTCTTGAATGGATGGTTTTTTCCTGATAAAAAGCCATTTTTTTTTAAAAAAAAGAAACAACATTTTGGCTTTTTACCAATTACAGCTAACCTGTTTGACTTGAAGTTACTGTTATGAGTTTACAGGTTTGTAGTGACATATTTTACAACTAGCTAAAAAAATTTACATCATGTAGCAACCAAAAGACAGATATTGGCCAATCCCAGTTTGACACATATTGCATACTGGTTAAGATACAATTTTAACCCTAGTGAACCGGGGAGTTGGGGGGGGGGGGGGGGCACCTTCGCCGGCCCACCACTCTCTTTTTTTTTAGATTTTTCAACTGTTTGAAAATAATAAATTACATTGTTTCCTAGGATGTTCTCAATATTTCTTTATTACTTTTGTTCATAAAAACATAAATGTAATGTAATTAGGAGGCAAAATGCACTTGGTTGGCATATCAGGTGCCATCTTTGAATGTGGCTCATTTAAGACACTCATGCCAATGACAGTGTATAATTGGTTGGTAATTATTGTAATTATTACATTTAAGGGGGAGTCATGCCAGCACAGCTGTCTTTCCAGAAAGACAGAGTTTTCCCCATGCAAAAATAAGGATAACATTTTTACTTTTCTCCTTAACTATTGGACTTGCGACCTTCAAATTTTTATGGGACATCATTGAAAGGTGTGTTTCATGGTCCGTACATTCATTTTCTTTGTAAGACAAATGGTTTGATACTTGGTTTAATTACATTAAGTTTGGCAACATGGCTTAAAAATGTCATAAACAAGCGCAACCTTGTCCCTTTACCAGGGAGTGGGCACGTGGTTGGCACGTGTCCTTTCTTGTGCTGGTCATCACCCCCTAGAGGTAGAAGGCCATTCCCTTGCCTCGTGATGTCATGCAGATCCGACCCTTCCAACAGCAGCCAGTACTGTTCGTTCGTAGTCCAGTTCACGATATTGCTTCTACAGCGGGAAAGGATTACTAAGTAATGTTGAGTAGGATTTTGTAGAACGAGAATATCAAATAAGGAGATTTTAATATACTGAAAGTAAATTATTTTAATATACCAAAATATAAAGTAATATGTAAATTGTAATAGATTAGTTCTGTTCGAACATCTGATTTTTTCTTCCAAATGTAGTGAATTACATTTATGTACGCACAATTCTTTGCATCTTGATCTTAGCATTGAAACACATTCTAAAGAAATGTATTAATAGACAAAATTTAGGAGGATATACAGATTTTCGGACAGAGATTATTTTAAACAAGTTAAGGCACGTACATTTATTCATTCATTGTCGTTGTTACATTTAACCTGGAGAGGCAGCGAACAGACAGAAAAATCTTTCCTTTTTCTTTAAAAAAAAAAGAAACAAAATCGTACACAGTGTTATTGCTATTGGTTACACTTTTCTTAACCTTGCTCCAATGCATAGCTCCAACTTATTCAATGGCCAAGTCAATCGTGTATCACTTGAATTCACCCTCTCGGGCTGAATTTTTAGATCCACGTCTACCGCCTCAAAAATTTAAAATCACAATAAAAAAATCATTCTGAAATCTGAAAGCATCTGATGGAAATTGAACACCAAGAACATATGTTTCCTGAGCTCATTCTCAAATTTACTGGCAAATTCTCGCAATGAAAGTAAGCTACAACTACATCAATCGTAAGCAGATTAAATAAACACTAAGTCCCTTCTAAGCAAAATGAAATAATATGAGAATGCTCGGTTTTGTATCTATCTCAAAATGTTGGTCTCATTCTCAGGTTTGTCATAGTTTGAAATGAATGTCTTGCTTGGTTTCGTATTAAGCTGAAACTGCTTCTCTCATTCTTGGGTTTGTCATATTTGAAATGAATGTCATTCTCGGTTTCGTATCAAGCTGAAAATGATTCTCTCATTCTCGGGTTTGTCATAATTGAAATGAATTTCATTCTCGGTTTCGTATTGAGCTGAAAATGCTTCTCTCGTTCTCGGGTTTGTCATATTTGAAATGAATGTCATTTTCTGTTTCGTATCAAGCTGAAAATGATTATCTCCTTCTCGGGTTTATCATATTTGAAATGAATGCCATTCTCGGTTTCGTATCGAGCTGAAATTGATTCTCTCGTTCTCGGGTTTGTCATATTTGAAATGAATGTCATTCTGGGTTTCATATTGAGATGAAAATGATTGTCTCATTCTCGGGTTTGTCATATTTGAAATGAATGTCATTCTCGGTTTCGTATCGAGCTGAAAATGTTTGTCTAGTTCTCGGGTTTGTCATATTTGAAATGAATGTCATTCTCTGTTTTGTATGAAGCTGAAATTGATTCTCTCATTCTCAGGTTTGACATATTTGAAATGAATGTCATTCTAGGTTTCATATTGAGCTGAAAATGCTTCTCTCATTCTCGGGTTTGTCATAGTTTGAAATGAATGTCATTGTTGGTTTCGTGTTAAGCTGAAAATGCTTCTCTCGTTCTCGGGTTTGTCATATTTGAAATAAATGTCATTCTCGGTTTCATATTGAACTGAAAATGCTTCTCTCATTCTTGGAATTGTTATATTTGAAATGAATTTCTTTCTCTGTTTCGAATCAAGCTGAAAATGATTCTCTCCTTCTCGGGTTTGTCATATTTGAAATGAATGCAATTCTCTGTTTCATATCGAGCTGAAAATGTTTGTCTAGTTTTCGGGTTTGTCTTAGTTTGAAATGAATGTCATTTTCAGTTTCGTATCGAGCTGAAAATGGTTGTCTAGTTCTCGGGTTTGTTAAAGTTTAAAATGAAGGTTATTCTCGGTTTTGTATTGAGATGAAAATACTTCTCTGATTCTTGGGTTTGTCATAGTTTGAAATGAATGTCATTCTCGGTTTCGTATGAAGCTGAAATTGATTCTCTCATTCTCGGGATTGTCATATTTGAAATGAATGTCTCTTTCGGTTTCGTATTGAGCTTAAAATGCTTATCTGATTCTCGGGTTTGTCATGTTTGAAATGAATGTGATTGTCGGTTTCGTATCGAGCTGAAAATGCGTCTCCCGTTCTCGGGTTTGTCATATTTGAAATAAATGTCATTCTCGGTTTCATATTGAGCTGAAAATGCTTCTCTTGTTCTCGGGTTTGTTATATTTGAAATGAATGTCATTCTCTGTTTCGTATCGAGCTGAAAATGTTTGTTTAGTTCTCGGGTTAGTCATAGTTTGAAATGAATGTCGTTTTTGGTTTCGTATCGAGCTGAAAATGTTTGTTTAGTTCTCGGGTTTGTCATGGTTTCAAATCAATGTTATTCTCGGTTTTGTATTGAGCTGAAAATGCTTCTCTTGTTCTCGGGTTTATCATATTTGAAATGAATGTCATTTTCGGTTTCTTATCAAGCTGGAAATCATTTTCTCATTCTCGGGTTTGTCCTATTTGAAATGAATGTCATTCTCGGTTTTGTAACGAGCTGAAAATGGTTGTCTTGTTTTCGGGTTTGTCATAGTTTGAAATGAATGCCATTGTCAGTTTCGTATTAAGCTGATTATGGTTATCTAGTTGTCGGGTTTGTCATAGTTTCGAATAAATGTTATTCTCGGTTTCATATTGAGCTGAAAATGCTTCTCTTCTTCTCGGGTTTGTCATAGTTTGAAATGAATGTAGTTCTCGGTGTCATATCAAGCTGAAAATGTTTGTCTAGTTCTCGGGTTTGTTATATTTGAAATCAATGTCATTTTCGGTTTCATATCAAGCTGAAAATGTTTGCTTCGTTCTCATTCACTCTCGTATTCGTGTATTTCCAGTTATTTTTTATGTCATTCATATTGTAATGTCTGAGTGATAATTAGGAGTGGAAGTTGATAAAATGTCATCTTTTTTCTGACATCTCGGACAGGATGCCCATTAAATATACACAATATTACACTTAGTCTAGAACCCAAAAAAGGTAATTTTAAAGTGCATTTTTTTTGCCAATTTTCAGGTTTTAGGTCATTTTCCCAGATTTTCAGCATTTTTCCGTCATATTTTGCAATATTCGGTGTGTTGTTTCATAATATTTTGTCACTTCTTTCATTTTGGTAATATTCTTTAGTCTTCTCACCAAGGTGAATATATATCTCGCAGGATTGCAATTTACGAGCTAAAGAAATGCTGAACGGGTGACAGTCTTTGTTGTGTCGGGGGAAACTACAAGGTGTCCGTCTGGGGTAAACTCAGATTTAACCCGGGGTGGGGGGGGCAGTTAAAGGCTGCGGTTGCATGGTGCTAATCTCGTGACCGCCAAAATGGCCCAGACAACGAGAATGTGTGGGGCTGCTACATCCGCATCCCCTAAAATGTGCCTTCATGACACAGTGCTACATACACCGGGAACTTAGCTTTACCTTACATTTCCATCCGATGAGAAATTCAGAAACTGCAAATGCTATTGAAAAGACAAATTTCAGGTTGCTTTTTTTTTTTTTTTTTTTTTTTTTGCCAGATTGTGATTAAAAATCATAATTATTAGGAATTACACCATAAAGGAGCATGGCGAAAGGTGCCATTCCTATATTGATAATGATAGTTCCACATGAGGAGCTAAGTGATAATAACAGCGTTCTTGAAAGATGTGTGAAGTAATGATGACCAAATCTGTTTTTTTTTTTTTTTACTATGGAGTATATGATCGTGAAATGAGGAAGACGAAACTTCAAATATAGTACATTAAGAGCTTTGCTAATAAATTCCACCTGAAAAATGGTTATATTCAATTCAGACTGCCTCAGAATTGCAGATGGTAAAATTTCTGAATCGAGATATAACATTTTACGGAATCTGGATATTTTCGTATCCCATTCTTAGTGTGAAGGCAAGATGTGCTAGGAAAAAAATCTGTGTAAGTGTGTGTGCTACCTCCAGAACAAAAAAAAAATGTTTAAGATTTGTCAGTTGTTTGTTCATTAGAAAACTAAACATTCGTAAGCACAAAACAACAAAAAGTACCTACTTCGTGTTTTGTAATTGAAGAACATTTTTTAAAAAATCGATATTTGAACCCCAGGATCCAAAAAATTAAAAGGCACAAAACCATGAAACAAAAACAATGGATCCACAGCTGCTCTTTTTCCAGAACTAACTAATCTTTGTTAAATTTGTGTTTTTGCTTACTTATAATTTTTGCTATGCGCCATTGTATTCTTGTATTCTGTGTAGGTTTTCTCTGATGTTCTTCATATGTTTGTTTTCCTTATTTAAGAAAAGTGCTAATTGAGGTGAGTGTACATGTATACATTATACATGTGCGCATATGTGTATATTTAATATGTATGTATGTATGTGTGTGTGTGTGTGTGTGCAAGTTGAATTTTATATAATGTGGCAAAATTGAAATTCCATTTTAGAATAGCTATAGCACACATGGATTTCCTGTATTCTTTTAACGGAAAGTTTACATAAATAAATATTCTTCTTTGGTTTTTAGAACTTATGGTTAGATAGTTCCGAAATATATTATTATTATTATTAATTATCTTAAGGATACAATTAAGCCATGCAATATTCCATTTAATACAATATTAATACAAATAATTTCTTAATGCCATATATACATACATTGTATAAAGCTGTAGACCTCGTTCTGGGCTCGTTTCTAATGTGACGGATATGGAAATTACAAGTTTGTCATGTGAAAGTAGCGAGCAAACATGCATTTATTTAAAATATTCATTTTATCGAGAGTGTATTTGATAGGTGGATAGTAGGAATTTCTCCCTCTATATTCAATTACACCGGCCTGCTGGTTTGGATGACTCACAGATGACTGTTGTCTCTGAATAATTTCACCTATTGATTTGAAATCATCCAAATTTTTTCCCAAAATACAGGGCTGTGTTATGAAACTTCTGGTTATGAATGTCACATATCAACCGGGGATTATTATTTCCAATCCACTGGATATATAAACTATATTATGATCATCAGGGCCCAGGACTTTATGTCCTATAAAAGTGTAAAATATGTATGTAAATATGTCAGAAAAAATTAAAAATATATCAGAAAATTGAAAAAAACAAAACAAAAAAACAGTGAATCCCAAATATATACAAAGCAGAACTTCCTTTTTTAAATTTACAATTCAATTCTGGGTTTTCCACACAATATCAACAAAGTTTCGATGATGTATTAAATGAAATTAGAATCTCTTTAATTTAGATTGCGTGGAGAAACATTGAAAAAATCGTGTCGCTTATTGCGCAATTATCCTCAGTTGCATTTACTATTCCGCCACATTTTACCTATTTGTTGGAAGTATAATTTTCGAATTTATATACAAGAAAAGGCAGAGTTGTCAGAAAAAAATACTGTATTCAATCTGCATACAAATTCTTTGTTAAAACATGCCTCTCACACAGGAAATATTTTAAAAAATTATCATATGTAGGCATGTAAACTAAGAAAGTTCACAAATTTTTAATTTTACTAACCTCAAGCATTGCAGTGAGAAACGAAAATTCTCTTCTACCAGCAGCGCTTTGTAGCGTGAGAATGTACGTTCCACAGAGCACGATGTAACTGGAGCAAACCTAAAAAATGCTACATCTGCAGGTGTCAAATTTTACTCAACACTTTCCATAGTTGATCCTCTTGTCACCGCTCATGCCACCGGCGATGGTGGTGAAAATGCTGAATCCAGGAACTGGAGGCATCATTCTGATACTATTGTGCCTTTCAATCGACCATTGATTTGAGATTGTCTTGTCAAACCATATTCACTTGGCATGAAAGAAAAACCGCTGCGTTAACCAACACTCGTTCGAATCATTGTTCTTACTTCTTATCGACAAACACAAACGTCCAGGTTCTTTTTTTGACGTCGGCCTCTTTTTCGCCTTATTGGTAAAGTCAAAGTCTGCAGACTTGAGCACCTTACTGTAATTTTTTTTAATTGTTGTAAAATGGAAAAAAGAAGGCCATACAACAGTTCAAATTCATTTCGTTTCTCACTGGCAATTCTCGTGAATGAGTACAACGATGAAGGGCAAAGTTCGTTCACATCATGCAAACTCAGACAATAAGGCAGATGCATGGATGCACCGAGGGGGCAAGGGGTTGCTTACCCTCCTCCAGGAAAAAAATCCTGCAGGCGTGCCTGCACAGAGGTGTCATGGATGTTTTCAGTTTTGAGTCTCAAAATAAGTGGATAATAAAGGAAAATTAGGAAATTATAGATAGCTAAATATGTCATCTTGCCTGAAAAGGGAAGATAATAAAATATGTCAAATTATGTCCTATCAAATTTGCTAATTTCAGTTTATCACCACCAAATACATCGAGATCTCACTCCAGAATTCGATCCTATGATATATAAAAAATATGATATAAAATAACGTCCCCGGCCCCAATTGTTCACACTTATAGTGTTCCAGTTCAGATAAATTAAGTTTACAGCCCCATAGATAAACACAAATTTCGTTACACAATTTATGGCGGCTGTGTACATTGGCAACAACTCTCTTGGGTCGTGGGTTCCGAGTCCACCTAATAATTTGTCGGCTATTATTATTATTATGATTGTCACTAGTTGAAAGTTTTTATCATCTATAAAGAAAATCCAAAATACATGTCGGCCTAACTCAAAAGATTCAATCGAAATTGTACCAATGTGAAAGTGGATTCAATGCCATGAATCTAACCTCTTCATCGTAGTCAATTAATTTCGGTGATACCTTGTTGTTCTTTTCCATGAGACATGAGCTCTAATTACCATTTTAAACCTTTGTTTTAAAAGTTATTCAATATCAAAAATGTATCAGGTTTGCACTTACGACCTTGAGATTTCCCAACTTTTTACTGATTTCATTTGAATTTTTGGTCTGGAAGAAGTTCATGTAATTCGAATGGTGAAATTATAGCCATATTTTATCACAAATAATATTGTTTTCTGCGTTGCCAGAGCGGCGGCATTGTACTGTCGTGCCGTTGTATCTCCCTGTGTCCCATGACAGTAAACTGCTATTTTGACAAAATCCTGTTTCCCTGCTTGCTTCTTCGGAGAGGGTGATTTTTAACATTGTCGGATCTTGCTAAAGCACTATATCTTATAGCAATAGGTTGTTTGACCGTGAGTTACTTCGTAGGGGAACGAGGCAACACAGGGTCACTACAATAAAGGTGGTCTCCGCACCTGGAGTAAGTGCGATTTCACTATAGCGCACACCCCCTAGTTAGGGAAGTCCAAATGTTTCTAATGTCTCTTGTGAAAACGTTCTCTTGTTATTTTGTTGGACATGTCGATTAACTGCTGCAACTGACAGCCTGTAATATGCAGAAAACAATGTTCTTTGTAATAAAATATCACTATAATTTCACCATTCGAATTACAAGAGCTTTTTCCATATATCTGAGGAGGGCAAGTGACTCCCTCCCACCCACTGGGAGTAATATTTTTTTTTATATTGTGTCACCGACACAATAGCGCATTGATTGTAACTAGTAACACACAGGCAATATAAATTGTCACATGATAGCAATAAGATGGTGCCCTAGGCTTCAATCCCCTTTGCCTACCCATCACTACAGTGCTGCTGTAGGTTCAGTCCCGATTATACTGTATGTGCATAAAGTGGATTTCAAAATTCACACAAGCCACGGGACAATGTGCCTCCACCTGGGATCGAACCTGGAAGCTCTTGATTCCAGGATGGCACTGAGCTATTGGGAAAAGGCCCTTGGGTAATATACTTCAAAACTACAAAGGCAAACAGACAGACATGCACCTTCGACCCCTTTGAGATCTATTTATCTTGGTCACTAACATAAGGAACAAAGGAATAGCAGCACCTGTTGATTGATTTGCTTAATTTTACTTCACTTTTTGTGCCACTTTGGCTAATTTGCGAAGATGGGGATGAGTGATGAAATTGATGAATGAGCACTCATAAACAATGCCCAGGCTGGAATTCGAACACGGGACCCCTGGCGTCGTAGCCAGAGGTGTTCATTTTGAGTAAACCTCCCCTCACCCTCACCCTCCGAGATCGCAGTCGCCCTCGCCCTCCACCGCCCTCACCCTCCGACATTGCTCTCGCCCTCGCCCTCCATCGCCCTCACCCTCCAAGATCGCAATCACCCTCGCCCTCCACCGCCCTCACCCTCCGAGATTGCACATCGCCCTCACCCTCCATCGCCCTCGCCCTCCACCGCCCTCACCCTCCGAGATCGCACATCGCCCTCGCCCTCCACCGCCCTCACCCTCCGAGATTGCAGTCACCCTCACCCTCCATCGCCCTCACCCTCCAAGATCGCAATCGCCCTCGCCCTCCACTGCCCTCACCCTCCGAGATCGCACATCGCCCTCGCCCTCCACCTCCCTCACCCTCCGAGATCGCAGTCGCCCTCACCCTCCACCACCCTCACCCTCCGAGATCGCAGTCGCCCTCGCCCTCCACCGCCCTCACCCTCCGAGATCGCACGTCGCCCTCGCCCTCCACCACCCTCACCCTCCGACATCGCTCTCGCCCTCCACCACCCTCACCCTCAGAGATCACAGTCGCCCTCGCCCTCCACCGCCCTCACCCTCCGACATCGCTCTCGCCCTCGCCCTCCACCACCCTCACCCTCCGAGATCACAGTTGCCCTCACCCTCACAAGTCTTCCGGAGGGTGAGGGTGAGGTCTGCCCTCACGAGGGTCGCCCTCCGGAGGGTGATCACCTCTGGTCAAGAACATCCAGTTATTGGAAACTACTGTTTATGCTAAAATCAAGAAAAACACCTCCCACATCACATCAACCAGGGACATCTAAAATAATGAGTCACACACATTTCTAGGTGCCAGAAACTGTACCAGGGATGCATTATTTGTTCATTATTTGGTGATACGTTATCTTTGTAAATCTGTGCGTGTGTCCGTGCCTGAGTGATACCTGTTTGGGGGAAGGTTAAAAGGGGAATTTCTCTTTCAGCTTGCAAATGTTCCTTTTTTTCTGGATGACCCCTTCCCCCCACACACACATACATAAATAAATATACATGCCAAGGTGGGGGCTGTCGCCATCCGTTTGAAAACCTGAACAAATTGAATAAATATTTACACTTTATGGAAATGTGAATAGTTCATTAAATAAGTAGATATGCAGCAAACCCGGAATACAACGGAACTCTGTTCCGGCAAATCAGTTTTGTTACGGAATTTAATTCCTTCTATGGTATGGCCGTAGACATGGGTTGGGTTCAAAAAATTTTTTTGGCAGGGATCAGACCATTGATCAAATTTCAATAATATAAATAATAACAATAATAATAAATATTATTATACAATGTTAATCAAAATACCATAAAACTTATATAATTTAATTCCATTATTATTATTATCATAATTTTCATTATTATTAATATCGTTATTATTATTATTATTGCTGTTATATCCGTGAGGAGACTTTCGTTCTCGATCCACCAGATGAACAGCATAGCTGTTTTACATTGTATATTTTACATTTAATACAGTTAGAGTACACGACATGTGTAGTTATTCTTTTTTGTTAATATATTTTATATTCGTTGTTCAATAAAAGCTTTCAAAGTGAGACAGCTGAACATTTTATTTTTTAAAAAAAATTGGAATTTTCAAAACTGTGGAACCATTTATTATTTCGATTAAATGGTAGATTATGATATATATATATAAAATGGTTTCTTTAATGTACACTATTTTTTTTGATCTAATGAAACTTTTATTTTTGTTATTCTGTTCGAATACTAACTGAAATTTATTTCTCTTATTAAAAATAAAACTGTTTTGTTATTTCTCTTATTAATAGTAAAAATGTTTTGTATCTTGAAATAAACTATGCAAATTCCAGGGGTCCATGGATCGGTTCGGTTCGATCCTCTCCTCCCGATGCTCATAATTGTTCTTGTACTTACCAAACAGTCGACAGACGACAGTCGCTATGCACTAAGTACGTGTTTTATAGGACTGCATGTATACACTACCGCTGGGTGGAGGGTGGTGAACGTAACGCGCTACGAAGCTGGAGGTCCTATGTTTGAACTCCTGTCAAGGAGGATTAAAACCTTATCAAATGGGGCAACTTAAAGGTCGGAAAGGCAATTTTGGGACACCCCAAACCCATTTTTCAGTCAGAACCAGAAAAATACACTGGAAAGACAACAGCAGAAGTGAAAATGGAGCAATGGAGGTGGGCTGTGATTCCGAGAAAAAACTGTTTTGCACAAGTTTCGGGAATTGCAAATGTTTGAAAATTCTAGCTCGATCATTTGATTGGTTTGGCCTTCTTTACTTCGCTTTCTGTTACTTTTAGCTGATTGCAAATATGAGGATGAAAGATGATATGATGAAATTGATAAAGGTACATCGATCGTCTCAGCATTGTCTCCCCTTGTATTTTGAAAAGCTTCGAATAAATTTTTGAAAATGAGATACTGATTTTGGTTCCTGGACGTCCATTAATACAACATGTCAGAAGTTTCGGGGGGGGGGGGGGTTTGAACCTTTGAACATCCAAAGTCCCTCTCTAAATACGGCCATGTGCTGTGACACTGGACAAAGATTTTATGTACATAATACTCCATACAAAAGTCCATCCTTTGTCGCATTAATTCTTATAAACAATAGATGAAGAGGAAAAGTGAAAGTTCTTGTACTAAATTTGTCTCTGGAAATTTAGGAAAAATAAATTCGATTTAAGATGAAAATGAAATCGTACCGGCATCATTTTATAAATGGCAGTTAAATAAAAACTCCATTACGTTGGGGATGGGAGCTCAAACACGCATCCAATAGATAACATTAATCACTCACATACAGCTCCTACTTTATGCGGCAGCGGTAACAAATCATATAAATTACTTGAATGTCTTATCACTCGAATACTTTTATTCTCGTTCTTTGTCTTTCAGATGTGCATATTTTAAGACTGTTATTGCTTTTATTTTCCGTTACCTACGGAAATCTTTCTAGCACACATGTAGACACTCCAAGAAAGGAAATATATGTCTCTCCAAGAACTTCAAGTGGCAATGGCATCTGAAATTATACAATTTGGTCTTAATTGATTTCATATTTTAATTTTTGCTCTCAACGCCATCATCGACCGAGTATTTACTTTCTGAACACATAGCACGTATACCAGTACTGCATACCATATTTTGATAAACCATGCTCTAGTGGTAGGTTTTACCCCCATTGACCAAGAAAATACATTCTTTATGTAGACACTTGGAAGTTTTGGTATTTAGTTCCTTCCTTTAATTATACATCTCTCCAGATTTACAGTTCCTATATGGATATAAACATGAGCTTATTGGAGATGAAAGAAAGTTACAATCCTTTCCCTGTACTCATTGGGTAGAACGAGGCACTAAAAAGTTAACATATTTGCCCTATGATAATATATATAAGTCATGTCATTCCATGTCAGTTCAACCAAGGTAAAGAAAGAGGTTTTGGAACCTATGCTCTCAGATTTTGATGAAACTTGGCACATTTAATCCTTTCATGCTGGTGAGAAACTACATTTTTTTTTCTCTAACTTGTCTGGTTTCATTTCTACAGTTTCTCAAACTTTCAGTGATTCATCCTTTCCTCTATTCCCAAAGCCTCCAAGTGAGCTGCACTGTCTTCGAAAAATAATTCTATCTCCCTTACAAATATTCAATCTTTTTGAAATTTCACAACAATGATAACCAAGTAATAAGAATTCCAGAATAAAATATTTCAACATATCACACTTATATTTTAGTAGACAATTAAATTAATAAAATAGTATTATTATCTAATTTTTTGGGACCGAAAACTTGGTTTACTAAAATTTCAATTATCATCGAGAGGGAAAGGTGCAACACCAACACAAGTATTTTTGTAATGAACTTATAAGATCTAACTTACCCAGAGACAAAATTGATAGCTTTTTCTTTCCTTCTGAAAATATGACAACTTATTTCTGAAAATTTTTAAAAAAGGCTACCGGATTTTATATTTTTCAAATTAATTTAAAATCTAAGATTCTAATTCAAAATATCATTGAAGTAAATGTTTAGAGCATACAATTTTAAATAATGTTTTCCTGAATGCACAGCGGGCTGGGCACGGGGGAGGGGGGGGGGGCAGTGCCACCATCCCTGGAAAATGAAGGTCAATCAAAAAGTACGTATTTTACACACATTCAGACCTCTCCGATGGCGCAGTGGTAGCGTCGTTGCCTTCTAATCAAGGGGTCCCTGGTTCGATACCCGGTGGAGATACATATAGTGGTTCGGATCTCACTTTAAACTGTAGGTCCAGTCCCGATTAGCCTTACTGTGAATAAAGTGGACTTGAGACACCAAATCAATGAAATCAGTTCACACGCATCCTTTGCTTTCAGTCACAGTCGTTTGTGTATATTATTAAAAGGGTATTGCAGGGACATGATAACTTCATATCTACAGAGTGTTTCTTTCAGGGGGCGACACTGTTGTGTAGGAATATGCCTCATTTACACCCCTCTCCCCCACCAAAATAAAAGTCCTGCTGATGTCCATGAATTGTTCTTATTAATTATTAGATTGAAAGCATGCCCTTATAATATCTTATATTGTTTTTAACATTTATTAGTAAAAAGATACATTTTAAAAAGTAGTTGATATTCTAACTTTTAATACACGGAATGAAATTAATGAGAAATATACTTTGCATTATAAGTTGTAGATTAAATAGCTTTGGTGACTTTGATGACAAAAATACTTAGTTCCCTTGGCCATCCACATTCATTTCTTTCCATACGAATATTCCAAAAATCTATTCCATGACAGTTTGCAAATATTATGGGATGAATATTGTTTGCTGCTGTATGCTCAGATGTGATAATAGGAATAATGATACTACTACGACATTTTGGAGGCTCGTGTGATGCTTTTTATTCTCTTATGTTTGTAGTCATATATTTGGTTAAATTGCAGCATATTTTAATGTTGCTTATTACGTGATTTATGCATATTGTTAATGTAATTCGTTCAATTGCACCGATTTTTAACCCATGCTAGTTGATAGATGAGGGGGAAGAACTAGCTCCCCACCCACAACCCCCACCCTCATACACGGAGATATAGAGAGGGGGTTAACAACATTGTAAGGGCACCCTTACATACAATTTCAGTAGAAGCATTTTAAAAATGATGTTTCGAGCACATTACAAATATTTTCATTTTGTGACATTCAATTTCTCCTCTATTGAATGGCTTTGCTGGTTCCAGTGGCGGCGATTGGGTTCCAAAACTGGGGATGGGAAGGTTCCAATACTGAGGGGGCAAGGACAGTTTACTATCTCTTGGTAGAGAACGTTTAGCATAGTGCGGGGGCAAAAGTGTCAAAAATGGGGGGAGTTAACTGACCCCCTTGCCCCCTAATCGCCGACACTGTCTGGTTCTGTGCAGTGAAAGTACTATGAGGTAGGTTTTATTATTTATTTTAACTTACACGGTCCATACTTTGGGATCCAATATCTCCTGTTATTTGTGATTTCTGCACTCCGAGACACATTTTATACGTATTACATCATAGTATAAATCTATTGAGTGCCTTCCCGATGGCGCAGTGGTAGTGTCATCGCCTTGTAATTAAGGGCTCTCGAGTTATAAACTCGGTGGAGGCACATATAGTGGTTCGGATCCCACTTTAAACTGTACGTCCAGTTCCGATTAGCTACTGTGCATAAAGTGGACTTAAAACACCAAATAAATCAATCAAATCATTCAATCTAAATCTATTGATTAAAAATTTGACATAAATCATTCTCGAGGGGTATTGTCGGTCAAGGGTCCTGGACATAACCACTCCTAAACCACCCACTCTAATATAAGTAATTCTAAGAGTATGCTTTCAGTCAAATAACCAATAATCATGGGCATACGCAGATTTTATTTTTTCGTGGAAGGGTTGTAATCGAGGAATATTCCCCCATAATAGTGCCGCACCCTGAAAGAAACACTCCGTCGATATGAAGCATTGATTGGAAGCAACTAGTTACAAGTAACAGTTACTTTGCGACACTTAAATTGCAAACTTGAATATTTGTGGCGTGAGACAAGAGCTACATTTGGCAACTTTTAAAGATTGTCCTGGAATCGCCTAAGCCAAATTTTCAAGGCTGACTGAAAGCACAGACGCCAACTATCTCCTCGTTTCCTTGTTAAAAGAGCAGGGGAGGGGGAGAGCGCATTTAATCCTTTCCAGGACCAGAATCTGTGGCCAGGTCTCTTGTCTTGACAAAGATTTCCAGATATAAACGTTGCTCATACTGAGAATGCAATCTGCTTCAGAAAGTCGCCTAAGGGGTAACAAACAGGTCCACTCGGTTCATAGCTGCAGAACAACGAGCCCGTTTATTTGATCTGTGATAGGGAATGCAAATACTTTGTTGCTGATTTTCTGCAGTGGTAAATGGCTACTGCTCGCAAACTAAAATCCACGAATGAACATAGCAACACCTACAGCCATGTTGTGAACATGGATCTTAAATAGTTCTTTATTATTTCGATTTCCTTTTTGAAGTTATATTGTTCGTCTACACGCAGTGTATGCTTGCTTATAGACTGAAGGGACCTGTGTCGCTTGTCGCTTCAATAGCGAAGAGACAGGCAACAAGCGACACGGAAGTTTCAAGCCGAAACGACAAGCGACACTTCAATCAATCTGCATGCACTCGCCACGAGACAAACTGGGGCAAGACTGTATTCAGTCCGAGCATCAAACGTCAGTTCGAAAGGTTTCATGTATTATTAAGGGTTCGTTTCCAGCGACACGCATTGCTTGTCGTCTGTGAAGGGACAAACGATAAGAAAGAATTCATCGCCTATTCCAATAGACCGAGCGACACGTAAGCGATAAGCGACACCTGTAGCTTCTCGTGTCGCCTCAGTTCGAAGGACTGTGTTTATTTTTGAAGATTGCTTTCCAAAAGATACATGTTACATGTCGCTTCGGTCTGAAAGTTCAATAAATGAGTGTTTCTTTTTTTCATTATTGCTATTGAATTCTTATAAGAACTGCTATGCACTGTGGAAATGGATTGTTTTCTTTAAATTCTAATCTTGCCGCTGTGAAGAAACAAAAAATATATTTTTAAATGTTTGTAGTGCGAACACAAAACCTATCCATAACTGCAATATTTAGTACAATACACAAAAGAAAGAATTTCCTAAAAGCTTCATAAAATGTTTCTCGTGCATTAGAAACGGGAACTTTTAAAAGAATAAGCAAATAATATATTTTTTTTAAAGAAGCAAAGCCCTCAAATTTCTTTATACAGTTTACAATATTTTCTTGAACTGCCCATTCTCTATCACAATAATTTTCACAAAAACTGAATCTGTATTGTATGAATCGCATTTGTATTTGGAGTTTTAACACAACATACAATTAATAATCTTGAATAAATTGAAAAATGGGAAATAACGATGGGTTACTTCCAATTATTAAAAAGTATTTTAAAAATTTAGATATTCGTTCATTACTCTTTGTACTTATCCTTTTTTAGACGTAATGAACGCTGGCCTGGGTTTCCAAAGAAACTACGTTTTTCCAAGTAAATAAACGTTTGCAAATGTTTAATGTTTTTTGTTTGTAATTCTCCTAGAGTTTCTAGACGGGACGAGACTTTTCACGAGCCATCTTGTATTGTCTCGTGTCTCATCGCAACAGTGAGATGTGACAGGCATTCAGTTTCATTTCGAATTTCAAAAAGCTTGTCCCGTATCGTGTCTCATTTCGTGAGCAACACTATAGATCATGTATATATTTTATTTATTTTAATCAATTGCAAAGTAAATCCGTCAGTGGCAGCCATGGCCTTGTGCAGCTCAGTTTTATAAATTCAGGATAAAATTATCCTTTTCTGAGGATTAGTTGTGTCGGAATGTACAAAAATGTTAAGAAAATTCGTTTATCTCGTCCTCTATACGCTGTGAAAGTTTGTGCATCGACATGCTGTGTATGTTTCTTATGCTACAGACTTGAGACGAGACCGAAATTTTTCCCCTCGAGATCGAGATTGGTGCTTACAACTAGAACCGAGATTATGCTAATTCTTGTCTCATCTCGATACCAGCTTATAAGATTCCTAATTCCAATAAAAAATTTACAATGAGTTTGTAGTATATTGAAGGAAATTATTATGACATGTTATTTATTGTTGTTATGGGGAATTCGAAAAGAGGTTTTCTTATTTGAAACTCAATCCCCCTCTCCACTAGAAATAATTGATAATTTGTCCCCTCCCTACAGGAATACTTTCCGCCTCTAATGAATAATATAAATATATGAAGACTTATACAATTAAGACTTATTAAAACATTCCGAACCAGCCAGAAGCATAAATAAAATGCATGTAAGTCTTCACATATTAGTTTATTCCAATTAATGATTTTTAAAACAAGTAACTCAGTTACTTTTTAACTGTGATTGTTTTAAAAAAGTCACTTTCCGAACCCTGCATATGTCCCTGCCATATCCATTTAATAATAAACGCAAATGACTGTGTCAAATAAAATTATATATGTGAAATATATATTTTTAGGTTGACCTTCATTTTCCAAGGAAGGGGCACTCCTTCCTGTGCCCCGCCTTGTGGGAATTATTTACAATTTTATACTCTAAAAAATTGCTTCAATGATATTTTGAAGCTAAAATCTTAGATGTTAAGTTAATTTGAATATTATATACTCTGGTAGCCATTTTTTAAAAAAATCAGAAATAAGTTGTCAAAGTTTCAGAAGGAATGAAAAAGTTATCAATTTTATTTCTGGGTAAGTTAGATCATATAATAATAATAATCCTATAGCGCAACAGTCCAATATCGGGCCAAGGCTTACCTACCGACTGCTGGCCTCCCTCCCACGCGAGCCACCCAGGGGACATGGAGATCTGCAGCCAGACTAGGGGGACGGGTGGTCAGCCCGACCGACCCCCAGCCATTGTAGGACTTCGCGACCGGATTACGCTCACTCACTCGGAGCTCCCCAATTTCCTCACGAGGGTGGGTTGCCACCGGGCCTATACGTAGGCCGAATAAATTCCGACCAGAGCCGGATTCGAACATACGCTGTCCCGCAGCGAACGATCTCAAGACAGTGAACGCCTCGGCTACGGAGGAGGACAAGTTATATAAGTTCATTACAAAAATACTTGTGTTGATGTTGCACCTTTCCCTCTCAACGATAATTGAAATTTTAGTAAATCATGTTTTCGATCCAAAGAAAAATAGAATATACTATTTTATTAATTCATTAGTGTACTAAAATATAAATGTGAACTGTTAAAATATATTTTTCTGGAATCCTTATTGTTTGGTTAACATTGTCGTAAAGTTTAAAAAAGATTGAATTATTTTTAAGAGGGATAGGATTATTTCTCCAAGACAGCGCAGTTCATACTTGGAGGCTATGTGATCGGAAGAAAGGATGAATCACTGAAAGTTAGAGGGGCTATAAATATGAAACCAGGCAAGTAAGACACAAAAGAAAAGGTCGTTTCTCACCACCATGAAAGGATTAAATTTGTCAAATTTCATCAAACTTTGAGATCATGGGTATCATGGTCTGGTTGAATTGACTTGGAATGACCCATAAACCTTTCAAATATACTCAGAAGGGACACAGGTTTCTAAGCACTAAAGCACATTTAAAACACGGATTTTAAAAGATGAAACAAATTTGAAAAAAAAATAAAAAAATAAAACGAAGGCATGTGTTTTTTCAACATTGATTATTTTTGTTTCAAAAATCATGGCTAGAAGTTAGTTGGTACTTGTGTGTGGTTTTTTGCTATACATATGGATTCAAATATTTCCGAATATTACTACCCTTATAAGGTATTTATCCATTAAGGGCTTTAAACGTATTGGATTGTTTTTCTGTGTCTAAGTAAAGCTCTTCTAGTCAAGTGAAAATATCTGCCGTTAAATAAAGTACCAGCAGTCTTTCCTTCCCACGGACGCTTTCTATGAATCATCCAGCACATTCTTCATGGTTCCATAGGCACGCACACTGTCTACCAGCAGGGTGGAATGTGCAGGTAATTCTTAGAATTAGGCTTCAATTTCATAAATGCCTTAATGCCTCAGAAATAGACATTTGACGCTCATAGAAATTTGTACGAGATCATCACGAATAAATCGTAATATCTCTTTTTGAGCTTCAATTCCATTCGATGTCAGGTCAAATAGTATTCGATGTAAGTTACAACGGGAAAAAAATATTATCGAAAAATTGATATATTATATTGGGTGAAGTAAAGTAAAAACAAAAAGAAAGTAAAGTGTTCCCCTGTGCTTACCACCACGCCATGATCCGGTCGTGAGTGGGATGTGATCAGCATCACGCCCCTGACCGCCTTTACCCCCCAGGGTTTCCCCCCAGGTACCCATGTTTACGACGCTGGGTGGGCGCCGGGGCCGCTTACAACGTTAGAAAATTTCCGTGATTAGAGCCGGCCGGGGATCGAACCCGGGACCTTTAGCATGGTAGTCAGACGCGTTACCGACTGAGCCACCGTGGCTTATTGGGCGAAGGAAATTTATAAAACAAAAATAAATTTAATTTAATCCTATCTCCTCGTGTCTCGATCTGGCCCCGCCATAACCCTCACCCTCCATCGCCCTCCACCACCCTCCACTTGCCCTCACCCTCCAACACCCTCCACTTGCCCTCACCCTCCAACACCTTCCACTTGCCCTCACTCCGCACGCCCTCACCCTCTGAGAGTGCAGTCGCCCTCACCCTCCACCGCCCTCACCCTCCGTGATCGCATTCGCCCTCGCCCTCCGAGATCGCAGTCGCCCTCGCCCTCCAACGCCCTCACCCCCGACATCGCTCTTGCCCTCGCCCTCCACCGCCCTCACCCTCCGAGATCGCTCTCGCCCTCGCCCTCCACCGCCCTCACCCTCTGAGATCGCTCTCGCCCTCGCCCTCCACCGCCCTCACCCTCCGAGATCGCTCTCGCCCTCACCCTCCACCGCCCTCACCCTCCGAGATCGCACGTCGCCCTCCACCACCCTCACCCTCTGACATCGCCCTCGCCCTCCACCGCCCTCACCCTCAGAGATCGCAGTCGCCCTCCACCGCCCTCACCCTCCGACCTCGCCCTCCACCGCCCTCACCCTCCGAGATCGCAGTTGCCCTCACCCTCACAAGTCTTCCGGAGGGTGAGGGTGAGGGTGAGGTCTGCCCTCACGAGGGTCGCCCTCCGGAGGGTGAACACCTCTGGTCGTAGCGCGATATGCTAACCACTCTGCCACGGGGGCAGAGTACCTAGCAGTACCTGTTGAACAATAAAAGGAAACTCTGCAGTCACACACTTATCCATTTCTTTTCTGTTAAAGACCCTGCCTAACTTGCTCACCCAATTGAATAATGTGCGGAATAGAGTGCAGACTGGTCGGCCTGCTATACCACGACTTTTGCTAAGAGACACAGAATAAGAACAACTGAAGGTCACTCGTTTTCTCCTCCAATCTTCCATCTTTGTAGCCTACACCCGTGCAATAAATATTCCTTTAGTTCGCAAGAATAACCACTTACCCAAAACAGCCTGTTCCACCCACGAAAGGATATGCAATGGATGTTTGTGGATCAGTTTTGGGAATGTTATGGATATTAGCACGTCCATGTAAGTTACTTCACGTGGTTTTCTAAATCACTATTTAGATATAAGAAGCCATTTTCATGGTCATATTGTGATTTCAACTGAACTATATCTACAGCCTTTTCATACATAATTTAAATACGAAAACAACATACCTTTGATAGTTTGGATTTATCAAGGATCTGACCTACATATTCGTTCCAATATGTTATTTAGTTCGGATTCTTGGTAAACCATTTTGTGCTTGTCCTATCACCTAACCCATCACTTCATGTCATTCTCATCATCGCTCTTAACCCAAGAAGTAAAAATGCGACTAATAATAATACAGTTCATGTGAATGATAGGACAGTGCCTTCAATGAAGACCGCATGTGTATTCTTCTTTAATGTAATTTGTCTTGTATATTTTTCATCAAAGTTAGCCAAATGGTCAAGAAAATATTTATACATACACCCATTCGCGATTCCAATTATCCGATATGCCATCTGGTGGAATTTTACAAACTAGTATTTGTAGAGCATTTCGCTGTGTTGAAGTAGTTCAAAGCATAGAAAATTTGCAGAAGATTAATGTCTACTGTTCAGTTTTTGGCTGTATATCGTTTTATGGGTCAGAACAGTGAAACGTTTCATATCTTTCCACCCTGTAGAATAAATAAAATGAAATTTGTAAATAAATCAGGAAAAACAGAAGTGATTGTTAGAAGACTGGCATAATGGCACTGAAATACGACAAGGATACTATGAAGAATGCACGAGTCTACTCACTTTATTTTTTGAAATAAGGTTATGTATTACCAGCTGCAGGTAACGTTTTAAATTTTACTTTATAAATAAAACTTGTTTTTTTTTTCAAAGGCCGTGAAGTGTCTTGCCCAATGCATCCAGATAAACAATATATTATGTATGAAGTTTGGAATAACTGCACGTCGATTAAGTGCGAAGATGGAAATAGTTTTAGAATGAATGAATGTAACATATGTAACCAGAAAAAAAAATAGACGTTAATATTGCTGTTTCATTCAGTATGATGCCCCTTTTCAGTATATAAGTATGGTCATGGAATTGTGAATATTATTTTTATCATTATTAAATCTGACACACATAGCTACATTTTCGGCACATAATCTGCTACCTCAGTAGCCAAGTGTGTTTAGTTATCGACTCAAAATCTCACCACAGAAGATTTCAGTTTGAAACCCCATTCCTGGATATGGACAGGGTGCGAAATCACTGTAGATTGTTGGGGGGGGGGGGGCAAGGAGCAGACAGACAGACACACACACACACACACTAATATATATAATGTCATTAAATATATATGTAATTTATTAAATAATCAAATTATATTATAAAGTATACAATCGACAGCCCTTCATTTAAAATTTGATCGATTGCAAGGTGAAGATTTTATTATACCTACTATTGTAGTACTATTAATGCTTTGAACGAACATTGATTTCCATGATCAAGGGAAGGAGCGGCAAAAATTAAATGCTATTACGTGTTTTCTGACGAAAGGCGATGAGGAATCAGGAAGAAATAACAACTTGAAACATATTTGTGTTCTGGGGATTGCTGGGTTCAGTGTCCTTAGTGATGAGACTCTTTCTTGTCCGTTCTTTGTGTATGTTTTAGATATTATTTCAGTAAAGTATACTCTACTTCAAAAATAATTGTTTATATTTCTTGTTAGAACAAAAACTCTCCCCCCTGGAAAAGTTAGGTGGGGGAAATGTTTAAGACAAGATCGTTGGTGGGGAATTCTCCCCTGTCCCTTCCTGGATTACGCACCCTGACCATGGATGTTCCTTACCAGTGTATCTTCATCAATTTAATTAAATCATGGTTTGTCCTCATACTTACTCCCTTTTCCACCCCAGAAATTACTTCGGAGCCGCTGCTATGCTAACTAGACCTGTAGTGGCATGAATTGTGAAGTTCTTCCAAATGGAGAAGGTGGCACTAATCCCGGCAGTCCACTACTGGCAAAGACCAAGGCTGTTCTATAAAGGACACAGTTCATCCCCCATCGTGCGTGACACTGCCGCCTGCTCGATTCTCAGAACCTGTTTACCCTGGCTGAAAATGAGGAAGAATTCGGAGCTATTAGGTTTCCGCATCTGGGACCGTTCGGTGGGAGAGTTCTACACTGTTGCCAAACGTAATGTAATTAAACCAACTATCAAACCATTTGTCTTACAAAAAAAATGAATGTATGAACCATGAAACACACCTTTCAATAATGCCCCATAAAAATTTGAAGGTCGCAAGTCCAATAGTTAATGAGAAAAGTAACAATCTTATTGTTATTTTTTGCATGGGGAAAACTCTTCTTTCTCGGAAGATGGCCATGCTCGAACGAGTGGCATGACTTCACCTTAACAAACAAATACACTTCTGCAAACTAAAAAAGCATTAATAAAAATTATTATGGATTTTGTGAGTTTTAGTGAATGATAAAATATAGCCTCTGTGAGACATGTAATAATTAGTTATTATTTTTATTAAGATAGTAATTTTGTAATTATTATAATTAATAAATAACTGCTTATGTAATCAGCAAGAGAAGCAGTGATTCAATAATAAAACGGTTTCTTGAATTTTAGTGATAAAAAAGGTGTGGGCCTGTGAGTAAGTTTCTCGTACTGAACGTGTAGTCCTGATGAGCACATCTGACCATGAAATGGACTTAAAACAAGCTTTTACATGTTTGTGTCTCAATTTAAATGTTGATATCAAAGAATATGAAACAAATGTTAATATCAAAATATTTGATGTTTTGGGACAATTAAAAATCTTGACTGTTCACAACACATATGCAGAAGTATACGTATTACGTGAATATATCCTGTTTAATGGAGCTTTCAGACGGAAGCGACATGTGTCTCTTGGAAACCAACCCTTAGAAGTAAATGCAATGTTTCGAACCGAAGCAACATAAGCTGCAAGTGTCTCTTGTCACTTGGTCTGTACATTTTTCTCAGGGAACTTCCAGACCAAAGCAACAAGTGACATGCGTCACTTGGAAACAGACCCTCGGTAATCCATTCAACCTTTTGAACCGAAGTGCGACAACAAGCTAAACATGTTGCTCGGACTATCCTGTTTTCCCAATGGTGTGCATTGTGCTGCTTCAGTCTGTTGTTCTTGCATACACGGTGAATGCTTTGCTTTATACTGAAGGAGACTGTGTCGCTTGTCATCTGTGACTTCAGTCTGAAAGCTCCTTCAATGGCACACATCGTGTCGCCTCGGTCTTGTTTGTGCATTTGTGGGGAATGCTTGCTTATAGACTGAAGGGGCCCATGTCGCTTGTCACTTCAATGTTACACCTCCACTGAAATGTGTTGCTTCGGTCTGAATGTTCTCTATACTTAACAAGATTGTTGTTGAGAACCACTGCAACAAACAGCCAAAATACAACTAGTTGCTCCATGCCCAGGTTTAGCTGCCATTTAACCAAATAATACTTGATGTACTGGAAAGCCAGAATACAAATATATTTTACTGAACACAAAATTTAATGTAAAGAGATTTGATACTAGATTTTCAAAAGGTAGAGGAGTATTTTCTTTTTTTGCTTCAATGCCATGTTCGTATAACAAATTCGCCGGACCCTGTGGCTGAGTGGTTAGCACATCGCGCTGCGATGCCAATGGTCCCGGGTTGAATCCCTCTCAGGCTTGGTTGTTTGTGAATATCCATTCATCAATTTCATCACTCATCCCCATCTTCGCAAGTTAGCCAAGAGGCACAAAACGCGAAGTAAAATAAACTAAATCAATCAATCGTATAACAAATTCAATTATTGAAAATCATATCATACTATTAGGTTCTATTAGAAACGCATACGAAACTACTCTGGTTATGTAAATATGTTTATACTACATCATTATATTTAACAAGCCTACCGAAATATGAAGATAACACTCGGAAAGAACCGCCCATTCAAAAAAGCCAGCTTTTTGAAAACAGTGTTTTTTTGAAAACCCTGTTTATGTCTAGCTACGAATTTTATATTCTAAATTGTATTTTATATTTAGAAATGAGGGTCTATTTTACAGTAAGGAGATACTGCCAACTCTGTATTTTCATTGATTTTATACACTTTTGTGAAAAAAGCCCAACCAAAAAAGCCACGGAAAAGAACTCTGGTTTTTTCCTGACCACTTCCAACTCTAGTTTAAAGCGGAAGAAAATAGACCAAAAATGCAAATGCTTTAGTGTGTATATCTTTAAAAGAAATGATGATGATGATAATAATGAACCTAATTCCTACACAAAAATTTAGTTACCAAGAACATTCCACGAGTTTTTTTTTTCTCCCGTGAAAGCATAACGATAACAGGATGTGATTGACTGTGTAGAAGGTTCGTTAATATCTTCGCGACCACTGTACCAAATATCATAGCAATTATGACATTCATAGAAATGCTTCATGTAAAAGAATCAGACGTTGCAGCGAAAACTCCATTTACTTCCATTATAAGCAGACGTATGCCATGCAGCTGTACCGACACCAGCGCATCTAGCGGGATCATATTCGAGTGGAACCAGCCAGAGAGTCCAGAACAGTGCCGTTTTCCACATTATATTATTCAAGGTGCTGTAGTGATACTCAAGAGTAGGGTAAAGGTAAGACTAGCCTTTGTCGAGATTATTTTACGTCGCTTTTCTGTCGTTTTCGGCTGATCGCGACGATGAGGATATGATGAAGGGACACTCAATGAACACCCATGCCCAGGCTTGAATTCGACCTTATGACCCCTGGCATCGGAGCATGCTGTGCTAACCACTATGCTGTGTAGGTCAGTATGTCTATTATCTGAGTGACGAGAGTACCAAGTTTGTCGGTGAACATTTGTCACTTTTCTAGGTGGGTGGAAAGAGGGTGTTTTGACCTTTTAGCCAGTCTGGGAAGGCTATTTGTCATGGAGACAATTTTTTTCTGTTTTGTGCTGCATTTCCAAACTTAAAAGCCCCATCACAGGGTTTTATCCAGCAGAATTTTTCCCTTGCGGGGTGTTGGAAACTTGGAGGGGGGGGGGGGGTGTAAGCTTGGGGATATTAGGTGCATATTTTGGACCGTTTTTAAAATGTTCTCCCTAATTCAATTTGTTCATAGATGTTTCCAGAGATTAACCCCCTCCCCCTTCCCTTCACTTAATATTTCAGAAGAAAAAATATGTCAAATACAGGAAAAGATAGATTTTTGTGATAATATTAACATTTATGTCTAACATTTGTCTAAATTTTTAGCACTATTTCTTTGCAAACTGATTATGCATATTATTAATTAAACATAGTGACAGTATCCAACAATATTTACTCTTTACAATTTTGCTTTGCTTGTTCAGCATCCTCTTTACCTCAGCACATGCCTCCTGCCCCCTCCTGTTATAGCTTCAGTTAGAAAATATGCATATATATATATATAATTTTAATAGTTCTATGTAGTGAGTGAATTCCAAATTATGCTGGTGTTTTCAAATATCTTTTTAAACAATGATTTACAAACTGAAATAAAGTAATGAAACTCTCCATGTATTTAGAGCATGGCCAAGAAGACTTTAAAATATAATGGGAAAGTGGGATGCACTTTCGATAGATACCTGGTATTGCTTTTGAACGAAATCGGTCAAGGAATTTGATATTGAAGTCTTATACCCTTATAAAACTTTGGAAAATACGCTTGGTGCTATTCAGAGTGTATCTTTCAAATACTGAACAAGAGACTCTAGGGAATTAAGAGTCATGTGCCTCTTTACCTTTAAAGAAAACTAAATAACATGTGCAAATAAACGCATGGCATGTTAACTGTAAAGGGAAGGCAAGGAATTTTCACTTCTAAATTGAGGTAATGCTTTATTTACAATTATTTAAAAATTGAATAGCATTTCTTTCACTTTCCCACACAAAGAGCACAATGAACCAAACAAAATTTTTCTCTCCACGTTTTCCAGCAGGCAGTGGCAAGTGCTGTCGTGCCCCCACTGGTGCGCCTATGGTCAGATGTAAATGTGGGACTTAATGTAAATTAATTTTTTTTTTTTGTTTAATTATATCAGGGAACCGACAGGTAAAAATAGGAAGACAATTTTTACTAAATCTATATCTTTCCAAACTGACGATAACTTTAATTTAATAGGGTGCCAGTAATTTCACAGGGCACTATGACGTTAATGCTTTTCTATTTTTTATGTTTTGCTTGTTCAGCACCCCATTTCCCTTAGTGTCCATGCAACCACCCTCACACAGACCCCTCCCATTTTACAACTCTCTTTCTAATATATAATTTCTTTTACAAAGGCAAGAACTCTTAGAGTCACAAAAATGGTCACATACATCAACTATAGACTTGAATGAATCACTTAAGTTCTTCATGAAATACTTGCCGTTTTATATCGAATACTCAGTCAGTAAATTTTATATTGGTACTTTTATGAATACACGTTGGAAGAAATTATATCTACAAACAGTGTCACTGCTTTTCTACTCACCACTTTCTGTCTGGTTTCATTTTCTCTACCGTCTTCAGTCAGTTCTGCAGTCAAGTTTCAGACATTAATACACTAAGCAGAATGACAACACATGCACTGAGATGCTGCACTGAGGCATTTGACTGTTCTCTTCTCTACCACTTCAAAATCATCCATCTTGCCCAAGCTACAGAAAAATAGTGTTGCTAACCATAGTAACACAATTCACTACAAGGAGTTAAACCTGTATTTTCCATTTTCTTCCCTTACTTTTGTCGTACATTTTTCACATGAAGGAATCGAAAGGAAAATGCATCAAAATGTAAATTTCATTGACTCAGGGATTGAATTTACAAATCTGTAACGTATTTAACAAATATTTATTTACTATCGGATTAAACATTATAGATACTCAAATTTGGACTCCATTTAAAAATTAACCAGTAGATCTATTTGGTCTAGGAATTAATTCCTGCTGTAGTTCAAACACAAAATACATAAATACCTTAAGAAAAATATTGTCCATTGCGAGCCACCACTTTCGCCCATCTGTCAGGCAAGTTACGGATTCCGTGGCGAAAGAAGTCCTCATCCTTTGAAGCGATCCAGTCAGAGACCCATTTTTCGATATCTTCTGAAGAAGTGAACCGCTATCCAGTCAAATCGTTATTCATGCAATCGAACAAATAGTAGTCCGAAGGAGCAACGTCTGGTGAATATGGCGGGTGGGGTAAAACTTCCCATCCGACATTTTCTAAATAGGTTTTGACTGGTTTTGCGACATGTGGGCGAGCGTTATCATGTTGAAAAATAAGTTTATCATGTCTGTTCTCCCATTCTGGTCGTTTCCTGGCCAGCGCTTGCTTCAAACGCATTAATTGTCGTCGATAACATTCTCCATTAATAGTTTCACCTGGTTGCAGCAGCTCATAGTACAGCACACCTTTCATATGCCACCATATGCACAGCATAACCTTTGCACAGTGAATATCTCATTTCGGTTGTGATGGACCTAGTTCACCTGGCTTCACCCAGGCCTTTTTTCGTTTCGGGTTCTCGTTATGGATCTACTTCTCATCGCCAGTAACAATGCGATGCAAAAACCCCTTTCTTTTCTGTCTTTGAAGCAGCAATTCGCAAATGGTTTTTCGTCTTTCAACGTCTCTGTCTTTCAATTCATGTGGAACCCAATGTAACATCTTTTGAATCATTCCCATGGCTTTGAGGCATTTGGAAACTGTTGTTTGATCAACGCCTAATGCTTCTGCAAGTTCTTCCTGCGTTTGACACAAATCCTGATCGAGCAATGCTCTCAATTCTTCGTCTTCAAATTTTTTTGGCTGTCCAGGTCGCTCTTGGTCTTCCAGGCCGAAATCACCACTTCTAAACCGTGCAAACCACTTCTGACACGTTCGCTCAGCTAGCGCATGGTGACCATACACTTCCACCAAAATACGATGACTTTCGGTAGCACTTTTCTGCATGTTAAAGTAATGAAGCAGAACACCCCGCAAAAACACTTTATCTGGCATGAACTGCGCCATGTTCAGTTGACTACAAAATACTGTTGTTGATGCGTCAATCAACTGCCCTATACTACGAATGATGCACGCTGACAGGAGTTTTCAACACATGTGTGGATACACGGAACTGTGGGACGATACGCTCGTTACGCCATCTCTTGTCCAGGCGCATGAATTAATTCCTAGACCAAATACATAAAAACGAGTTACATCAAAATTTAGCTTATTCAATTCTGAGTTAACCTATGCTAGCCAATTTTTTTTCAGTTTCCTTCTATTTTTTATGATCGTGATAAGGAAAGAGCCATATTTTTTAGTTTTGCAAACGATCACTATCTTTGAAATTCTGTAAATCAATAACGGGGTATTCGATCGTTACGAAATTTTAGTAGGATGCAGGCAGAAAGGTTTTAAACATAATTATTAATTTTTAGGTTTTCAAAATTTCACAAAAAACAGTTATTTTCAATTTTGCCAAAAAACTTTTGCTTGGTATTGGATAGTCCTACAAATACAATATTGTTCTTGTTTTGAAGCTCTTTGCACCTCGATTTAAAATGCATTATCATTGTCAATTCATATTGCGAAACCGATTTTAGACAGATTTTTATTGAGCGGAGTAAAGCTGTACGTGTAACGTGGCAACGCCTGAAGCATTGACTCGTAGCTCCGCCGGTAATTTTCGTGGTTCAATGGACATCGCTGTGTGCCGTGTTGCCACGTTCCGTGGACATCTTTACTCCACTCAATAAAAATCTATTGAATTGACAATAATAATGCATTTTAAAAACAGCTGCAAAGAGCTTCAAAACAAGACCAATATTTGTATTTGTGGGACTACCCAATACGAAGAAAAAGTTGTTTGGCAAAATTAAAAATAATGGTTTTTTTGAGAAATTTTGAAAACCTATAAATTAATAATTGTGTTTAAAATCTTTCTGCCTGCACCCTACTAAAATTTCATAACGCTCGAACAACCCGTTATTGATTTACAGAATTTCAAAGATAGCGATCGTTTGCAAAACTCAATAAAACCGGCTCTTTTTTTTTAATCACAAAAATAAAAAATAAAAGACGTACTCGTAAAAATAATGGCTAGTATAGATTAATGCAGAATTGAATAAGCTAAATTTTGATATAACTTGTTTTTATGTAGGTCTACTGATTAATTTTTAATTGGAGTCCAAACTTGAGTATCTATAATTATTAATTCGATAGTAGGTATTCAAACGCTGAACTGTCAACACTGTGTGCGGTACGTCTCCCTGGAAGGAGGGCGAGAGGTCAGTTTGACATTTTCCAGATGGCAGTGCCCCTTCCCTAGAGCTAACCGAAGCCTTGTCAAGGGAGTTTGGTGTTTCCACGAAGTGATCATTCCACCCTCCTTCCTTGACGCTTTGGTTGTAGTTGATCGAAAGGTCCATTGGACTACGCTTCTTGTATAACTACAAATGGTTCCTTTCTGGTAATGTTGAAATATTGTCATTCTATTTTTGATATTTACACCCCCTTATGGGGGAGGGGTCCTAAAACTTTAGGGTGTGGATAAATCACTGCCGCAACGGGTTAGCAATGAGAGAAAATTTGTAGCATGTCTGATCTTGATTCAAGTGCAAATGAGGAACCATAGTTTATGATTGAGGGTAAATAAAAAAAAAAGCACGACAAACTGTGTCCATTCACTTTACAGAAGGAAGTGAGTTTATGTTGCCAGCTTGTGGCTTCAGAATTTCAGACTTGAATACAGATGACACTGTTATCCCATGGAAATTCTGTCCCAGATTTACAGGGAAGTAGTGTTTCAAGTGACGTGAACTCTAGCTTTTCTGCCACTTTTTAGCTAATTGTGAAGATAAGGATGAGTGATTATGTGATTAAATTTATGAAGGGACACTCACAGAGAAAACTCATGCCCAGGCTGGGATTCGAACCTAGGACCCCTGGCATCGTAGCACATTGTGTCAACCACTCTGCCACAGAGGTCAGCCACATATTTTTGTAAATGCAATATGATGTCAACAGCAATGCAAAAGTATTTTGTCCAAATACATTCAAGATACTTTTTTTTAACACTTCTAAAAATACATATTTTCAAAGATTATGCTTTAAGCACTTTAGTTTTAAACATGCCAATGCTGCTCACAAGTCCCAATTGATGAGAGGCTGGGCGATCTTTAAGAGTAAAGTTCCATGAAGAGAACCATCCACCCCAGAAACCAAATCTGGGTCTCCCACTCGGTACACACACTACCCACTATGCCACCACAGCAAAACTTAACTGCAGATGGAAACATTTATTACATTTGCATTTGAAGCTCACGCAATTGGCATAGGGATCAGGGAAATATCAAATTTTGAAGCTCTTTTAAAGGGCTTCCAGATGGCATTCAACAGAATAAAGTTTGTAATTTAAAAAAAAAATGTTTAAAATCCACATTTTCCTCGGACTCAGATATTGTTTATTCTTTTGTTACATGAGTGTTTTATCTTGAGCTCTTGTTTGGTTCATTTTTGATACAACATATTGATTTGGAGTGTTTTGCTGAAAATTGTATCAAACACATTTTACTTGATATATTTTGATGCATAATGTCACATATTTGCTTTACTTTTCAATTTTGTCTGTTGGATTCCGCGGTGGCTCAGTCGGTAACGCGTCTGACTACCATGCTCAAGGTCCCGGGTTCGATCCCCGGCCGGTTCAAATCCGGGAACTTTTCTAACGGTGGAAGCGGCCCCGGCGCCTACCCAGCGTCGAATAACATGGGTAACTGGGGGAAACCCTGGGGGGTAAAGGCGGTCAGGGGCGTGATGCTGATCACATCACCCCCACTCACGACCGGATCAAGAAAGTGTGGGGCGTTACCCCCACACCCCCTATACGCCTTCATGGCATAGTGCTATGCACAGGGGAACACTTTACCTTTTTACCTGTTGGATTTAGGAGGGTGGTGTAACTAAATAGTAGGGCTTTTCATAATTTTTCAAAAAGTTTTTCTCTGATTTTTGTCTCTCAGCCTTTTTCAATGTAATTATGCTTTTGTCTTACTTTTTTTTTTTTCAGGATTCAATAATGCCTGCTCTGTTCATGAATGGTCTGGACCATTCAGAAATGAAAGTATTTATTTCAAGATGACCTCTGTTTGTGGGCATGTGATGACCTTGGATTTCACAGGCAAATATAATAATTGGGACCGCGTTGATCCAGTAAGTACATTTTATTTATTGTCACACATTTTACATTACTATTGTTACCATACTACACTAGACTCTATGACAAAAGAGTGTGACATGTATGTGGCCTGTCTAAAAAAGTATCCGACTTTATGCTGCAAAAGAAAGTCATTTGCCTGGTGTGGTTCTCATCCTAATCCCCTTCAAAGTAAACCCTTGGGCTTCCACACACTTACTAAATAAAATCATAGCTTGTGACTAATTGTTATAGAGAGATTAAATCAGTTTTGTTTTATTTTTGGAATGACAATTTTCTTTTAAATGCTGGTTAAATTTGTACATTGTAACATTACCTCCCAATAATGAAAGTTACATGTAAAAATAAAATATATCAACAAAAAGCAGAGGCCGAAGAGTAAATATAGCCTATTTGTCTATCCCATAATATGTTGAGGGGAAAAATCTGCATTTTCAAACTCCGCTTGTTAATAATAATAATAACAATGGATATATTGTTTTGTATGAGTATGTCATACCTTCATATGTACACAAATGAACCAAAGAGACATCTGAATTTTCATCAAAAGACTGAACTTAATTTTCATCTGTAGTTTTCAATAAATGACATGCTGCCACATGGTGTGGTTGTGGTAGAACAGGTATACCAGCTGTTGTGATTGGAATGCACATGCTGGTAAGCCATATATACCGGTCTGCCACTAAAGGTTAATGAGACATGCCCAGATGTTAGCTGAGCTTTTAAATCCTTTACGCACTTGCGATTTTAAACAAAGTAAAACTCATGGAAATCATGTGCATGGTTAATATAAAAAAGGAAAGGAATTGCATATAAAATGCTGGAGTATTACTAATCAAAGTATTGTGTAAAATAGTACAAGCTCATGAGAGGGTGGTCGGTCCCAGTGGCCAACGAAATTAATGAAAAATAGTCGTGGATAAGTGAACACTTCCTTTCGGTACATTTTTAGTTAGAAACAAGGTGGATTGATTTAAATCACTTTAAATGAATAATTTATAGAATAATGTACATAAGGATTTTGTAGCTCTCAGAATCAGTTTTAGTGAAAGTACATTACTGTCATAAACATTTAATAGTGTTTATTAGGCTGTAATAAAGAAAAAGAAAGGAAACAAAATATATGTACTGATGGGGTGAAGATCATACGAAAGGAAATGTAATATGTAAACTGTAAACACACTTATCTTGATTTAAAATTCAATAATTTTTATAGGCAAAAATAGTAAACATTTGTGTAGAAAAATATGCAAAATACTAATCATGTTAAACTGTAAATAGTGTCGTTGTCATTAAACTGTAAATAAACATAGCACCTGATATTTTGCAAACCACCATTTAAAAAAATGCCAAAATTCAGCCACAAAGACTTTAAAAAATATTTTGTTACAATCCTAGAGTACATCCATCCGGAATGTTTTATTTTCACTGAAAGAAAAGTTACTGAAATTATGTATTATGGTTTCATTAACACACACAACAAACGTGTCCATAGTAGGTTTACGTATACAGTATCAGAAACAGAAAAAATACATTTACACATAATTTTTTATTTGCTTTAATCAAACTGTTCAAATATTTTACTATAAAAATGCCTTTCTATTAAATGCATGGTGCTAAAAACCATACAAGCAATTTACGTGCATTTTTTAATAAAAACAATGATTTAAATAAAAAAGATCATCAAAAATATTTTTTTAAAATAAAAATCATGATTTTTATCCACCTTGTTAGAAGTTAAAATATTCATGTATTTGCCTTACTTTGTAAAAATCACATTTTTTAAAAAAAATTAGGGAACTGAGGATGGATTAATCAGTTCTCTGTTGGTATTTTGTGATATATGTATATTTTGATAATTACCAATTATTGTACAGATCCAATGTATTTGTAAATAGCCTGTGACTGATTACATAATCATGCTGTTACTGTTTCTATACAGTAAACCCTCGTTAACACGAATCCCAAGGGACCGAAAATTCAAGAGTTTGTGTTAAGAAAATTCGTGCGAACCGGGGACTCAAATTTTATTGTTCCAATACAGTTCTTTCTACACATTAACCATTTACAATACATATTATGTATGTCGTCATAGAAAACACTAATACAGTACAACAGTAATTAACTTTTTAAAAAAGTACTCACAGGTTGTTTTTATGGTGAAAAATTCCTTTATATTGTTCTTTCGCAAGATACGGTAAGACCTCTTCATAATAGCAATAATGCCTTGATCCAAAGGCACGGGATGTTACTCGTACTGGCTACGTCTTGAAGAATAGAAAAACACACCTGAACATACAACTGAATTTGTTGGTTAAATATGTATAAGCGCATTGTTGACGCGATGATCGCGATTGTCGAGCAATTGCACCCAAGTTTTAATCTTGACGTTACTCGTACTGGCTATGTTTTAAAGAATGGAAAAACATATTTGAACCCATTGTTGATCTGAATCTGTTGGTTACTATACTGTATAGGTTGATTGTTGAGCAATTTCTTACATACCTAACAGAGGAACAACAGAAAAAAGTTATGAAAAACTTTGAAAGTTCGTGTTAAATGAGATCTAATGACGCAACAGACTAAAAAAACAGTTCATAATTCGTGGTAACCGAAATTCGCGTTAACCGATAAAACTTTCTATAAGATATAATACATCCCTGCCGGGACCAACATTTTGTTCATGTTAACCGAGTGTTCGTCTTATGCGACTTTGTGTTAACGAGGGTTTACTGTATCTATAAAGGCATATTTCGTGCAGTGTTATTTTACAAAGTAAATTTCTAAGTACACAGTTTCTTCTAAAGCAACCCTATTGCAGTCTCCTGGTTAAATGCATTAATTAAGGAAGTGAATGAACCATCGAGGTTCATTATTTATGTGATCAGTTTAACAATAACAAGGAAAAAGTATCATGTTGTCTTGATTGTTGCCTCTAAAGGTTCTTTCCTTCTTGCCACCTAGGCAGAGTTGTTCTACTGCACTACAGAGAAGAAGGAAGCAATGCCAAAGCTGAAAATGACACAGTTCTTATCTACAGAAGCCAAAGGTTGTGACTACCTTATCCTGTGGCTAGATTGTGACAAAGAAGGGGAGAACATTTGCTTTGAAGTGATAAATTCTGTACAAAACAGCATGAGGAGGAATGTTTTCAGTAGTGATGTATGTATTAAATTTGTCTGACAATATTTATTAAAGTGATTTCTGTTTTGTGAAGAATTCTGACATATATATTTATTCTTTAACCTCAAGTATAAGTTGTAGTTAGTATACAAGAACATTTGTTTCATTTTTTTGTTGTTTGGTTGCTTGGAATAGATTTCTCAAGTTATGTTGTGTGAATATATCTAAGGTGTTTCACAGAGAACTGTGCAATAAATTACTGTATACTGAATTTTAATTGATATATAGTGGATTGTTTTTGGAATTCTGCTGACACCGTACTTTCATTCAGTGTCCCTCTTAATGTTATTTAGTCCACTTATTATTATTTTTTTTTTAAAAAAAAAGCTTCAGTTAGTGAAGCTCAATTCACTTCATACACAAATATACATATTATGTACCATTTTACATAAATATATACCAGGCACTTATAATCAAATTTTATATCATGTATATACCAAGTAGATGCGACCACTTTCGTGCGCTCAATCTCGTTGGAGCCTCTCATGCTTTAGCGTGCTGCACTCGTAGTGGAATGATTGACAACGTCCCACATTTCAGAGCCTAATAAGCAGCACTGTTAATCTAAAACCCATACATGGAAGGAAACCACTCTATGCAATTACAATTCTAAATCATAATTCTGTATATTATTATGTAAGACACAAATACAACACTTGAAAGTATGCAATATCTACAGACCAAAACATAAAATGGATGCACATGCTGACAGACCTGCCTAAGCAATTACAAATATTGTATCACAGTGCAACAAGTACATGTACATCATTTTTCACGTACTGAAAAGAATAATCATATTCTGCAAAATAATAAAATGCAGTTGTAACATTCAATCAAACATCATTTTAATGTGACAATAGTCGTAGAAACATAAAATGTCAGCCTAGGCAGTTGCAGCCCATAATCATCTATTTAATTTTCACATATCTTGGTAAGATATACAAAACTGCATTTTAACATGGAGAAGATGACTATGCTCACTCATTTTTCAATTTCCTTCGTCTTTTACTTCACGATCCATATTTGAGGGCCCACTGCCATAGACAAATGATGGGAAATATGTGTACTAATAGGATTAGAGAGCTCGAGTGTATTTTGCGCTCGAACGGAAAACCTATCAATTTTGTATGCCATCTAGCACTGCCCATGCAAACTATTTGCTGCTCGAGCGAAAAATGCTAATTGCAACACCAATACCAAGTAATTTAATATATTGTATTTGCTTATTAGTTAAATCTGAACTTACTGTTTATTTTGTACCAAATTATGTGATAGCAGTCAACACAGGAGAATTAAAGTTAAAATGGTATGTGATGAATTTATCCTAATATATGTCTTTTCTAAATCTGTTTATTTTATTTTATTTTATGTTGAAGTAAAAATTGGGTATAGAGCAATGTCCGAATCTCGGAGAGTAGAACATGCTTTTTTTTAACATTAAGTAATTATGTGTAATTCTGTTGCCATACCATACCAACTATGCAGTTGTGAATATGTAATAATAAAGAATTAAATGGAGAACTGAGGAAATTATAGTAAAATATCTCTGCTAAACTCGGAGTTGGACTTTTTGATACTGGAAAAAGGAATGCTTGATTCAGTGCATGACAAATAGAACATTTCAAAGAAAATGGATTAAGAAGCTTCTCTATTTTACATTGTAGGTTGTTTCGAGAGCACATTTCTCTGCAATAACAGAGAAGGACATTAAGGCAGCTATGGCCAACCTGGGTGTGCCAAATGAAAATGAGGCAAGGAGTGTAGATGCACGACAAGAGCTTGATCTGAGGATTGGATGTGCATTCACTCGCTTCCAAACCAAATATTTCCAGGTATGTTAGTTTGTGTAATGAAGTCATTGATAACTCTTCATTGTTAATTCATTCACTGTTCTCTGCTCACAAAGTAGGTTTTTCACTGAAATCTTCAGGCTTTCCATTTTCGCAATATTTTTGATTATAAGCAATCAGCATACACAAGATTGTTAAGTTGTTTGTATTTTTTTAATTTAAAATCGTTAAATACCACTTTTGTTGGAACTATTGTGCAAAAGTCGTACTATAGACTGTCTCAACCTTAGAAGTTAGTATGGAAGTAAATGGAGTACTTCCCTCTCTCTGTAATACATGCATTTTGCCAATAGCTCTGTCCTTCTCTATGACCACTGCATTGCCAGATGTTACAAAATTTATAAAATGTAAAAGTCATTAATTTCAAACAGTGAAAACAGTTCTATTTACTGACGACATTATATAACCTGATCTGAAATTTCCATAATTATACAATTTTGCAAAACGCTTATATTTTTTCTAGTAAATACTTCAAAAGCTATAAATGTCAAACCACTTGAACAACTTCGCCAGTTTTTTTTTTTCAATGGGATCTACGGTATTTGTACATATGATATTCTTTGCCTGAGTGAATTAATTTGCTTACGAAGAGAGTTTTATATATATATATATATATATATTTACATTGGATATTTTGTATAAATCATCAGACCGTAACATGAAAAAGTTGGTTAGAGAGAAACTTTTCAGTTTGTCGTGATACACATGCAGACTAGAGGTCTGCACGGGCTCGGGCCAGGCCCTCGGGCCATAAATAACCAGAACTTCTCGGGCTCGGGTCGGGCCCGGGCCTCGTGGCTATTTTGTTAGCGAATATTGTCATCGAAAAATAATTTTTAATTATTGAAATTATGGTTTACTTCGAGAATGAGAATAGGAGCACGAAGTACAACAGTGCCCATTTTTTTTTCAAATGCTGAATTGGAAAGTAATTTTAATTATGTTTTCGGGCTCGGGCCGGGCTCATGTTTACTTATTATCGGACTCGGGTCGGGTTCGGGTTTCATTTCCTCGGGCCGGGCCGGACTCGGGCCTTACAATTTAGGCCCGTGCAGACCTCTAATGCAGACCAAGGGAGAAAAGTGTTGACCATTGTTTGAAGTTATTTTTAGAATGCATTGTTACTCTACAGCACTGTAACAATAGTTGCACATATTAAACATATAATGCAAATGGGTAATAGTAAATAGTTACGTTGAAATATAGACTTTTACATGCGAATCTTGAGGTAACTATAGTTTTTCCCAAAATTTTCCCAAATTCTGAAATGTCAACATACCAGGAAAGTTAAGTGGGAAAGGTGTTGTATAAAGACTAGTTTTGCATGGAGGCAATCATGCTGTATAAATTATAACTTGTTGGTGAGATGTATGGAGAGTAATGTGACAAAATAGGTTATTTTGGTGACAGGACAGTCGAGTGATGCTGTATTTGTAAGTTGGTTTGATGCAAGTTTTGTACCTTCCTTTTCATTAGGTATTTAAGATGTTTGCATGTTCTTCAACTAATAAGAGCCTGAAAAATACAATCTTTCGGCTGTTTTCGAAAGCTTTAACAAAATTGCAAAGTTAAAATAAAAGCCTGAAAGGTAAACATGTAAATATATATTGTTTCTCACAAGTGTTCTTCTATTTCAGGGGAAATATGGAGACCTGGATGCTTCCCTTATCTCCTATGGACCCTGCCAGACACCAACACTGGGCTTCTGTGTCCAGCGCCATGATGAAATTCAAACTTTCAAACCAGAGACATACTGGGTGTTACAGGTGAGCAATTCACTAGAATCGAGGATTTTTTTAGATATACTGTATCACGAGTTGAGGACTAAAAGTGGTAAACGTTGTAAGTGTCAAAAGCAAAAATGTTGGGAAATTGCATCGTTCTGCACATCAGCCCGTAAGAACGTTCACACTAGTGACCTCTTTACATGCCCTTTGAACTACTTAGAGGGCTACCATGGCACATTACACAGTTTAACGTGGGAAACGGTGTTTGAATTATTTTGGCACTTGCAGCATTTACCAATTTTAGTCTTCAGTTCAAAATCTAAGCCATTGAACTCTGTAGTTTAGTTGTTACCATAGCACATGGTGGGAAGTAAGGAGATATTTGTTATTACCCCTAATTGAAGGAATAACTTAGAAGTTGTCAATGTTTTCACCTAAACCACCAGTGATATTCTGTACTAGTAGATTGAACCAAGATAAAAACAAGAAAATCAAGAATGGTAAGGAGGAGGTGATGGTGCAAGTTTGGGTCAAAACATAAACTCTTTTTCTGATGAAGTTTAATTACTGCAAGTACATTGTATTTGTCTTTTATTATGTTGTTATGAAGGATGTGGTAACATGGGCAATTGTGATTATCACTTACTAGTTTATAACCGAAATTGGTTACTACCGATTTCTATGAAATTGGTAATGAAACCTACTTGCAAGGAAATGTAATGCTATCAGCAGTAAAAGCTCAAATTCAAACTACTCTCATTGTTCTGTTTTACTCAGTATGAATAGATCACAATACGGTGTGATCCGTTTGAGAAGTCAGAAAAGTAAACCTTTATACATAAGAGGTTAATGTACATATCTGTGAGCACT
Source organism: Lepisma saccharinum (assembly GCF_977018435.1). NCBI lineage: Eukaryota > Metazoa > Arthropoda > Insecta > Zygentoma > Lepismatidae > Lepisma > Lepisma saccharinum. The sequence goes on from NC_139229.1 coordinate 179,715,387, forward strand.
TTGTTGTAATATAAGCACAAAGGATGTTAGTTTCGAGTGAGTGGAGGTTTACAGTCTTCAGCTGCGTGGCGACAGTAGCATGCATGTAATACTCGAAAATTTTGCATACCATACGACAGACTGTGTGCGCTGTTGTGACGTGATCACCACCTTTGTTACCATCCACATTAGCGCCACCATATGGCTGAAGTCTGTAAACCTCCACTCATTCGAAACTTACATCCTTTATGCTTATATTACAACATACTGCTCACAGATATGTACAAGAACCTCTTGTGTATAAAGGTTTACTTTTCTGACATCTCAAACAGATCACCTGGTATATCTTGTTTATTTATGTTTTTGCATCTGTACAGAATGCACAGGATGTGACATTAATTTCTTCTACCGAAGAAAAATTGCTGTAATCAACATCTGATAGCATCATGATTTTTGTTTGTTATTGTAGGTGACTGTTCAAACAAATGACGGACGAGAAGTTAATCTTGACTGGGAGAGAGTGAGGTGCTTTGATAAAGATGTGGCAACTATGTTTCTCCAGGAAGTAAGAGATAGTAAAGAAGGAAGGTAATCATGATAAGTGATTAGAATTTTAAATATTGAAGGTAGAATAGAATGCAATCTAGTGTGTGCATAGTTTGGTGTTGGTATGTCGTCTTTGTATGTTGCTTTTATACCACGTGAGCTTTTTTCAATCATTACACCCAGATAAGAGTAATTTTCTCAAAGTGAAGGCATATGAATGAATATGCAGAGTGCATATAGAATACACTATTTTTTTTCTTTCTTACAAGGGAGATTCCGAAAATAAATTTTGTGAGCCTTCGTATGCACAGAACATTTTATTCAGGAACTCGTGCACATTATCACTGTAAAAAGACACGTGTCTTCTACTTTTCCACACAGTGAACATTGAGACCCTTATTGTATCGCATAACTTGGCTGGAAAAGCCACTTGTTTCAAACTCAGTGCCCTTGATATGGATGAAGATGTTAACGGTGTGTACCACGTAATCGTTATCATTTCTGGTGTAACTGTGTCCAAACAGCATCTTCTTCAAATAAGTAAAAGTCGCTAGTTGAAAGATCAGGACTGTAGGGGGTCCCAGTGGAACCTTCCCAGAAGAACTGCTGTTGTCATTCCTCTGTGGGTTCTCACAGAACACTAGATCTGGTATCTTTTGCTGCACAATGGCTTTCAATCTTGTCAGTGGTGGAAACCATCTGCACTTATTTTGTCCATGTCTGTACTACATATATGTTTGCCACCATGTGGCATGAGCACACACTGTCAGCACATCCCTCCCTTCTGTCTACTCCTGTGCATGTCTTCTGGAGACCACATGACACTCGGTGAGACAGACGACTGTCCTGTAACTGCAGACAGTATAATGTTCCCAAATGTACTTTATGCCCAAAAATATCATTACATGAAACTTACTTTCAGAATCACCCTCATATATTTATGCTTGTTATATTTTACAGATCGTGAGGTGTTAAAAATAACAGTCCATCGATTGTTTTAAGTCCACTTGATGCTCAGATAGGCTAATTGGGAATGGATCTACAGTTAAAAGTGAAATCCAAAATACTGCTGTGCTTTCACCAAAAACCAAATGAGAGATTCCACTGACTGTTGCCAATGTATTTTTGGCAGAGGGAAGGAAGCTGAGATTGTTGCAGCACAGTTCGGTGATAGGATACTGTGAATGTCAAGCACATTTCTTTTTCTAAAAGTGTTTGTTCCTGAATTACACAGCATAAGACATTCCTAAATACGAGGAACATGTCAAAAAAAGGGCCGATAATATTTTACTTGGGACTGGCAACACTGACGAAGCTGTGCGTGCACGGAAGCATGCTTTAATATTCTGTGCCTGAATCAGAGGTATATTTCTCAGTGTGGAGGTGCGTATGTGCAAGTAGCAGGAAGTTGAAATGGCTGCTGTAATAGAAAATCCTGCCAAATGCGAGGTGAGGTCGGTGATTAGATTTCTCAACGCAAAAGGACTGAGTGCAACTGACATTCATCAGGAATTGTGTGCCATTTACGGACCAACAGTAATGCTTGAAGGAAAGGTAAGACAATGGTGCCGTGCATTTCAAGAAGGACGTTCAAATGTTCATGATGACGAGCAGAGCAACAGGCCTAGCTTTCAGACGGACGACCTTGTGCAACGTGTTGATGAGAGAGAGCGATCCAATCGCCGTTTCACCATTACTGATCTAGGCAAGGAGTTTCCTGAAGTGTCTGATAAAACATTGCACCAAATTGTAATGGACAATCTGTGTGCGAGGTTGGTGCCAAAAATGTTGACAAACACTGACAAAGATGTCAGAATGAAATCAACACATGATTTTTTGGCCCGCTGGGAGAAGGATTAGGATGACTTGTTTTCTCACATAGTGACTGGAGACTAAACCTGGATGGCGTATGTCACTGGTGAGTCAAAGCAGCAATCCATGCAATGGTGTCACTCCAATTCACCGAAACCAAATAAATTCAAGCAAACACCATCACTTCACAAAATCATGGTAACCCTGTTTTGGGACCAAAAAATTGTAATCCTCGTGGAATTCCTGGTATATATCCAGAACAGCACTTGAAGTCCATTGTTAGCTGCGGGATGTTTGGTTGAGCCTTGTCAGCATGCAGGAGGGAAGGGGCTGCTTTGCAAAAATGTTTCTAGCTGGTATCCCCCTTGCAATTCAAGCACTCCTTCAGAATAAGTTCCACTAAACCAAGTTGAGCCTCCCTGATGGTAATGCTGCTGCCTTGCACAAGGGGTCCTGATTTCATTCCCCTGAGGTACATTGTAGAGTGGATCCGATCCCACTTTTAAACTGTAAGTCCAGTCCCCCCTTTAGCCTGACTAGGCATAAAGTGGACTTAAAACGGAGAAACAAAAATGGGGAAGTAATAGACCAAGGCGTTGTTTTAGGTAGATGTCATCATGACTCATCCAAGGTAAATAATTTTTGATTATTTGTTTTACTCATTAGTGTCTTGTATGAACATGATAACTTATGCACACACATAGGTACTTCATAACACAATGATTATCACGAGGATTTATAAAAACAACGATTTAATACTAAACTTACAAAACCATTTCTAAGATGGTTGCCACTGATGTGGGCTGCAGGAATCATCTGAATACGATGTAGAAGGTTTGTCTTCTGGTGCCACTGCACCACTGCCATTATTTCCACTTTTTTTCTGTAATGAATGAGTCTTCATTGCAGAAAACTGATTTGCCATCTTCACCTGTATCTGTATTCATTCATCAGCATCTTCCTCCTTCTTCTGGCTTCCAATATGATATCTATGTATCTTTCTTGTTTTGTATTAACTTCAACTGATCTTCGTGCACAACCCTGTTTCTACCTTCAACATTCACCAGCCATATACCTTTGCTTTTCCGTGCTATAATTTTTCTCTTGGCATACCTCATAGCATTCCTCTTGTTCTTAAATGGTAGCATAACCCATACAAAACCACCTCTTCTGCTTTATCCCTTTCGTAGTCTTGATTTATTATTTCTTCTATTTGGGCATCAAATTTATTCCTTGGAATGTAGGAAAAGATAATTTGCTGTGTCGTTTTGTCACCTGATGCATGATATTCGCTTCTCAAAGCCACCAATGCTCTCTGCAATATAACCAACCAAAGGTTGGGTATACATCCCCAATACATACAGGCAGCACTCCACTCCAACCAAAGTACAAGGCCAATTCAATTCAGGTAGAATTAATAGGAATAGACATTCCCAGATATGTTAAGATTAACAGAAATTAGGCCTAATTAGTAAAAATATGATATAACATAGAAATATTAAGTAATTAATGAGCCCCAGACCAAAATTCATTGGTTATCATAAAAACAACCTTTTGTTGATAGGTAGAATTCAGAGAGCACATGTTATTTTTCATGCAAATTTTTTATTAATACAGATATTTTCAGGATAACATTTGTGCAAGCACAAATTAACTTGCTTTCCCTGAAAATAACTCCAAGTCACAATTATATGTGCAAACAAACCACAAAAACATCAAAAAATCGATGTTTTTGGACAAAAGACAATCGGTCTCACAGCACCAGAGCCATCTGGTGAGAGTCAGTGGAACTAGCCCTGACTAGACTGCCATCTATTGGGCTTCTCAAGGTACTTGATTAAGGCAAGTAACACAAAGTGCTGTGAACCAATCAGATGGCCTCATGGGCGTGGCTACCAGACAATGAGTCTGAGATAGCTTTTAACATGAGAGGAAGCCATCTTGATTTCACTCTGTGTGAATAGTTGGTACAGTTAACATCGCTCCAAGTTTTGGGCCAGAGTAGGCCAGTGGAGAGAGGACAATGGAATAGCCATTTGTGTTCCAACATGTGAAGTATCTATTAAAAGGTTGGAAATAGTCCTGTAGTGTATAATATGGACGAATTACAGCACTTGAAGTGTCATAAAGTGCATGGAACCAATATCCATGAAAATTCGGAAATTTTCAAAACCACATGGTGAGGACAATGAGCCTCCAGGAAACCATGATGCTTTGTATCCAAAGACATCCACGATTATTCGGCCCATCCTTTGTGATATAGCTCCCTGAAACAGTTCATTTGCAAGCCAATACCCATATGTCTTAATATACCGCTATATTTTTAGTGCAGACCCACAAAAATCCCCCATTTATAGTTGGAGTGACAAGTGTGTGCAACAAGGCCCAGGTGTGGTAAGGTGAATGCAGAATATGTAAGTACCATGTTTTTGTTACCCATTTTGTTGGTTTCCTATGTAAGAACAAACCTATAAGTTTGTGCAGTGCTTGTATATAGTTAAATGTGATATTTCCCAGAATATTAAATGTGTCTTTCCAACATCTTGATCTATCAATTCATATTTGGGCGGGTAAGTCCGGGAAGCGTACCTCTCGCTCCGGAATAACTAGGCTGAAAGTCCCTATGATAAACCAGCAATCATTCCTCGGAATGGATGCTGGTCTACTGGGGACATCCTCCATGTTAATGGTCACTGGAGGACAGCGTAGAGCTGCACGGGGATGGGTGCGTCCAGGTTGCACAGCAGAGTAGTTTCGTAGGTTCAATCAAGCCCAGAGTGGGAGAGTAGGTTAGGTTAACCTATCCTATTGTTCGGCAACGTAACCTGGAGGCACGTATCCCTGGACCAGCCGCGTAGACGAAGCCATTCGACTCCCGAATATATCGTCTGTCTTTTGTCTCGCTCGCAAACGCGGATCGCAAGATTATGAGACTCAATACCGGCACTCCCCAAATATGAATACCAGATCAAGGTCGCTGGAACGGCCAGCAGGTCGTGGGTTCCCACCCAACGGTAGTGCAAGTACCATGAATAACCCCCAATTTGACCTCATTGTATCAATGCTCCAGGAGCAAGCGAAAGTCTCTGAAAGCGTTAATCAGAAACTTGATGTTCAGGGTAGGGAATTTGCCAAGGCATCGGCGGAAGTAAATAGGAAACTTGAAGCCGTAAGGACGGAATTCCAGGCCAGACTGGACTCCATCCACAATGCCACCACAAAGACCTCAGAATTGTTAACCAAGCAAGTAGCGACCAACACCAATAGAATTAACCAAATAGAGATCCAATGTAATGACTTAGAGTCAAGGTTAGAAAGGGATTTTACACAAGTGTCAGGCCAGATTTCGCAACTGAGGGAACTCGTTGGCGAAGTGCAAGGCGGTGACAATCAGACCACCACAGCTCAAATTCTAGGGAGGTTAGATGCCCTAGAAAACATATGCAGAGAGCTCACTTGCAGTGACCACATGGTCACGATCGAGAACAGGGTTCTCGAGCAAGTGAGGAAGGAAATGCCGAACTGCCAGGCGGAAGGCCGCAGCTCGCATGTATGCATTTCCGAGGGCCAAGTCACTGAGCAGCGCACCTCCTCACAACAAAGGGTTGGTGAGGAGCAGCTGCCAGCAGAACAAGGGTCTGACAATGCAAGCCTGATGAGGATTCTTGCTTGCCTGGAAGGGATGGAGAGACGAATTACTCAGTCCGCCCTTCCGCTGATGTCAGCTACCAAGCCCGTCTCACCTGCACGGAATGTGTCTGTCCACCAGGCCTTGTACCGAGCCAAACGACGACCTAAGGGTTACGAAAGCTCTGACCAGAGTAGTGGCTATGTGTCTCCCCCTAACAAGTACCACCCACTTGGTAACTCCCCGGAATCCAATTCCGAAAGCTCGGACGCCGAAGTCCGCAGCCAGAGGAAGAGGAAGAACCGGAGGAGGAACAAGAGCAAACCTAGGGTTAGGTTTGCTGATCTCAAACAGCTCCCAACCTTTAACGGGCAGGGGAACAGGCTGGCCTCCGATTTTGTGCAGGAGTTTGAGAGAGGTCTCACTCTCCTGGAGGTAGATTTGGCGGATGCCCTCCAAATAATCTCGTTCTGTCTACGGGACGAGGCAGGGCAGTGGTACGAGAGGAACGAACGAAAGTTCAAGTCCTACTCAGATTTTAAAAGGCAGTTCCTCTCATATTTCCAAGGGGATGGGTGGAGAGCTTCTTCCCTTGCGAAGGCTCTCAACGAAAGGTACAACCCATCCCAGCATAGATCAGTGCACAAATATTTCTGGCGCCAAGTCAAAATGATTAGGCTTGCGTTGCCAGAAATCGCCGACAACCAGGTTTTCACCCACGTTGTGCAACAGCTGCCGCGCAGCTTGAAGGACCAGTTAATCCTGGCTCCCTTCGTCTCTCTTCAGGAGGTGGCCAACTCCATACTTCGGTATGAGAGTGTGCAAGTGCCACAATATCCTGAGAGGGAAGTTGCAAGGCCAGCACGACCCAATTACGGGAAAACTACGACTCGCATTAACCGGACCTATGTGAGTCGTGGTCAGGGTGAAGCGAGCGGTTCGTCCAAAAAGGACGACGCTCACATGTGCAAATCTGCGAGGGGCTCCCGGCCTAAGGAGTACCCAAACAGAACCAAGGTAGACCGGAGAAAGGGTGGAACATCCCAGCGTAAGAGTTCCGCCAGCTCACACGGGTCTTCCGAGCATCTCGCTGAGGTGCATCCAAATATGCACAACCAGGGAAACTAGGTAGGCAACGTCCTGACGTGGGGAAGGGCGATGCCAAACCTAAACCTATCCCACAATGTTCAGATTCATGCAAGCACACTCCACTGATAAATCAATATCAGGCAGTGGGTGATTCAATGTTGTCACGTCTTGCGCAAAGAAAATTCGGGTATCCTGTCCAAAGAGACAGTGATGGTAATTACCACATCGGACTTTGCATATCTGGACAATCCTCAGCGCAGTTGCTCAGTGCTTTGAGAAGGGAAAAGTGTGTACATAAAAATGTGTTATTAATGGTATCCACAAATGATATGCTCCGAGGGAAGGACACCAACCAGGTGTTCCAGAACCTCCAGGATATCATTTACACCCTAAAGAGGAAAGGTGCTCAGAAGGTCATTGTTCTGACTCCTCCACCAGTTCCCAGGTTAGCCAATGAGAACCGACACAGGTTCTGGGCCATGTATGACTCACTAATTGCAAAAATATTATCCCTTGATGATAATAGCAATGTAAGGGTTCTGGATTCCTCATCGAAATTTGTGCACAAGGGCCAAGAAATGAACATGTCGCTGTTCGAAGAAACCATGGGTTACGGTCAAAACATGAGACCCGACCTGGTTCACTTCAGCCCACGAGGTATGGATGCCATACTCAATGCACTCGATGAGGTAAAATGGTTCACCAAACCAGGTCACACACCCAAGGGTAAACAAATGGGATCTCAACAGAGTGAGATGAATGCCATTCTGCCCTACGACCAACCCTCGGGAAACTAGCCAGTGCTGCTCTCGCAGGGGGTGATGGTGGCCAGGGTGTAACAATTCCTACTCGGTTAGTAAGCATGGAATTCAATAGTGAGGAAACTCATTGATATATATTTTATACATTTTTCACTTCCCCAAAGAATCATATTAGACAATGGTCCCCAGTTAGGGCCAAACAATTCACTCAGGAACTCCGTTATGGAACACTTCCATATTCCTACAGGTGAACAAACCGAATGGGATCAGCAATTGTTCATGGCTGTATCCCGGACGGCCGAAAGGCGAAACAAAGCCAACAATAAGGTAAATGAGTCACAGCAAAACAGAACTGTGATCAAAGTGTATGATTTAGTTTTTCTTAAATCCCATCTCCAAAGCAAAGCTCTAGAGGGACAGACCCACAAATTGTTCCACACCTTCTTCGGTCCATTAGTTTGTAGTGATCAGGTGACGGATAACATATTTAATCTTGTTCATTGTGTTAGCGGTAAGAGCCTACCCAACCAACATGTCAATAACATGAAGTTGTGGAGGTGTAGCTATAAGGTGTATAGTCATTACATTGAGAAGCTCAGACTACTACATCCGGTGTTAGCATCAAGAGTACCTCAAAGAAGTTAATTCAAGCCAAGGGGCCTCTGAATTCAACGAGGACTCAACCTCAATCCCGACGGGGTGCAGCCGTTTCCCTACGACTTGCTTTGTCTGTTGGTAAGACGAGTAACTGCGCACAAATGGCTCCACCCTCGTACCCTTGTGATACTTCCCCATGGAAACTGTAGATGTCTGCTCGTCAGCTCTACGTTTCTTCCTAAACCCGATATCAGTAGGACCTAGGAGAGAAGTACGCGACGGTACGGCTCCTGCGCTATAGTATTAGTCGCATAAGAGGTATTGGTATCCCTCTAGCGCATCCAGGGTAAGACGCACGGATAGGAGTGTACAACAGGTACAAGATGAGGAGAAAAAGCTACACATTTTTTGAACACTAGTATTAATATATGTTAAAGGTCAGAGGTTTTGTGGATGAGGTTCTGTCTGGTCTGTGACATTCACCCATTTGTACATAGGGTAGAAAAATTTATGTAAAGATCATGTGAGGGATTATTTTATCATTGTATACAAAAGTCAATTTCAGTGGTGTATACAAGAGTTTTTCATTATTATGTACAAAAGATTATTTCATTGTTGAGTGTATGAGTCAATTTCATTGTTGTATACAAAAGTATTACTTCAGTATTATATGCCAAGGCAATTTCATTGTGGTATAGAGGGTAATTTCATTATTGTCTACCAAGACCATTTCTTTGTTGGACACAAAAGTGAGTCCAACCGTCATATAGAGATTTATTTCCCTATGAGTACAAATCTATGCTAGATCACTCACTACCAATCAAGCAAAATATTGTTTAGCAATCATTGGGTATGTGCACTACCGATGGGTTAGGTTCGACCAAACCAGGGTTAGCGGTAATAGAAATATGCAAGCACCCCCAAACATATAGGGTTGTTTATGAGGAACAACCCAAAACCAACAAGGGTAAGGTCAAAGCCTGCGTGTGAAGTGGGGCCAGTGAGTACATCACTCCAACTCCCCCTCAGTGTCACCACAAAACCCCGGAGCAAACATACAAAAGTGCATGGTGTCATAGGCAGCAGCAGGCCCACAAGCATATTATACCAGGAACTAGAGACAATCTTTTCAGCGTTCCAGCAATATGGGGAAGCAGGGAGTGTGTCAGGGGTTCGTAATCGAACATTGACATCCAGAAACGAACCACCATGACAATCCTACAAACTTCACAAAATGAGTGCATTCCACAGATTGTACACAATCCCAATGGACAGCCAGGTCGAAGCATTGCTCGGCCAAGCGAGCAACAAAAACTTTTGATGGCAACGCAAAGTGCACAAAGCCAGGCGACAGGGATCTCCACCTAAGGAGATATTGAAGAACAATTGTGAAGTGATCAAATGTGGACAACATACCAAGGTGTATGATGAACATTTTTTGAAGGTACTGCACCCTCAAGTGAATGAGGGGCAGAGACAAGTAGATACACATACATCTAAAAATTACTATGCAGCTCAGGTCGAGTACAAAAACTGTATTCAGTGCGACAAAAAGCAGACATTATAACATGAACATTTATTGAAAACGTTTAAGTGTGTGTTATTAACCATGTATATACCGTCTAGGAAATCGTTCGATATATCGAACAGAACAATATCTCAAACATATATCCAAGTGACGGGCAAGAATAATTGCAAATTTATTTTTCTTTCATGTATATGTTCTTTTCGGACCAGCATGGTCATAACGATTCAGTGTGTATATAAATATTTTTGTGTATGTATTTGGGTATAGTGTAGTAAAGGGTAAAGAAAAATGATCCGCTTCACGTATCCTTTTTCTTTTCCCGAGGGCCCGGGATATGTATAACCAACCAAAGGTTGGGTATACATCCCCAATACATACAGGCAGCACTCCACTCCAACCAAAGTACAAGGCCAATTCAATTCAGGTAGAATTAATAGGAATAGACATTCCCAGATATGTTAAGATTAACAGAAATTAGGCCTAATTAGTAAAAGTATGATATAACATAGAAATATTAAGTAATTAATGAGCCCCAGACCAAAATTCATTGGTTATCATAAAAACAACCTTTTGTTGATAGGTAGAATTCAGAGAGCACATGTTATTTTTCATGCAAATTTTTTATTAATACAGATATTTTCAGGATAACATTTGTGCAAGCACAAATTAACTTGCTTTCCCTGAAAATAACTCCAAGTCACAATTATATGTGCAAACAAACCACAAAAACATCAAAAAATCGATGTTTTTGGACAAAAGACAATCGGTCTCACAGCACCAGAGCCATCTGGTGAGAGTCAGTGGAACTAGCCCTGACTAGACTGCCATCTATTGGGCTTCTCAAGGTACTTGATTAAGGCAAGTAACACAAAGTGCTGTGAACCAATCAGATGGCCTCATGGGCGTGGCTACCAGACAATGAGTCTGAGATAGCTTTTAACATGAGAGGAAGCCATCTTGATTTCACTCTGTGTGAATAGTTGGTACAGTTAACATCGCTCCAAGTTTTGGGCCAGAGTAGGCCAGTGGAGAGAGGACAATGGAATAGCCATTTGTGTTCCAACATGTGAAGTATCTATTAAAAGGTTGGAAATAGTCCTGTAGTGTATAATATGGACGAATTACAGCACTTGAAGTGTCATAAAGTGCATGGAACCAATATCCATGAAAATTCGGAAATTTTCAAAACCACATGGTGAGGACAATGAGCCTCCAGGAAACCATGATGCTTTGTATCCAAAGACATCCACGATTATTCGGCCCATCCTTTGTGATATAGCTCCCTGAAACAGTTCATTTGCAAGCCAATACCCATATGTCTTAATATACCGCTATATTTTTAGTGCAGACCCACAAAAATCCCCCATTTATAGTTGGAGTGACAAGTGTGTGCAACAAGGCCCAGGTGTGGTAAGGTGAATGCAGAATATGTAAGTACCATGTTTTTGTTACCCATTTTGTTGGTTTCCTATGTAAGAACAAACCTATAAGTTTGTGCAGTGCTTGTATATAGTTAAATGTGATATTTCCCAGAATATTAAATGTGTCTTTCCAACATCTTGATCTATCAATTCATATTTGGGCGGGTAAGTCCGGGAAGCGTACCTCTCGCTCCGGAATAACTAGGCTGAAAGTCCCTATGATAAACCAGCAATCATTCCTCGGAATGGATGCTGGTCTACTGGGGACATCCTCCATGTTAATGGTCACTGGAGGACAGCGTAGAGCTGCACGGGGATGGGTGCGTCCAGGTTGCACAGCAGAGTAGTTTCGTAGGTTCAATCAAGCCCAGAGTGGGAGAGTAGGTTAGGTTAACCTATCCTATTGTTCGGCAACGTAACCTGGAGGCACGTATCCCTGGACCAGCCGCGTAGACGAAGCCATTCGACTCCCGAATATATCGTCTGTCTTTTGTCTCGCTCGCAAACGCGGATCGCAGCAATAAATCTTCAACGTTGACATGCGAATTCTTATTCAGTTGCTCCCGTACAGCACAGTCTAGCTTTGTTTTCACTGTCTGCACGTAGCACTTGACCTGACCACTGCTTTCAGGGTGGTATGCAGGAGAATGATACAGATTGATGTGACGTTCATCACAGAATGCTTTGAATTCCGGAGATGAGAATGGGGGACCATTATCCGCCACAATACACTTTGATAGTCTGAAATTAGGAAAATGTTTGATTAGATAACTCTTTTTACCTCTTTAAATGAAGTAGATGAAACTCTATTACAATCTACCCATTTGCTATATGTATCCACTATTATTATATAAGTGATGCTTCGGTACACAAAAAATCTATATGCAATCCTTTCCCACGGATGTCTGCATTTAGTTCATGCACTATACTTCTTAGCACTTGTATTTGGCTTGACAACCTCGCAAACTTCACATTTATTTACATATTCTTCGATAGCCTTATCCATTCCTGGCCACCAATATCTTTCTCTGAGCATTACTTTCATTTTTACAATTCCGCAATGATCTTCAGGAGCTATCTGAATAATGAAATTTCACACTCCTTTGGGAACAACCAGTCTCCGACCCCAATACAGTAACTCATCCGTAATGCTTAATTCTGCCTGTCTTCTCTTGTACGCCAACAGTTCCTTCAATTCATCTCCTTTCAATGATCTTCATGGGCTCTGCATGATCTTCATGAGCTTTCTGAATAATGTAATTTTGCACTCCTTTGGGAACAACTAATCTCCGACCCCAATACAGTAACTCATCCGTAATGCTTAATTCTGCTTGTCTTATCTTGTACACCAACAGTTTCTTCAATTCATCTCCTTTCACTTCTTGTGGCCATCCATTATGGCAATAAGATTTCATTAACTTAAGATTTTCATCCCTTTGACAATACGTCAAAATCGCCTGCTTTGCATTCTGCGTAAGCGTAACCTCGTTGGTACAGAAATTCCTCTTGTCTGGGATCATCATCATGTATGTCAGGAAGTGGCAATCTTGACAACATGTCTGGATCTTCAACCTTTTTAGTACAAATCAGTTTATATGTGAATGAAGCCAAAAATAAACACCACCTTTGAATGCGTGGTGACAGGAATTGGCTTTTCCATAGGTAATAATTGCTTACCCAGCATTGAATCATCCTATATTTCAAACGATCTACCTTGTACATATTTTTTGAATTTCCTCACTGCATATGCACAGTCGGTGCAGTGGGAAAGGTGACTAATGAGAAGTGAAAGGCAAGACATTGTGGATTGGTAGTTTATAATAACGTTTATTCAAAATATAGACCTTGTGAGTCAATACATGCACTGTAGCAGTTGTAGAACTTTGTGAAGCAGTCTTGGTACTCCTGTTTTGGAATTGCCTCCAAAATCGCAGCCTTTTGGATGTCTGGAATGGTGTCGAAACACCTTCCTTTCAATGCCAATTTCAGTTTTGGAAATAGTCAGAAGTCGCATGGAGCTAAATCTGGAGAATATGGGGGGTGATTGAGCTCCACTATACCTTTTTTGGCCAAAAAACTGGCGTACCAACCTGCTCTTGTGCACGGGTGCATTGTCATGCAACAGAGACCATGAGCCCTGTTCCCGATATTCAGGCCGAACTCTACGAATCCTGGCCAGTAGACGATGCCAAGCACCCACGTATTACTCAGCGTTCACAGTGAGACCGTCTGGAGTGAATTCCTTGTGGATGATGCCTTTGGAATCTTAAGAAAACCGTAAGCAGGATTTTGATTCAGCTCTTCTGCATGCACACTTTCTTTGCTTTTGGAGAGCCTGGACCCTGGACCATCACAAAGTCTTGCATATCACTTATACACGTTCTTACGGCTCAATGCCTCAATACCATAAACAGTTTGAATCATTTGAAACGTCTCTGTTGCACTTTTTCCCAACTTGAAACACAATTTAATGAAACACAATTTAATGTTGGCACATTGATCTGTTTCCGACCGACGTTCAGCAGGTACTGTCAGTCACAAGATCCGTATGTGTCGACAGTCGATGCTAGTGCTTTGCAAATTTGCCGAAAGAAAGTCAAAATGTGTCGCTACGTAGTACATATACTTCTCCATAGATGGCACTGGTGGTTTCATGGCAAAGAAATCAGTCACCTTTCCTAGTGGACGGACTGTGTACGATATACAAAGCCTCTTTCTCCTGCATAGGATACTTTATCTCATGCTTATTTAATGTACATGAAATGCATTCAATCGTACGCAATTCCCCTTGCACTTTATAGCATAATTGCACACCTAATCCATTTTGTGATGCGTCACACTGTATAATAACTTCTTTATTCTGGTAGTATGGAACAAGGACCTTGGTATTTTGCAAAGCCAGTTTAGCTGCTTCGAATTGCCACTGACAATCATTTGTCCATTGCCATCGTACATTTTTTTTCAATAAATTGTAAAGATCTGACAAGATAACTGACAAATTAGGCACACATCTTCTGTAAAATTTAATACCTCCAAGAAAAACCTTTAATTTTTGGTGTTGCAATGACGTGGACAGTGTATCAATGCATGCAGTTTCTTTTCAGAAGGATGTATTCCTTCTTTACTTAAAGTATATCCTAAATAAATCAATTTTCTTTTTGAAGAGTGAGCACGTGCTCCAATTAACCTTAATATTGTACTCTTTCAAACAGTTTAAAACTTACAAGTGTTGTGGTAACTGCTTGCTCTAAAACCTTGCTAACAATAAGCAAATCATCTTGGTATGGAATAACAAAATCTAATCCCTGTAGTATGCTTTCTATAGTTCGTTGAAAGATTTGTGATGCGATCCGTACACCAAATTGCAATCTAGCTAGTATGTATGCTGTATCAATCCCCATGGGGTATTCATTACGAGCAACTGCTTAGCTTGTTCATCGAGTTTTATTTGAGGGTAAGTACTTCTGAGATCCAAGGTAACAAGCACATCGCATCCGTTAACTTTTGGAAACACTTTTGTCTATACTGGGCAATGGATAAGTTACATTTTCAACATACAGAAGGTCGACCCACGTATATGTGTCCGATTTTGAACAGTCACCCCTGTGCACAGAATCGATCGATCCAAGTGGTTAAAAGCGTGGGAGGACGGTTAGAACCTGTAGTATCGTGGCACTATCGCGAGCGTGTGTTGTGTGCATCATGGCTCCTAAGGTGAACCGTTTTTGGGAGGGCTACGTAGTTTCACTTTTCCACGCCAAATATTCTGTGTCAAAAATTCAGAAACAGTGCAAAGAATATGGATGTACCTTGGGTTCGACGACCATCAAGAACATAATCAAGTGGCATAAAAACCACGAGGTTCCAGCTATTCAGTTGCCCACCAGGGGTCGAGGAAGTGAGCATGCACTGCAGTGGTGTCACCCGTGTCTCAGAAGTTGCATCGAATGGCACTATCAGGAAAAACCCTCGACGCAATATGTGATGGCCACACGACTCCATGTGGCCCAGTCAACTGTGAACCGCACCCCGTGTGAGAAATTAAACCTCCGGAAGGTTTTTAAAAGCCGTGATCATTACCTCAGTGAGGCCTATCGGTGTAAGGTCTCATCACATACATCTTGTTCTACCCAGAACTTTTTGCAACAGATGGCAACAGACACCGGCATTCGGGCTATTCCATTTCACGATATACCGGTGAAGTTACCGGATGCGAGTCCCATGGATTTCTGTGGGTTTGGTCTACTGAAACGGGCACTTTCCTCTCATCGTGTCACCACTCTCCGGGGCCTGTGGAAAGCCTGGCAGGAGGAATGGCAGAAGAGTCCACTTCCTGTACTTCATCATAGCCTGCTACAATGGAAGTTACGGTGCAGGGCTATTGCCAAGACACACAGTGATCACATTGAGGCCAACCGATGGTGGTCCCGTGGATTTTCATAAGGTAACTGCTAGTCCAAAATGGGACACATATGCGCAGATCGACCAACTGTATTTATTCACAGTGTTCTTGAAACTGCAGCAAAGCCTCAAATTACCATCATTCTTACACACAACGACCACAGTACTCGCCCAATCACTTGAATCAATCTTTTCTAGAATGTTTTGCTCAATTAATTTCTCTAATTCAGACTTAACTTTCTCATGTATACCATACGGTATATTATAACATTTCTTAAAAAATGGTGTAATTCCTTGTCTCATTGGAATTGTGTCAGTAAAATGCTTAATTGGCTGTGACAAATCATTATTGAACAACTCTTTATGCTCATTCTTAGTAAATTTAATTAATCCTTGCATATGACACGAAGTGATCAGATTTTCACATTGGCCATCTGCAATTTAATCAATGTTTGCCCTTGCACAATTTTCAACTTGTCAGCTGTTAACATAGACGAAATATGAGTAGTGTCTTGATACACATTTAATGATGACCTCAGTTGAGATAAACTAATGTGAAAATCAGGCAATAAATGCATAATTCATTGTCTTGCCATCAATGGATATTTTAAATCACATGCCACTACATATAAATCTAGTATTTTATCTATATGTTCATAACAAACTCGTACATTAATCTTCCCAATTAACGGCAAAGTG
Source organism: Lepisma saccharinum (assembly GCF_977018435.1). NCBI lineage: Eukaryota > Metazoa > Arthropoda > Insecta > Zygentoma > Lepismatidae > Lepisma > Lepisma saccharinum. Next base: position 179,731,848 of record NC_139229.1, read on the forward strand.
ATACTGCTAGCACATCGTAAAACACAATCAGGTTCCAGATATTGCAAACCATGCAGTTGACTATCACAAAATTCTTTACTTACAATTGAAACTGGGGAACCTGTATCTATTTCAAAGTTCAACACAGTCTCATTAACATTGAGAGCAATTACATATTTGGAGGAATAAACAAACTTACTAGTAGCTTTATCACAATGAACTATTTTCATAGGCAATAAAGAATGGTCAGATTTAAGATATGGTTGCAACGAAGCTGAACTTTCATTATAGTGAAATGAATCACATGCAACCGATCCTTCTTGCATAGAACTATTTTCTATATTTAATTCCATGGTAATAATTCCAACCCTTAATTCATTTACATCTAACACCGAACTGTTTACTTCATCCAAAGTAACAGGTTCAATAGCCTGCACAACATTAGCCTTGTACTTGCTACAAGGCTTACTACTATTAGCTTCTTTATTGCGCTATAACTTGAAACACTGGGAAACATCATGACCAAACTTGTTACAATATCTGCACTGCTTGAAATATTGTTTCTTTCTTTCCCGGTCATTTTTACTTCCCTCATTATCTGCTTGTTTTTGTCCTTAAATAAGATTGGATTCACTTTGCCTAATATTTTGGAACTTCCATCCATCCTGTTTTGGATTAGAATGGGCACTGGAGCTGAAACGCATATCGCCCTTGTACATATTTACCTTTGTGTGATTAGTGTTCATAAAATTTACATTGGCGTATATCTGCTTCTTGTTTTTCCATCTGCTTTGCTACCTCAAAAGCTTTGTGAATTTCAATTACATTATCAGCAATTAGTTTGTTGCGAATAGTGTTAGATCTGATACCACTAATTAATGAATCAAATAAAGCAATGGAAAGAAACTCACCATACCACATTGCTCTCCGATCTTTCTTAATCTTCTCACAAAATCTTCTATTTGTTCGTCTTCCTATTGTACACATTTTCTAAGTTTCAACCTTTGCTCATATAGCTTACTTCCAATGACAGATATTAATCTAGGAACTTTTTGTCCTCTGGAATAACTTGGGTTTGACAATAATTATCAAAGCACTCCAAATAAGCTACTATCGATCCATCTTGGGGATTATATTTATCAAAACCAGCTATTAGAGCCATTATACATTTACACTATAACTTGAAGCTTAGAAGTAATACATACTTATCCTCCATTTCTAACTAATTTCTCGTCGCCATATATATATATATGTTATGTATGAATGCAGAGGTTAACTTATGCACACACGTAGGTACTTCATAACACTGATTATCACGAGGATTTATAAAAACAACGATTTAATACTAAACTTACAAAACCATTTCTAAGATGGCTGAACTTAAAATTTCGTAATCCACAACTTTACAAACAATTGAATGTTGACACAGATATTATGGACACTTAACAATTAGTAAAATACATCATATATTACAACGAATCCAATGATTTTTAGCTATCTTACGTTCAGTAGGAGTATGTATGAGTACAATGAAATAGAGTACAAAGTAGGGATGGGACATTAATCTGTACTCTATATATAGGCATATCGGTTTTTCGGTAAAAGTACTGATTATTTTACCGATCTGATATATTTATAAATATCTTATAATTTAGTGCAAAAGTCTGCCATTTTGTTATAATTTTCATGGATAATCTCAATGCCCTACTTTTTAAAGAAGTAAATGTCGAAATATACAACTTCTTTTGCACTGCAATCACCTGGAAACAAGTCAGTGAACTATTCAGGTTCTTCAAGGACCAGTTGGAATTTTATATGGATTGGTAGAATATCGGTTGTCGGTATCGGCCAAAATTTCATATCGACCCATCTCCAGTACAAAGTTATTTCTTGACAGAAATTAATAGATATTTACAAAATTTTATAAACTATAAATCAGGGATGTTGTGTATCTCTGTGTTATTATTCATGTGTATGATTGTGTTGCTCATGATTTTTCTCTGTACATTTTAGGGTGACTAGTGTTACAACGAAGGAGAAAGCAAAATCCCGTCCCCTGGCTCTGAATACTGTGGAGCTGATGAGGGTGGGAAGCTCTGGACTTGGCATGGCACCCCAACATGCAATGCAGATAGCAGAAAAGTTGTACACACAAGGCTACATCAGTTATCCTAGAACTGAGACCACACATTACCCTGAGAATTTTGATTTGTTGTAAGTTATCTCTTTATTGCTCAGGTTGCATGCTAATTCTCACAAATAGATTTGAAATTAGGAAAAATGATACTGAAAACTGCATCAAGTAGCATGTGATGCATGTTGGGTATGTAAGAAAAGCTCATAGAAATGTTAGAATGTGAGATAAAAAGTCTAGGGAGGTTATAACCAGCTGGATTTGCTAGTGCAGAGATGAGATGAAATCTTAAAATATTGAAGTTTGATTCATAGTAAAGAACTCAAATTTCCAGTCAAATATGGGATCACTTCTTATCTGAAGATTAGGCACACAGGAGCTGTACTATGTAGAAATTTTAGCACTAGCAGAGACTATCCCACACAGGTAAAACAGTGGCAGCAAAAGGCGAAGCAAGGCTGGCTCGGTAGCTCAGTGGTAGAGCAATGGCACCATATGCAAGAGACCTGGGTGTGAGTCCTGGTAGAGGACTGAATTTTTTCGATCAAATTTCTACATACTTCTTATCTGGTTTTACATCTAATATCAACAAGCGATATCAGAGTGCAAAGAAGGGAAAATTTTTGCAGTGTTCTTTGATTTGAAACTTAAAATCTTTGTACTGTGCAGACAACATAACTTGACAGTTGAAATTTTCCATTTACTGCTTACATGTGAGTTCTCACAGCCATCGATATCATCGAGTGAAAGAGCACGACAGGCTCTTCCTTAAGATTTCTCAGTATGGAAATTGTTGAAATTATTCTTTAGGGGAGACCGGGGTAATTAGAACATGGGGTTATTGGAACATGTTAATGTAGAATAATTTAAAACGAAAAGACTGGTGTAATAACATTTCATACCTATGTACCTACACTAAACCTACATGCAGAAAATTTGTTATTGGAATAACTACACAAAAGTAAGTTTTATTTGACTTTTATTATACACCTGCAAAAATGATGTGACGCATGCTTGGTGTTTCTCTGCTTTTGCATATACTGGATGTGAATGAAAGAACCCTTTCAAAATTTTCTTCACCCCTATAATAAAACATAAGGGCACACATCATTTCATGTGAGTTTGGTTCTCTATGGGCAATTTGCCTGGTTTTTATAAGCAAAGTTCTTATTACCCCAAAAATTTCTGCAAATGCGTTATTAGAACATTGCGTAATTTGCTTGATTTCGCTTGGGTATACTAGATTGTACATGTAACTATTAGAAGTTTTTTCTTTACTACATTGTAGAATGGCTTGTAACCTTTCAAATAAATCATAGAACACTGATTTTCATTCACACATATTTGCTTCACAGCTGGGAAATTGAACTTTATGAAAAAAAGACGTTAACTTGGGATTTTATTTAAACAAGCATTGATAACTCCAGAAGAAGTAGAGCTATTGTGTTCAAATTTGCAGGGTAAATGGGACATTTATATATGATGTTCGTATTACCCCAACAGCAATCTAAAGCTATTCAGTTGAAATTTCTAACTTATGTTCCATTAACCCCAAATGGGGTAATTGGAACAATTTTATGGTGTCATGACAATTTTTTTTTTTGGACGAGTATTTGCAATGCAGGTATGGTCATTCTTTTTTTCAAAAATATGCAAAAGATGTCCTTTTAAATGGTAGAAATTTTTAAAAAATCCATCAGTAACTTTCTGAGTAATTTACAGTGGAACTTCTACAGGCTGTTTCCTGTTCTAATTACCCCGGTCTCCCCTACATCACAAAAAGTGGAATAAATGCTTCATTTCTTCTCTGATCTAATTATTATTTCTTTCCATCACCAAGAGTGAGAACAGTCCATTCAGTAAAAATGACAAATTACTTTGTGTTGTATCGCTGTAGGAGATGCCTTCAATTTTTGTCCTTATGGCATGGTGAGATCTATGCAGAATACAGGTAGTGGTCACCATTTTACAGAAATGCAGGAAAGAAGAGTTAGACAAGGAGAACTGTCAGAAATTTGGAAGACTTAGCCACAAGTATAAGTTGTCTGTCTTCTTACACTCTAAATCAGGAATCTTCAACTCGTCAGACAGTGCGGGTTACATTAACAATTTCAATGACGTTCGCAGGCCACAAAGTTATACTGCGGTATTGAGAACTGTAAGATGCTGTCATCTACCAGTCACAAGCGGTACTTTTTGTTAAGTGCTTAATTTATCATACGAGTACGGGCCAAGACAAAGGACTCTGCAGGCCACGTGTTGGAAGACCCACCCCCCCTGCTCTAAATAGTTTTAATTGTAAGAGTTTTTTTGTGTAGAAAAGACATTGTTTAATTTTATGTTTTAATGGAAATCAAGCAAAATATTGTGTGAATGCCGAAATGCCTTTTAAGTTATATGTAATTATTTTTAGTGACTTTTCTGCCACTTTTGACCAATTGTGTTAAGCATAAATAATGATTAAATGTCCATCATCATTTTATTTATAATTATTATGGCTGAGCCGATATCACTTTGAATCGATACCCATGCCGATACTTGTACTGATTCCCACCGATACCGATACTTGAAAATTGCAATAATTACATTTTTTCAAAATATTGATCAGTATTGGTGTGTAAATAATCTTCAATTTTGAATGAATTTACCAATACATTTACTTTAGAATATTCAAGAATTACATGAGAATATTAAAATAGATGTTATGTAATAAAAAATACAGTTTTTCTTTCACAAATTGTGCAAAATAAAAATAAAGTTTGAATTTTGCTCCATTTTCAAGATAATTAAACTGTGCAAAAATGTACCGTGGCATTTTGCAGACCCTATGAAAGATTAATATGCCAGAAAAGTATCAGCTGGTATCGGTAGATGAATTCCAATCGATACTTTCCGATACCGTTACCACTGGTGTCGGCTGATGTATTGGTATCAGCTCAGCCCTAGTAATTATATAATTGCTTCCATAATCAGGGTGCTATTGCAGTACAGCCTCAATCAGTTGACACTGATTATAGCATTTGAACGTTAATTGAAATTTCTCATGTAAGTTACATATGCATGTTGTAATTTCTCACATGACATGAACACATTGTGTAATATGATCATTTTGCTACTTTGCAGAGGAGCAGTGAAACTTCAGCAGCATAGTTCAGAATGGGGAGCAGAAGTGAGGGAGATCCTGTCCCAGGGAATAAACCGACCAAGGAAAGGCCATGATGCAGGAGACCACCCTCCCATTACTCCAATGAAACTTGCCAACAAAAATGATCTGGAGGGTGATGCTTGGAGGTTGTATGATTACATCACACGCCACTTTATTGCCACGGTGAGTGAGTGCACACTCAACAACTCTTAAAATGCAAAATTTTGAGTGAAAAAAAAGTAGAGTCGAAGATGCATGGAGTTACATTTTTATGTCTAGATTGCTTATTGTTGTTAGCACTTATGCTTGTTGCAGGCATTGATTGAATGGCAGACTTCCTTTTATTTATTTTGAATCCCATTTGACTTATGATCTGTTCCAATTCTTATGTGTATATATATATATAAATGAAAGAAGGTAAAAGGAAACACTCACCGGACGGTAGAAAAATTCAAAATTTTCGCTAATTTCATAGCATCATCGGTGTGAGGAGAAAAAGACTGAACCGGAAGTTGGGGCAGTGCTGAGTTGCCAGGTCCCTTCGGAGAAGAGGCGATGCATAGAACGAAAAAAACACTGTTTCGTCACCAGGCTCGTCGTAAACTGTGAGTGTGTGGGATGAGCTGGGAGGGTGGGAGGGATGGGATGGCTTGGGAGAGGCGGTGGGTGAGGGATGAGCATTACTGGGTGGCCTTGTTCAAGCCAGGTGGAGTGGTTCTCGTGGCCGATATATAGGCCCTCTCCCATCTTTTGCGAACAGAGGTGTTGGCTGGTTGGGGTAGGAGATGGATGATTGCTGCCCAGAAGCAGTCGTTGAAACTGATGTTGTGGTGTTTGGTGTGGACGGTGACAGTGAAGTCCAGGTTGTGGGTGGAGGAGCGGTGGTTATTGATGCGGATGTTGAGGGTATATATTCAGGGTGTTTCAAAATGATTCAAACAATAAAAACACGTTCCATGAGCAATACAACATAATCACCAATCAAATATGCCGTGAAATATATTTGAACACATCCTTAAGTTGTTTTTTTTTAATGGTCCCAGTAGTTCTACGTTCTGGCATCAGGTGTCAGGCTAATCAGTTGTAAAATGGCTGCCATAACTGGCGAAACATTCTTGAAGATGCTGACTACATGCCTTATACCAACACCTGACACCTGACAGTGCAATCTTTATCTATCAGCTCGATGAAGCCAAATGCCACTTCCACCCTAATGCAAAGGAGTTCCTTAAGGAGAGATTGTCACATCACATCAATAGATTGGGCATGCAGCTAACAATTACCATATTGATGTGTGCAGAATAACTAAAGGGTGCTCACATTGAGGATTTGTGAGTTAACTTCACAATAACCAATGGCACTTAAACTTGGACAGTTACAATACATATGTATGAAATTGCATCTTATTTTGACCATTTATGAATAAAATATATCAAGTTGAAATCGTTCAAATCATTTTGGAACAAGGTGTATATGTTTTTGACTAACCCTTTTCTTTATCTTGTTGCTATGGCCATGCTGTCAGTATGTGTGAACTATGGCCCAATATAGTATATTAGGGGCAGAACAATAAAGTACATATAAAATGTACTAATAATGAATATTCTACTGCTCCACTATAAAATTGCAGATATTCAACCAAGAACCCACATAGTATTTTCACAAATACATTAGTTCATAAAAGCAACAAGTGAATGCAATGGCTTTAAGCCTTTCTTTCCTTTTTTGAATAAACAACTGTGTACGAATTACACCTGCATGTTTTTAAAAAAATAAATAACTTTTGCAGTTAATAATAGGTAGGGGCATGCATATTTCGTTTTTAACGAAAAAACGAAATTTGAAAAAACACATTGTAGTGTTAATTTTTCATGTTTTTGAAAGGTGTGAGATGCATTTTGTGATCATATTTTGTCACGAAATAATGCGAAATGAACTGCAAAAAGCGAAATTAACTCTTAAATACGAAATTCAGGGTTTATTCACCGACGCGACACCTTTGGAGGTCTGAATTATCCTGAGAGTTATGCAATTCCCGGAAAATTTATTAATTCTGCTGTTAATATTGGAGAAGCAAAAATGGGCTCCTTTACACAGAAATAAACTTAATACTCTGATAACTACATAAATGTGCTATTAGAAGTGAAATGTTACTTCTGTGGAATAAGTGTAGTTTTCAAATCAAATTTAGGATTATATTCACAATTTTAAAACCAATATGTCTTTTTATATACCACTTTTCATCCATTTTTTCACCGCTATAACACCGATATTTTATTTTATTTACCGCTTTTGAACCCGAAATTGACTCCGTTTTTGTACCGAAATTTTGCTTTTTTATTTACCAAAAGTATGTGCCCCTAATAATAGGGTATTTACAGAAAGATCACATGCCAATAAATCGATACCCTGATATGCCAACACCGACACACATCAACTACTGATTTATCTGTTTGTTCCCTAATATATGTGTGTGTATAAAAATTGTACTGCTTTGGTTTTAAAAATCTTTATTGATTAACACAAGACTAAAAGTGAATAATACTGTTAGTGAACCTCTATTCATTGAAAAAAAATTTTTGAATATTTTTTTCAAATACCCAATCTCAGTGCTTAGCATTGTATTGCAGAAGAATCATAAAATGTATTTGTTGCATCTTCAATTACTGTTAATCAACCAATCAGTTTAAGCGACTTCCAAAAAGAAAAATCTGTACATGGATGAAAACTTTAATACCAGTACTTTGATCTTTTAGTAATTTAAAGTTGTTCAGAATGGTTTTAAATATCAACATATTAGTATTCCATATCAGAGTGCCAGAGTTTTGCTTTAAAATGTATAGATACCTAGATCAGTAGGTGGGGAAGATGTCCAGAGCATGATGCTGATCACATCACCTCCACAAATAGCAATCGGAGATTATGAATATGTGGTGCTCTACCTCCACGTTCCCTATATACATATACACAGCATATTGTAATGTGCAAGAATAACTTTTACCTCTTACCTTTACATATCAGATAGTCAAAATATTAAAATGCCTGCCATTTATTTGAGAAATGTGCCTTTGTCACACAATATTGGTGTAAAATTTATGAAAAGTGTATATTTTTGCACGAGTCCAAGGCTTTGACTCTTCAAAGCCTCATTCCGCATTGTGTTCACCTGTTCCACCCCTAATACCTATCTTACAGGTGCAGGTTGCCACCAGTTTGTAATCCCATGGCTTTTATTGCAGGTGTCCCAAGATTGCAAATATTTGAGCACAACAGCGTCCTTCCAGTTTGGTAATGAGAGCTTCTCGTGTACTGGAAAAACGTTGGTGGATCCAGGATATACAAACATAATGCATTGGCAGGCTCTCAGCAAAAATGAGACTGTCCCAAAATTTACCACCAATGATTATGCCACCATTCAAGAAGTAAGTGAGAATTTCAGTGTTGGTAAAATTGTATACCTCAATACAATGTACCTAGGTACTTAAAGGACAGATATGATATTTTGGTTCTTATCAATAAAGTACCAATATAAAATTTACTAATACTGATGAGTGATGATGATCCTCTATCGCTCTAATAGTCAGTTGCAAACATTGACTGAATAAATGAATGATCAAATTACCTTATTAAATTAATATACATAAGTAGGATCATGCAAAATGTTTTGTCTTGGAAAAAGAAACTACATATTCAGAAATTTTGTCAGAAAACCATAAGTTGCATAATTGAGGAGTCAACAAGAAGTATTTACAGAAATATTGGCTTGCTAAAATTTTATTTATAAACTGATGCACTGATATGCCTGTATGAGCCAACATTGAGAGCATACACATTAATCTATCCCATCTCTACAATATACATTATTGTACCTTCATATTGTTGTCAGAGTCCTCCTCCGTGGGCGTGCGGTCTAAGGTGCTATGCTTGGGGCTCCGACTGCGGGATCGCATGGGTTCGAGTCTGCGTGGGTTCAGTCTGGGTTTTTGGCCTGTGTATAGGGCCTGTGGCAACCCACCATCGTGAGGAAAATGTGGAGCTACGAGTGAGTAGCGTAACCCGATCTCTGAAATCTCCTATAATGGCTGGGGGTTCAACGTGCTGACCCCACGTCACCCCATTACCTGTTGAAGATCTCCACACCTCTAGGGAGGGAGACTGGCTGTGGAGCCACAGGTTATAATTTTTATTGTTGTCAGATTAAGATAAAATTAAAAGCACACAAGTTCTAAACTCTTAACTTTGATTCTAGATTATATAACATATAACAGGTTTTTAACATTATCACTATAAAACATTATGCATTGAGATTGTGTTTAAAAACTTTGCTTGACACTTGCATAAAAGAACATACAGAAATTAATGAATAACATAGATTTCAAAATGTATTTTGAAATATTTTCAGATTCAATGCAGTGTTAAGGTTTGTGTTCAACACAACACCTGTGAATATGTAGATGAATGTTGGAATAATGCTTTTCTGTGGTAGATTATTTATTTGTTTTGCTTCCATTTGATGTGTAAGTGACTGTTCACTGTGATAAGAATGTTGTAAAAATTGTCTTAGGATAATTTATTTATTTATTTATTTATTTACTCAGAGTTTCAGATACAGTCTTATTTGGCCATTTTACACTGAAACAACATAAAGTAGAAACAAATAATAACAAAAGATAAAAAACAATAACAAGATGGGATAGATTTACATGTTCTTCGTCAGTAATATACAAAAGTTACATTCTGGAAGGAATATATCTACATTCAGGGGAAGTTTGTTGTAGATTTCTGGGAGCCTGTAAAACAAGGAGCGTTGTAGAAGGGATAGCCTAGTGGTTGGGTTGTGGAAGAGTTGCAGGTTGCGCGTTAGCTTTTGGGGTACCCTAAGTGAGAATTCACTGATTAGGAGATCTGTTCTGATTTTGCCATTTATTATTTTGTATAAAAATTTCATGTCAGCTAGATCACGACGAAAGGATGGAGTGTGAATATTCAGAGCAGCCATGGTGTCTGATTTGGATACATGTCGAAAGGAAGGTATTCTATGGCGAACAATTGCAAGAAAGAAACTGAGAACAGAATCTATTCTGGTGAGATTGGTTTTTGAGGCCATTGCCCAAATTGGGGAACAGTATTCAAGGATGGGCGAGATGAAAGATTTAAAGAATAAAGCAAGAGATGATGGGTTTTGAATTTCGCTAAATCTGTATAGAAGACCGAGAAGGCGCATGGCTTTTTTAGTGGTAGCAATAATATGATAATTAAAAGTGAGTTTTTCATCCATGATAATACCTAGGTCCTTTTGGGTGGAAACGTTTTGGATTGGTTTGTTTTCAATAGTATAAGTAGACACCACTTTGTTCTTTTTTAGGGAATAAGTAAGGAAAGAGCATTTCTGAGGGTTTAGTTCTAAATTCCACTGACGACACCACTTAACAAGTTCTGTGAGAGCATTTTGAAGAATCATCATGTCATGATGCGATGAGATCTCCTTAAAGAGTTTACAATCATCCGCAAACAAAAGTATATTGATAGGGAGGGAGGACAGTTTTTCAGGGAGGTCATCCATGTACAGAAGGAATAGGAGCGGCCCTAAGACACTCCCCTGGGGAACTCCAGACAAAACGGGAAGAAAGTTAGAAGAGGTACCTGAAAGAACAACACGTTGTTCACGCTCATGGAGGTAGTCCTGGAGTAAAGAGAGAAATTTGCCATGGATGTTAAATCTGGATAATAATTTATGAAGGAGAAATTTATGATTAATTTTGTCAAAGGCTTTCGAAATGTCCAAATATATAGTGTCAAGTTGGGAGTTATTATCAATAGCTCTGGCAGCATGCGAAAGTAAGACGGAAAGATTTGTTAGGCAAGAGCTGCCTGGAAGAAAACCATGTTGTGCTGTGTTGATATATGGTGACGTAAACTGAAGTAACCTGTTTTTGATGATTTTTTCACAAATAATTGATAGTGGCGATAGAAGCGAGATTGGTCTATAGGATTTTACACATTTTTTATCTCCAGTTTTGTGAATGGGCACAATGTTGGCCCGTTTGAAGTTTTTAGGAAACACACCCTTAGAGAAACATTTGTTGAGTAAGGCAGACAGAGGAAGAGCCAAGGAGTTGGCAGTTTTACGTAGGAATATTGTGGGGATTTCATCTGGACCTAGGGACCGGTGGAGGGGCAATGAAGCGAGAAGGTATTTTACTTCCTCGGGGGATGTTTTGATTGAAGATAGTGTGTGAGGACAGACAGCATTTAAGTGGGGGAGAGGGTCGGAAAGTGAGGGAGGTGAGAAGTTCTGATGAAAAAAAACATTAAAAAGTTCGGCTCTTTCTTCTCCACTAGCAATATCAGTATTATGAACAATTTCTTTAGGTATAACTGGGCTTTGTTTTCTTGAATTTAGTAAAGTGAAGAATCTCTTAGGGTTTGTAGTACATTCGGTTGTTATGTTATTTATATGTTCACTATATTTTTTTCTGAGTAGGTATTTTGAATGACGTCTGATGTCACAATAGGTACCGTGAGTGTGAACATTAGGGTGCTGCTTCCATAGGTACCAAGCCTGTTTTTTATTTTTTAACACAAAGAGAACTTCTCTGTCGAACCAGACGGGGTATTTGGTAGATCTCGGTCTCGCAGTGGGCACGAAGTCCTTTATCGTGGCATGCAGAATTTCGACAAAGTTCTCAACGGCTTCGTTCACTTCCTCTTCCATCAGCAAAAACCAAGGGTAGACATTGAGCGCCCGCTGGATGGCATTCCATGGAGCTTTTCGCCATAGGTGGTGGGGGCGTTGGTTCTGCTTGACGGATTCCTTGTCTTTCTTCGTGGTAGGCAGGTGCATTGTGACGTCGAGTGAGTCATGGTCGGAGGTTAGAAGATTTTTTCCTGTAGTTACCTGCATATTAGGCAGGGTTGCCAGTACATAGTCAAGGTTACTGTCACCACGTGTTTTATGCAAGTTGAACTGGTTTAACCCTATTCCGTGAATGAACGTATCAATAAACCACTGATCATTTTGGCAGTTTATAGTTCCCGTATTTGGGCTTTCCCAATTGATGGACAGGTTGAAATCACCAAATAGCATAATATCACCACTTGTCATTGCTGCTAATACCGAATCCCTGCAGGCTTCTAGGATGGAAATAGGAGAGTTCTTATGTGGGCGATAATACGATCCAATTAGAAGTTTTTTGTTTTTTTGAAAATTGAGTTCTATCCAAATAATTTCACAGTCTTTGATTAGGTCTCTTCGTATTTTACAATTCCATTTAACATTAACGCAGATACTGGTTTAAGTTATAAAATTAGCTCAATTCAAAAGAATTTCAAAATTCTGTATGTAGCAGGGTTGGCCCAGTTTTGAAAAAAAAAAAAACACCAAAAAACCCAGTCAAAAAGGTTTTTTTCTCTTCAGAAAATGTAAATTATTGCTTAAATACATATGAGGTTCTGCAATTGTAACATATTTTTTGGAAAACTTGTAAAGAAAATAGTTTTTCTTGTACGTACGTATTGCTTGCATTCTAGAATTATTTCTCTTGTAGTCTACGGTTATTACAAGCACAAAAACATTTGTTGTGACGTTTCAGGAGAACACACACTCCCTTCATCAGACATTTATTTTTAGTTTGACTAAAGATACAGTTATAACAATGGTTAAGAATTTTTTAAACAAAAAAGAACCCCCTCTCTCTCTCTCTCTCCCCCTCCCTCCCTCCCTTCCTATCTCTCTCTCCTGTTCGGAGGGGGCGACCCTTCTGTTTCACGAATGGATAGGAAGAGAAGAAAAGAGAGAGCAAGAAAGAAAGTTGCGCCCTCCTTAGACAAAATGAATAAAAAGGGAGAAAGAAAGAGACAGTATACAGGGGGTGGAAGTTGCCTACCTTGGCAGCTCCCTAGGGGTGGGGTGGGAAGGGGTGATGGTTTAATTCCCCGAACCTTACCCCCTGATCCAGGGGGGAAGCGGAAGTCAGGGCAATGCTCTCTTTTTCTGCATACCAATCATCCCAACCCTCCGAGGCCCCCACATAGAGGAACCTCCCTTCCCCCCTTGCCCCCATGCCCCACCTTTCCTTTCTTCTTTTCCATCTCTTTTCATTTCACTCCCCCTTCTTCTCTCTCAATTTTTTCTTTTTTCTTTCTTTCTTTTTTTTACTACATAATTAGATCTATATCTCCGTAACTACGAATGCTAGAGTTACAAATTATAGCTTGTTTCTTTCAGTACAGTCTCAGCTACATGCCTATTGAAAAATCCAATTTGCACTAACCAAATAGAAGAAGAAGACGAAATTTAATAATCTTATTTTTTCTTAACAAAATTTCAATTTCGTCGGGCCCACGCGTAGGCAACACCAGGATGTGAGGGTTCGAAACAGTTCCTGCATATTGCCTGATATGTATTTCATTCTCATAGCAAGAATTGTGCACTTACTGATGGTACTTTCGTAGAAAAATATTTTCTAATATAAGAGCTGAGACGAACTAACTGTGGAGGGTTTATCCAATATTCTACCGCGTGATAAGGAACCCCTATCTGTTTCCCCAAACTTGCCCCTTAACTTCCAACTAAATACCGAACCGACAAACCCATCCCTATTCGCCTCGCCAGTAGCATAGGAAGCTATGACAAGTGAGCCACCGCTGAATATTTTCCAAAATTTAAAGTATTAAACGTAAAATTTACACCACCTGCCAATCCAACTGAACTCTAACTTTAATCTATCATTACTATCTGGGACACCCTATATATATATCTCTCACGTGTGCAATTCCTTAATTATTCTTTAATTAAGTTGTCAATACCAACGATTTTTTGCAAATCACTCTAAAATTGATAATCTATGAAGATTTCTGTATATTTCCAAAGAGGACAATTAATTATGATCAGTGTGAACCTGAATTCCCCCCCTCCTGGAAGAGAAGACAGTTATTAGCACACAAATTATTAAATCTGTTTACACTGATAAATTATTTAGGTGAATGTGTAACACCACGGTTTCGAAATGCACATTTATTAACATAGCAAGTAATAAAAATAATGATCACTTTCAGTCATGATTTCCTTTGCAATAGGAAAATTAAACAAAATAAAAAAAAAATGTATAGATTTCAAGTTTAACTAATTTATGAAAACATGTCTTCAAACAGCTTGTTTAACACATAAAAGCTGATAACAGCGGTGATAGATTCCACACTTCAACTATAGGTTACTCATATGTTTAAAAAAAAAAAAAAAGTCACATGACTTGGAGTGACAATCACTATAATTCACTTTTACAATTAAGAAATATGAAATGTTAATTTTACTCTCATTATAGGTCCATATTCATATCCTTTTCAAATATTATCGTTCAGCAAATTCCTGTAATCGAATTGTTTTCAATATGACGAAGCCACATCCTTTGTTATATTCCTAGGTTCGTGACTCGAGAAGTTCACATATAATGGCCATAACACCAATGCAAGCATGCTTCAATGGCTGAAACGTTATGTCTCAAAGCTTCTTCAACAACCATCCAGTTGTCACTTCAATATTAGAAGAATTTGGTACTTACATTATAGTTCCGAATACAAACCATGTGACTCTCACAGCCGGCAGTGAATTTCAGGTATCCTGCAATCTGACAATCGTTCGTCTCGTTACATGTTCATGTCCGTATTTCCCGAACTCTTGCGCTTAGAACTTGATATCAATTATAGCTTGTAATATCTTTACAAATCCGATATCATTTGATTCTTCACCATTCGTATTTGCTTGCCACTTTCCTCGTTCTTCATCTTTCTTGCGAGATTTTTCCCCCGCGTTCAAAAGTTCCAGTTCCGGTCAACACTTTCTTCTTCTTCTTTTATTCCTGAGAGATTTTATGCACACTAAGTCTCTTTGAAATCAATCACCATCTTTCAATTTAAGCTCACATAATCCTTCAATTAGTTACATAATTACCGCTTTGCCGTACCAGTTATCTCGATGACCAAAAATAAAAAAAAATGAAGTAATCAGCCTTAATTTTTACATCAAAATACACATCATCTACGCACAGAGAAACCGCAAAGCCCATCTATTGAGCAAAAAACGAACTACTTGCGACAGCGCTGCAGGCTACTGCCACCTAGTGAGTAAATACTGTACTCATTCAAACAACACGTAAACTATTCACATCGAGTCATATGAAAATTACCTACACTTTTAACATGAATTTTAAAATAATAAATACAGTCTGCATTTTAAATAGTGTTTATAACAACATTCGTTATAGAGCCATGCATTTTAACGGGAAATTCAAAATTCCAAAAATTGTTATCTCAGAAATTATGAATCCTAGAGTTAAAACTTATATCTCGTTTTCTCCCGTACACACTAGACAATACGCTCATGGTCGAATAAACTTAATTTTAATTTATCAACTAGAAGAAGAAGATGAAAGTTTAATAAAACTATATTTTTACGAATTTTAAATTTCATCAGATCCCCACGTAGGCAACGCCAAAACGTGATGGTTTAAAATAGAACCTGCATATTGCCGGATATGTGTTTTCTCTGGAGCAAGGCTGTGCATAGTGTCAAAGGTGGGGGGGAAATAGAGTGGGCAGAACGAAGCAGTACACGCTGCTGAGAAGACTGGTTGGTAAGTGCAGTCGGTTACCCCCATCCCCTCCCAGCCATCCAATACAGGTACCTTTCACGTGTTCATTGGAGCAATCTCGCATCGCATCACTTCTTGTGCAGAAACTTGTTTTCGTTCGCCTACTCCAGAGATAACTGTGACTGGGTATGAGGGTTTGGGGACCAAAGCAACTTAGCGCTGCCACACGCAGACCCTATGCTACGTGTGGTGTTCTCTGAATAGCAGCCAGTGTCCCGTGGGAGGCCTGCTAGCACACAGAAGAACTTAGAGCCTATTCTTTATCGGTAGATCAGAGGGGCATCACAGTCTTATAACACACAACAAGTGATGACTAGAACGATCACAGTTAAAAGACACATTTACTTTGACCAGACATATATATATATAGTGACGTGGCCACAACCAAACATGAGCATTCTACCTTAAACCAAAAATCATGCAATACATATGACATCAGTACTTACATTTCAGCCGATGAGAACTATTCTATTTTACCTTGGGGTTACACATTCACCAACACTCCACACATCCTCTTTTTTTTTTCCTCCCTCACTGGAGAACAAAGGAGGGGATACCTTGTGTCATCTACACATGTGCCTTCCTGCAACTGGATCTTGGGGAATTGGAGACAGTATTGGCAGATTTCGGGGCTCCCCTGGGTGGATGTCTGATGTGGGTAGGAATCCTGAGGGGTACTGCATGGATGGTTAAGTCCCAGCAACTAGGCCCTATGCCCTTGCTGACCAGATTTGGGGGTGTAAAACAATTTTTCACTAAAGCCATTGTAGGTCACCCTGTAAATTCCTTTTGTGAAGTTGGCTTGGACCTACAAAACTTCAGTAGTCCCACTTGCCTATGTTAGGGCCTATGTTAGGCAGCACCCGGATATTAGGTGACTTTAAATTATACCAATCCTTTGTTCTTGGCCAACGTGGCCATTGGCACACTTGTTTTCACCACCACAACTCTCCACAACCTCCTTTGAGACAGGCAAGAAAGAGAAGTGAGCTAGGGTAGAGAGGCATGCTCTCAGGATGATAAAAGGATGTAGCCACTTTCTCTGTGACTTCCTAGCTGTGGAAGCCCCTGATTGGCTGACTGAGGTCACATGTGACTGTGGTCAGTCTGTGGAAGAAGTTCCAAGTCTGCTCACCAGAGGGCAGACTTACATGGGTGGTTTTGAACAATACCTGGATGTAGGCTTGGAAACATTGATATTTTCTATTTTTTTCTGGCATCTTTATGCCAAATTGAAATGAGTTGACTTTCAGGCTTTGGGCACTGTTTTACATATGCACAAATGTTATCTTTGAAATTTATCATAAAATATGGGATTTGACTGACATGTCACATGGTTCTCCTGCATCAACCAAGGCCATTGTTTGTCTAAAAATAGTTTCTTTTTACTGAATAAAGAAATTTTATATAGACTATGAGTATTGCTTAGGGTTTTGTTGCATTATCCATGGTGCTGTTTGTTGGGATATAGTGAGAAATGGCTCTCATTAGCCTTTTCTACTTGGAACCTAATGACCCTTGCACTTAGATGGGATATGTGGGTGTCTGTATTTGGGTATGTATGCCCAATCCTTGATTGGGCATAAGGTATAAAGCAATACAAATTAAATATTACGATACATTACTACCAGGGGAAAATTTATTTTATTTTTAGAATATATATTTTTAAACATGTCCTCCTCCGTAGCCGAGCGGGTTAAGGCGTTCACTCGTCTTGAGATCGTTCGCTGTGGGACGGCGTAGGTTCGAATCCGGCTCTGATCAGAATTTATTCAGCCTATGTATAGGGCCGGTGGCAACCCACCATCGTAAGGAAATTGGGGAACTCCGAGTGAGTGAGCGTAATCCGGTCACGGAGACCTACTATAATGGCTGGGGATACGTCGGGCTGACCCCCCGACTATTCCAATACTGGTTGAAGATCTGCACGCTTAGAGGTGACAAAGGAAAGCGTAGGAGGGAGACCGGCAGTCGGTAGGTATGCCTAGCCCCTTCATGGTCTGTTGCGCAACGGATTATTATATTATTATATTTTTAAACATAACCTGTTTTGCATGTTTTTTTTTTCAGGTTTTATCTGAAAAAAAAAGCACCTGTGTTGTTTTCTTTTTTAAAAAAACTGGCAAAATGCCAACCCTGGTATGTAGTATCTACTTGCTCATGATACTTTAACTGTAGTCTTTTAACTTTTTAATACTTCTTTCTCTTTTATGCTATAAAAGAAGTTGAAATCAGGATGGTAGCTTTCAGCAGGTTGAAGGTGTAGGCTTGCAACTGGCATTCATAAACAATTTGTAGTACACAGAGTTCAGCCTGTTGCATTATTAATCAGTGCACAAGGTGAACGCAAAATCAGTGTATCTGAATTCCAGTTGAAAATATTTTTTTTTGTGAATACAGCAAGTGATACATGTTTGCATATCTATACTTCTTGTAATTACTTCCCAAAAAGATGTGCATCCAAGAATATCTTCTCCCTCTGTAAGCACTTCTGCCTGCATCAATGGAATGAGTCGAAGATAATGTTCACATTCTCATTATGTTCCCAGGCAAAACTGATTGAATGCCAGACTTCACCTCCTGATTACCTGACAGAAGCAGAGTTAATTACCCTGATGGAGAAGCATGGGATTGGCACTGATGCTTCCATCCCAGTGCATATTAACAACATTTGTCAGAGGAATTACGTCACTGTAGGATCTGGTAGAAGGCTGATACCAACCACATTAGGAATCGTGCTTGTGCATGGATATCAAAAGGTATGGAATATTGTCAAATGGCTGAGGTAAAGTGTGCAATGCATTGCATATTTTGCATTTAAAATTAGTGTGAACATTTTAATCATTGTAACGCTGTAACGCGGTTCTTTCCGGTCATATTTAATAGTGTGTAGTCAGGCTCATAAACTACAACGACCAAACTAAAATACACCGAGAGACAAAATTGTGCTTGCAACGTGAGTTCTTGTTAGGTTTCGTAAACACACAGAAAAATCCCACAAGGCAATGTCGTTAAAACCATACCACAGATTCCCAATAATAATATATACTAGGTTACCGAAATGTAAGTACTTGTGATACTTAAGTACTTATGCATTCACTTGTAAATCATAAAATGGTTGTTGATCTATATAATTTATTTTATAGCATAAATCACAGCATAACATTTATGCATAAGAAGGATAATACAAAAATAGATGCAATATGATTGGACCTTTAAGAAATGCAATACAGTTGTGTTCAAGATTTTTATGTGCCATGCATAATTCATACTCTTATTTCTTACTCAATGCCACTATTATGCTTACACGATATACCAACTTGTATAAGTCATTTCGGATTCTGAACACACAAGATTAAAATGAGACGTGGGCAGTTAAAATGACTCTTAACGGTTCTGCCAGGTAATATTGTATTGCATCATAAAACTTTTAGATGCTTGTTAATGAAATGGTTAAAAATGCAATCAAGGTTATTTACAAGGGGACTTGGAGGAATACAAGTCTGCTTCATATTTTACAAGTAACTTCATCTTTTGTATTCTGATCTACCAAGATGACCGTCGTGCAAAAATGATCACCACGACTTTTATTCATCGATTTGCAACGACACAAATGTTCGGGACTGTACATAGATTCTAGATAAGTTCAGGATGGCATTAAAGGGGGATTAGCATACATGCGCCACCATATTTTTCTGTTCTTTTTGCTATGGTCACACTATGTTAATTTAATAACCCAAACATTTTGTGAACTATATTAATTACACTCAATTAGGCAATTTTCACTTCAACGTACCTTATTTCAATTTAAGTCCTCAGAGCTAATATCCACTTTTCTACATATTACACATCGTGGAAATTGGTATGGTAAAATCACGATATTACTTCCTTCTTGCTACTGCATGTGCGGCCTGCAGCAACTGGATCAACCATTCAGGAAACGGGGATCAACAAATCAGCTGCATGCACATCACCTAGATACCTATATACACTGGTTCCGAGGCCAAGCTTCCACTTTGCAAATTCTATCGCCGTACGATTGTAGAAAAATCACTTGCTTATTTTCGATGTACTGTTATCGCAGACTTAACACTTAATGCTGTAGTAAACCCAACATATTTGCCTTCGCAAAGAAATACCAAGTTACTTGTCGTGAGGGTTGTAAAAAGGGAAATGTTTGGTGGTCGGAGTGAGGTGGGGGGAGTTTGCCATAAATGCATGGAGAGCTGATAAGGCTGACATCTAGCGGCAGAACTATAAAATAAGTCAGGGAATATTTACGCATTGGGGGAAATTCCAAAAGGGAATTTATTAAGAGAAAGGTACTAACTTTATCATCGACGTTACATCATAAACTGCTAGAGGCCAGATGAATTTGATAATTTTTAGTAAGAGTGGAACCAATTTATTTGCATGTACAACGTTAGTCATGAATGACATCTTTTACCACAAAAAAAAAAATGCTTATAAATTTAATAAATTAATATTGTATGATAAACAGAAAGTTAATAAGTTTGTTTTGGTTCTTATAATTACAAAAATGTAAATTTTTATGTGTACACAACTGACTGTGAAATGTATGAACAGAAGTCTCCAGCAAAAATTAAAGACTAATAAAAGGGTAACATGTACGAAATAGGCATTGCAGTATTTTTAAAATCAATTTCATGTGTGTTTATTTTGTAAACTGTCAAAATATTGCAAAAGCTAACAAACTGATATTTTCTGGAATTTTAAAACTGGAATTATTCAGTTTGCATTTTTTGGAGGAGGTGGCCGGGGGGTTGTATGGTGAGAAGGTAGATCCGTTGGTTGAAAGACTAGTAAATTGGGTTTATTGGTAAATTTTGTAGTTGTGTCTTCATTCTCTAAGTATTTTGCGTTATGTTTTGAAGTACTTTATTTTTACTAAAAAATTTCAAAGAAGCTGTTGTATATTCTGTTATTCCCTTGTGTCATTGACAGATTGACCAAGAACTTGTGCTTCCAACAATGAGGTCAGCTGTTGAGGAGCAGCTCAACCTGATTGCTCATGGAAATGCAAATTTTAATGCTGTTCTTCAACACACTGTGGAGATATTCAAACTGAAATTCCATTATTTTGTTAAAAACATTGATGGGATGGATCAGCTGTTTGAAGTCTCCTTTTCGCCTCTGGCTACTGCTGGAAGGGCCCTCTCCAGGTATGGACTTATAATGCAATAATAATGATGGTTTTTTTGGAGGACTTCTAATGCAATAATAATGATGTTTTTTTTTTTGCAGGAGGGTCGAGCTTTATCCCTGTAATTGTTTCTCATTATACTGTGAATTTCATAGTTTTAAATAGAGATGGGCCGATATGAATTTTTTGCCGATAACAATATAAACTTTACCAATCTATTCTACCGATCCCATATAAAATTACAAATGATTCTTGAACCTGAATGGTTCATTGAACTTCTGAATAAATGTGTTTCCAGGTGACTTCAGTGCAAAAGAAGTTGCATATTTAGACATTTACTTTTTTTAAAAGTAGAGCATGGAATTTATCCATAAAAATTATAACAAAATAGCAGAAATTTTCACTAAATTATGTATAAGATATTTATAGATATATTAGATCGGTAAAATAATAATTAATTTTGCTGATATACTGATATGCCTATATCGGCCGATACTAATAGACTACTAATTAATCTGTCGCATCCCTAGTTTTAAAATAACATTTTTCTTCAAAGTTGTTATAATTACATTTATATCTATCCACAAGTATAATATTAATTATGTTTCTTTAGATATATGTTCTCCATGCTGAAAGGGTTAAAATAGACTCTTCAATTTTTCTACAAAGTTGAGCTTTGGTATTTTTGTACCATCCAAAGATTGTCCAGGTCAAGTTTTCTCATAAGTGTGATTGCTTGATTTAAGTGAATATAGGACTAACCCAGTTCAGCTTGCACTTGCCAGTAACCACATTAAGAGATCAAGAATTGGGCCTTTAATCTCCATGGAAGATTATTGATGTGCTTGAATTTTTCTCTGCATAAATCTGACTTTGAAAAAATGTTATCATAAAATATCGAAATTTAAATACTTAATGATGAAGTATATTTTTTTATTTTGTCATTTCAGATGTGGCAAGTGCAGAAGATATATGAAGTATATTCAGGCGAAACCCTGCAGGTTGCACTGCTCTCACTGTGATGAAACTTACAATCTTCCACAGAACGGCAACATTCGCATTTACAGAGAGTTGAAATGCCCTCTTGATGAGTTTGAATTGTTGTCATTTTCTGCAGGCACCAAGGGAAAGAGTTATCCCTTTTGCCCATATTGTTATAACAGGCCACCTTTCAGGTAAATATTTTTTTTCAGCTTTCATTTTTTGAGTAGTTATAAGTGACATTAACATGGTGATACTTTATTTTACTTTTAGTTGAGATGGTTTTGAAACAGTGGCATTGTTGTAGATTTATATACAATGCATGAGATTAGTTCAATGCCATACTCCATTACCATATAGGCCTCCCTGATGGTGCAGTGGTATATCGTGGCCTTGTGATCAAGGTGTCCAGGGTTTGATACCTGGTGGAGGTACATAGTGGTTCAGATCCCACTTTAAACTGAAGGTCCAGTTCCGATTAGCCTATCTCTGCAGAAAGTAGACTTAAAACACCAATTCAATCAATCAGTCCATTACCATATACAGTGAAACCTTGATTTTACATTTTTCTGGAGACAAAGGTGAAAATTCATGATGGTTGCAGTAAACGCGGTTTAAAATTACTTACGTGAAATTTAGAAGATTTCGCACTTCTTCTAAATTTCACGTAAGTAAAGGTGAAAAGACAATGGAAAAATGGAAAATTGCCGAAAAATTGTGCAACATTTGTTTGTTTGTCCCTATGTTGGGACCATCAAAACTGGTGGGAAAATGTAAAATCCAGGAAAATTAAAATTGGGGTTTCACTGTATTTTTTTTTTGTTCAGGTGTGAGTTCCGGTTCCAGTTCCGAAACTGAAAATTTTGAGGGTTGATGTTTGTTACAGGCCTAGTTTAAAAAACAAATTTGAAAAATGATTGGAGTTCTTTTAACTTTAAGCTCAGAATTTTTCAGAAACTCTTGTCTCAGAAGCACTTCTACAATTTCATATTTTCCCCTCCATTTCTGTGATAATTGAAAATATGAAAATAACATAGTTAATGGGGAAACTACATGAATGGCATTTTTCTGTATTCAAACCAAAGCACATTTATAGCACTGCATGAAGGATAGCATAGATTTTGATTTGATAAAGTATAACCCTGCCAGAGTCAATAAAAGTGGACTATTAGTTAGAATGGTGTTTGCAATCTCCTGTGAATGCATATATATATTGAATATTTATGATGGGAGTGAAACTACGAGG